>NC_045678.1:28393535-28755359 GCF_003331165.1 Xiphophorus hellerii | reverse complement strand
GAAATGATGTTGGATTATTTTTTATATTCATTATTTCATCAACGTTTTACAATCTACAATGTAAGAAAAACATACTGCCACCCCCATGGTCGATACCTGGTATGGTAGTGTTAGGCTTACCGCCCCCAATATGATTGATCTGAATGTTCATCTTGGCATTATGTTCAAATATTCAGTGTGTGTTGATGTTAAACTTGTTTTTCTGTGAATAGTGACACTGGTGTCTTTATGGTAGAGCACTGGTTATTCCTGAGTTGTTATTGAACATCCTAAACAATTGATTTCCATCTGAGGGTGAAAGTTTGAGTTTGATCTACTTCCAAAAATTAATTAAGTGTATTTTATAAATTATGTGTATTGTGTGGACACATTGCAAAAAGTAAAAAACAACAACAACAACAGAAAAAACACATATGGCACAAAATACAACATTTTATTGTAGAATAAATTCTCAGTGGCACATTACATAACCAAATATACATATACGTTATTTAGACATTTCTTAAATTAATATATCTTCATTTTATAATTTTGCTTTAATTAATTAGCATATTCTGCAGTGATTTGTTTGTACATGACATCAATGCAAAAGAAGTTAATATAATAAATTAAGCATGTCAACAGAAAAAGGCTGCAGGACATTTTTGGGCAATACCGCTACAAATAAAATAATAAACAGAGCTTCCTGTTTCTTCTGTCCCTGCTCTCCTTACACGAGGTAATTGGTGGCCTATCCCATTTCAAAATTATGTGCTAGTTTAGGCATATGAAAACATACATTTCAAGTAACTTCATCCAGAGCAACTTCCCAAGACGTTAAAACTCAATAAACGAGGACATTTGCAATGTGTGTGAACTTTGAAACTTTAGTTTGCTAAGCCATCTTCAACTTCACCAATAGTTTCCTGTGCAGTAAAACACAATATTCATCCAAACACTTTCTAGTTTGGTCACATTAAAAACACAGAAGTCAATTTTGAAGTCTAATGCTAATGTTAATATGTCGATAGCTAGCTGACAATCACAGAAGATTCATGGCCCCGTTGTGCTTGAGAGAAACTATCTTTGCAACTTAAGGGTTTGAAACCATAGCTACGATGGCATTAAACGCAAATGACAAGACTGTAATTCACATTAAAAGTAATTTCTATAAAAGGTGGTTCAAAGGCCTGGTGGAGCATATTTTTCAAGTCGTCTTCAACAATTCCCTCACTGGCAAACTTCCCTGCTAAAAATACCCCCCAAAAACAAGCACCACAGAGCAAGTATGCTGATACACCGAGCTAGCAAGCTTCAATGGAAGGTACACGGAGGTGAAATGTTTTTTAGTAAGTGCAACGTCTTTTTGTCCCCTTCAGAAAATGTGGGTGTAGTTTGGCTTCCCACAAGCTGTGCTGTAACCAGATCCAGGAACTTGTCATCCTCTCACACGGTGAGAGATTGAACGCACAAGCAGAGAAAAGGGGTTTTGGAGAGATTGTAAGGTGCAGCTTGGGCTAAAATAAGCTTGTGGCTAAAATGTGCTGGCAGTGTCTCCTACTGTGTCTAACCAGGGTGTCGTGGATCACCCCGACAGATATAGAAATGCTGGGAGACATCTTTAGAGTGCTGTGGACACAATGCAATGGGTACCAAGGTTACAAAAGCATCTCCAAAAATCATAGCTGTTTTCTAAAAAAGCGTTAATATTCATAACGAAGAAGTTCAGGCTCCACAGTTCCACAAGGCTTTGCTACTGTAAGTAGACTATACATTAGGTCTTTGTGAATGTGGGAGAGTCTCTGCTCACTGTTTCTTTTCTCAAAGCACAAGAGGAACTGCTTGCAGACATACCATTGAAGGATAAAGGTAAAGGAACATCCTGCGGTCTGTCGTTGGTTCCACAGAGTGCTCAACAGTTGGCTGGATGAGGACTAACAGTTCGGCCATAAACTTGTACACTTGTTTGAAAGATGGTGTCTAAGAAAAAGCTGAGGCGCAGTCTACAGCCTGCCCTACACTCACAGTTTTACAGCCATGCCAAGACCTTCAAGTGATAGGAACAACAAGAGTTATGCTGCAGCTAGATTCAAGCAGCTAAAAGTTGCTTCAAAGACAGTGAACGTGTATGAGCTGCTTTTCTTCACTTACACTCACAGTTATATCAGTATGTCTATGGTGTGCAGGATCTCCTGTGCAGCTCTAGTCAGATTAGCCTTTTGCTTATGGTTATAAGAAAAGGCTGCACAAATGTTTTACTTTTCTGGTGATGTGATTTAGTCAACTTCCTCAGAATCACCCTGCTTCTTCACTGAGGAAGTCTGATGCTTTTTCCTTCCCCAAATCTACTCAGACTGAAAGAGAGAGAGAAAGGAGAGAGAAATCACTAAAAACAGCAGCTTCTTCCATGCTGCTTTGTTATATTTTTCTATTTTGTTTTTGTTATTGAACATTTTCTGTTATGAAAATCTGATAATACACTCCAAACCCTTGCTGATAAACACAATTGCTATCATTTGGGGTCTATTTGAGACTTACAGCTGTGGATGAGTGGCTCATTTTGTCAAAGCGGAACTTCAAACTTGACCTGGGTGATGTTTTCCCTTTTCCATCTGCAGAATATAAGCATAAACAAAAACTGGCAACCATTTCTTTTTAACTAGTTTTCCTCTCACTAGATCAAATTTACAATTTACCTGTTGGACTGCGGCACATGATGACAGGCGTACCCGATCCCTGGTTGTCGATGCTCAGGGCGGGACTGAAGGCAGAGGTGGATGTGATGGACGGATGACTGACCTATAAGGAAGAAGCAAACACATCATAATGTTGTAAAGGAAAAGGCACTGAACAATAGTGACTGAAAAGAATCAATTATTTAAATTTTGCCCACTCTGAAGGCAACGCATGGGATAGCTACTAATAATTAATATTCTAATGTGTTTAACTTTACAGAAAAATGGAGAAAAAGGAGCATCTAAAGAGGGACTTTTAACATAAAAAATCACATTATTCAACATATGTATCATTACACATATGCAACCCTTTTTAAAAAAGCTAGATTCATATTCGCTAAAGTGCTGATAAGATCTTTTAAATGTGACCCAGACAAGATAAATATCTTAATGTTCTAATCAAATGTAACAGAGGAAATTTGTCCTGTGCATTAAAAGCTTGGATCTGCACCTTCTTCAATGCAATTTGTAATACTTGGTGCCTTAAATTACTCTGACAATTCTAATCTCACAAGGTGCCATTTTTAAGCAGCATGTCTCACATAAAATTACTGCTACAATGACAAGAGGTGTCACCTGAGCCAAGGAACATGAGAAGATTTGCATTACGGTACTTCAAATTATAAGCTGACATTTAATTCCCACTATTATGCACTTCTGAGCAATTATGGACTTTTTCCACCTTTAAAAGCTTTTTCACCCCTCTTAGCCTCCCGATTTGTTGCAAATGTGTATTTTTCCATTTTAAAATTTTCTCATTTCTTTTTTATATTAATTCCCAGAGTTTTCCACGTCAACCCTGGATGAAATAAATTTTCTACCCACTGTCTCCAGCTCCTCCAGAGCTTCTGTTTCCCCCGTGGTGCTGCTGAAGCTGCTGGTGCTAGACGAAGAGCGAGAGATGTTGGGCCTGCAGCTGCTGCCGCTGCTGCACTCCTTGTGCTTAATGAAAGGCCTGTTGATGGACAAGCAACAGAGGACCAAGCATGTGGTTAAGATAACACTCTTTAAATTTGCCATAGTTAACCCTAGAACACAATTGTATTTTTATATAATTTTTAAAAAAAAATATCAAGTTTTAGCTTCAAGGTGACCTTTCTTTGTTGGGGCAGATCTCAGGTGAGCTGGGATTGGATGATGTCTCTGACCTCACCTCTTGGGAATGCGGACAAATCTCTGCTGGTTTATGATCACTGCAGACAAACCACGATCACACAGCTTGAACCTTTCCACATTTTGTCACAATACCACCACAAAATGTATGAATGCTTATGTTCATGGTTTTTTTTAAATTTATGCAATCGCCCAGCAGAAATTGTGCATAATTGGGAATTAGAAGGCAAAAGAGAGACATGTTTTTAGAATGTAATTAAACACAATTTCAAAAACAGACCTGTATTTGTATTCAACCCCTATACAACAATTGTAAAATTTTTCTTTGGCAAAAAAAACAAAACAAAACAGGAAATGGAAAGATTAAAAATGTAGAGAACTGACCTGCGTGTGTGTTTGTCTGATGGAGCGTCTGTGCTGGAGTGGAGACGTGGGAAGAGGCCAGAGCGCCGTTTCACTGGGCTCTTTAAAGGAGATTTGGCTGACAGAACAGGAGGCTGGAGATCACAGATGATAAATTAATACCTTACTTTAAAAAAAAAAGAAGAAAGAAAGCTTCACCACCACTCTAAATACAAATGCTGTAAAGGCCTAATTTGATCAAGCTAACAACAGAACTAATATCTAATGAATCGTTACATGAAAACTCTAACGCATGAAAACTCTAACAATCACAGTCTGGCAATCAAATTTCTGCAGGTTTTCACAAGGAAGCTAACAAAGAAAGCTCTGTTAGTCACACGGTAACAGTTAGATCTCGTTCTTCTCTCTCTCTTTCTCTCTCTCTCACTCTTTATTATTAATTCACTTACAGTGAAGGTGCTCTTTGTGCATTCACTGGTGCTTTGTGGCAATCCCCCGCCACTGAGGCTGGCAGGTACCCCACCTGCCACCCCGGGGCTCCGGTGACGATGAGAACCCACCACGGTCTCCATGGAATGGCTCCTGACGCGCATGGCCCTCTGATATGCGAACAAGGAAGCAAAACAAGGAGTGGATCAGAGAAAAGTAGTGAGGAACAAACTGATGCAGATTGGTAGACAAAAGGTTGTTGCAAGGGAACGACGTGGAGGGACAGCATGAGAATGTATTTACAAATTATGTCCACCAGAGGGCAGCATTCTCAATGGAAGATGTAATGAGCAGCATAGTTGGAAAGGTGGGTTTCACTTTTTTTTGTTGATTTCATATTTTCATACCTAGTCCTGAAACTTTCAGAAGTATTAACATGAGAGCATCAAAACCTCATATTCTTAGAAAGCATGAACACTACAACTCAAACAGTACAACAATCTTTTTTTATTGTAAAATTATAATCTTCTCATTCATTTACAGTAATACAGACATGTGATAAACTGCCAGAGCAATGAGAGCAATGAGAATAGCCCCTCCTGGGATTGTCTGCACAAACTGCAAAGCAGCAGATATCCACAATCCCTGCAAAAAAGTAAGAGAGTCAAATCATTACCATGTTCACACATTTTGTCATCGCTACCTCTAACTGGTCCCATCGACCTCAGCTAATCTACACATGTGAACAAAGAAAATGGAATCAAAAAAGGGTAGAGAGTGGAAAGAGAAAGAAAAATACAAGCATGAACACTTCGGGGTGTTACATTCACACTCGCATGTAAGCACGTCTTCTCAGCCCCGACTGCACATTCTCTATATAGAGTTTAAGTCTTTGAGGACTGTGAAAAAGAGGCATCCATTGTGATAACAGTGGTTTCACACCTTAAGCCATCTTGCAGACCTGTGACATTTATCTGACCTAGGAGTGTAATGATGGTGATCAAATAAATGTCACAGAGCTGAGAAAAGATTGCCTGATGTACTTTTGTCTGGGTTTTATGTTCACCTTGAACGATTCGAGCAGACCTCCATGTCCGCCGTTTTCCAGCTTATCCTCCTCCCCCATCTGCCCGAGTCCCAGCACCGCCTGGCTCTGTCTGTGCAGCTCGTCATGCAGGTTATCCAGCAGGGCGGCCCGTGTGCGTCCCTGCAGTGAGTTCAGCCACACACAAAAGCTGTTTAGGAAAAGGGTCTGCAGCTGCTGGATGAAGCTGAAAAGTAATTGAAGGGTGGGCTGTGGGGTTGGAGTGTGTGGCGTGCGTCACCTCCAGTTTGGCAAATTTGTCAGATTTGTAGCAGGCGTTCTCGGCATTGATCAGCTTTGTTAGCAGGAATTCTCGGAACTCAGGACCCTGATTGTGAAGATGCGGGGGGAAAAAAGAGACGAGGTAATAAAAAAAATGTATTGGTTTTTATCAAGTTTCTCAATCTTATCATTTTCTTAAATGCAATGTCATTTTAGTGAGAATAGTAGAAGGTACAACTAGTCTTTACACAAAGCAAGCAGCAAATTTAAGTCAAAATAAATGACCATTTAAATGAAAAAAGTCACCATAAACATTTAATCTGTTCTACACTTCTCAGTTGGAATGACAGCAATAGATATTTACAAACACCAAATAGGAAAACTATACACACTCCACAATACATAACACAAAACAGAAGAACATGCATTACAACATTTCTTGTTACTGACTAATTTTAGAGTACAATTTCATAGTTCATTCTCTTTTCATCAAATATAAAATATTTACAGTTTTGGAACATATTTCTACTAGCTAAATAAATCCATCCTCACATACAGAAATGTCTGGTTATTTTTGGAGCATACTGGAATTCGCTCTGTTATTCATACTTAGTTGTGTATTCATCCACATAATTACATTGTAGCATGAAATATGTACGTTTTCAGTTTTATTTGATGGATTTCTCTTCTAAATGCCCATCACTCTGACAAGCTGCTAACTTGATTTATCCAGCAGAAATGCCCCCTGATTCACCACAGTGAGGTCACTCTCAGCCTGTTGTGGGTAATGAACCGAGTACTCCAGTCCGTCCACAGAAATGGCTCTACTCTGACAGTGACCATGAAGGCTTGCAGAGCTGCTGGCTAGTATTCTCTTTTTATTATTATGTTTTCTGGTTTCCAAACAGAGCACTTTAATGGCACCCTAAAGGTTGGAAATATTGAGGAATGCATGACAGACAAGCAAGACAAAATGTCTAATTCAACTAATATTTATAACTTGCTGCATGTCTTAAGGTTTTATTGAAGTGAAAATACGGAATACTGTTAAATAGCAGGTTAATTTATTCCACAAATAAAGTTCAACTCTTTCCCTCACCTTCTTGAAGACGGGCGGGTTTGGGAGCGGAGGCCCGAAAGGAGGAACGTCTTCTCTTGCTGTAACAGACACCTGATGACACAACAGTCACTCAGACAAGCATAGCATTGCATCATTGACTGATAACAGAATACAAAATATAATCCTGGAAAAGAAAACCAAGCAGATTCTAGTCTCTTCTAGAAGATTTAAGGTGAAAAATAGCAACCAGGTGCTTTGGTTTTGATAAACAAAGCACCTGATCTTCAGCAAGCTCAACAAACTCCATGCAGCAAACAAGGGTTAGCACAACACCAGGGAGGAAAGACATGAGCAACAACCTTACAGCAATTGTGCCTAATCAGGGTTAATGGTTGCCTACTCTAAAACAGACAGTCTGTGCTGTATGCAGTTGGCAAGTTAAATGTCAACTTTTATCTCAATGAGAAAAAAGATCAAGGTGTCTTCTCTCTAACAAAAATATTAAAGAACGACTCCTGGCTTCAAAGTGGAACTGCAAAATGCTTGGAAACAAAATCATTTGCATATGCAGGATCACATTATATTTAGCCATAATGTACATCCCACATAAAGCATATTACCACAAACACTTCAGAATAAGTCCCAAGGACAGTAGTGGAAGTGTGATGGTTTGGACTTTCTTTGCAACCAGGCAGCTTACTGACACCGAGTTCCCTGTAAACTCAAGTTGTAATGCTGTTTTACAAGGGGGTGGTGTTTATTTAAAATTGTTTGAAAGGAGAAATGTTGGGTGTGTCAGCCCTGAACACTTTAGTGAGCTTCACCCTTCTGTTGTTTGATTAACAGGCTCGTAATGTGACTCAAGCATCTCTCCAGGGATTCTGGTGAACGGGTTGCTCAGAATGACTCTTCTTAATGATGTGTTCACTTCTGATTCTAAAGAAGACAAACTTAGTGTTGGCACATTTGTCTTTTATAAGTTTGCATAATTAAAGCTGAAATTAATAAGTGATGTCCAGCTCTACACTGCATCTTCTAATTAGATGCTAGATGAGGGTTTGCTGTAAAGTCAACGCTAACTGAAACTTGGCTAACACTGGGTCCCAGACAAACAAGTGAACTCAGTGAACTGAAGCAATGCTGTAAAGAAGAAGCAATTCAGCCACGAGTGTAATAAACTGAAAAAGTCAGACAGAACACCACTATTAAAAGTAGTTACTGCTAAATCTGGTTCTACAAACTCTTGAATAATGTGTGTCTTTTTCCGAGATGGTACTGTTCTCCTTGCTACATGGAAACCAGTCTATTATAGTCTATTAGCTCTCTGCTATACTGATTTCCACTGAAAGGTATGCATCGTACCTTATAGGTGGTGTGATCTGTACAGGGGTTCTCGACCTGCACCAGAATATAGGCGTGCAGGAAGTTGGAGGCGATCATGTCGGGAACAAACGGTGTGGACTCTTCCTGGAAGACCGCAGCCACAATATCATTTCCAATGTGTCTTTTCCTTTGGAGCTGTGGAGGAGAAAGCCAGTAGAAAGTCACTGTTTGACCCACTCTTTAATTAGGAAGACTTCTCAGGAAGTTACATTTTTTCCATCTATTTTCGTTTTTTATTAGAACAAGCAATTATTTTGACAGTAACCAGACCTGACCAGTTTGCTCCTGACTCAAAACATCTATACTTAGCTGTTAAATCCACTAAGTAGCCAGAATTAAAGCCAGTATTCCAGCCTGGTACCTGCTGCACGTCACCCTCGGTGAAGGGAAGCTTAGTGGAAACATGGAACATAATCTCTCTGTGTCTGAAGACAGTGTAGACAGATTCAGATCCCGTCTGTCCATGAGAAACGTCCAGTCCGCCGCGGAACCTGGAACATCATCAAAACCGATGTTTTACGTTGTACCCAACCTCCAGCCGTGACTCTATCTTAATAAATTTTGTCCTTAAAGGGATCGTTCAAGATTTTTGATGTCATTTAAAGTAGTTAATCATTTTGCATAAATCCAGATCTATTGCATCAAGAAAGTCCCAGAGAAGCATAAACAAATATGGACATCTTCCACTTCATACAGGGGTTTATGCAAATTATTTTATGAACTTTGAAACTGGCATCACATTTACATGTGATTTACACTGAAAATGAACAGAAGATGTTTAGTGACAAAAATATTTTCCTCTTTCAAACATGGACAGAAAAAGTAACATGTAAAAAACATGTAAAGTTAACTTAATCAGATCAAATACTTAAAAGAAAGGCAAGAGCTTTCATATCAAATTTAAAAACAGAAGTTAGTTCTACCTCCAGATTTTTCTGTTTTTCTTTTTTTTACATTTGTATCAGGTGGTCACTCTGAATGGCAGCTGTTTTTTGAGGTACCGTTTCAAACACGGCAGAGTTGTTTCAGTGCCAAAGATCTCCGCTCTGATCTCGGCCCCTCTCAAGTTAAACATTATTTTCTGCCTGCGGCACAAACTAATCTGTATTCATAGTAAATGAGAGAGTTATCTATTGCAGGTAAGATTTTAACTGTTTGTAACATTTCAGTAGCACCCTACTTCAAAAATACTGAATGTTTCCCTTTAATGAGCTGTCAGAAGTGACTGTTTAATATGCCAGGCTTTTTTCTCCCTTTTTTCTCCCTAACCCTGAAGCTTTAAAATGGAAAGTGTGAGAGTATACTAAAGCAGAGGAAGAAAATAATTTAAAAAAGGATCCAAAGCTCTGATTACATGTCCATGTGGCACTTTTCTCCTCAGATCTGTTTCACTAAGCACTTTTGCCGGTTTGCATGCTGAGTCTGTAGCAGCAGGACAAGGTTACAGTAATTAAACCCCACTCTCAACTTCCTTTAAAATGCACTCCTGTATTTTTCCTTTCAATCCTCATTTGGCCTTTCCTCTTTCTCCTGCTTATTTGTTATAATCATGTCAGTTTTCTTTTTCTCCTCCTGTTGAATTGCACTGTTTTCCAGCCCTTACCCTTTAAAATCCTGGAGCTCAATGTTGTCTCCTAAGACGCTCAGGAACTCCTTGAAAGCGGGCGTCTCCTCATTGTTTCCGAATAACTCTTCCTCTGATGTCTGAGTGGATTTCACACCAAAGAGAAGGAGAAAGAACATGTAGCCATTTATATTTAGACAGTTGAGTGGTGAACGGCTGTGTAAGGAAAAATTGCTCACCTGTCCAAATTTCTGGTAGATGACTCCGAATTTGAACGTGTTGTTCACCTCATGTTCGTCATACGCCACTATCAGCTGGGATCCCTGTACAAGGATTAATGTATGGTTTTTCTCTCAAATTATTATACAATCTTTGCTTGTCAAACCCATTAGAAAAACATGTTTTCTTCTGCTCCAATGGGCAGCTTTATCCGGTCCGTATTACATAAGGGCCAATATGTGACAAAATGTAGTGGCCCCCAGTGACGGCGGTGGTCCTAAAGCCTTATCTGTTGCATACGGAGACACAGATGGCTTATTTTCCTTCCCTTAGGCACAGGCTGAAAGCACACTCCATCACCAGGCCCACAGTAGGAGCAGCAAATTCATCACATCAAGCTTAGAAAGTCATTCTATGATCAGTTGTTACTTTAACAGGGAAGATACAGCAGAGGAAGATTACTATCAGTTGTGAAATGTGTAACAGAGCAGGATATATTTTTGGGAAAGCAGTCAGAAAGTACTGACTGTCTGGTTTATTAAAAAGGGCGGATGTGGATAGGGAAACAAGCTGGCAGACATAATTAAAGATAACAATGCATCATACAGACATTTACATAAAAAGCCTACAGACATGTCAAGAAATTATTTGAAACATTTAAAATTGGACAATCGTTTAATGGAGGTGAAAGCTGCGATCAGGAAGAAGTCACAACGTGGGAGCTGAGTGTAAACTCACCCGAGGGTAGAGTACTGGGCTGAACCTCAGTCCTGTGGCATCGTCACAGAGCAGCTGAAATAAACAAAGACAGATCTCTGAAACTCACAAACATACGCTGCCTGTTCTCTGTTCTGACTGCTAGCGTGGGCCAGACAGCTTATACAGATTTTCACAGACCAAAAAACCTTTATGGTGCCATGTATTGAGTTTTACTTACACAGAGGTGGATTTGATTTTTAAAAGAAAACTAAGTACATAACTGGCATAGTTAAACTGGTTTTAAGTTTAACTTAAAAACATTGATTTCATTAATTTTTTAATTCTTATTCTTATTGTTGTTTATTTTCTTTGTCTTAAATGGGTTTTAACAATTTTTTTGTACTCCTCCTTTATTTAATTTCCTTATTTATGACTGATATTTTGATCTTTTACCCTTTTCCTATCATGTTATACTTATTGATTGCGCTATATTTTATTGTTCAGAGGATGATTTTTTAAAATCTAAGAATATACTGTAGAATCTGGAGCATCCTTTTTATTAGATTGTGAAAACATCTGAATATCTTAAGTCAGAGGCCTCTTCAGGTCTCCTGTGATACAGACTGCTACAAAAAACTCATTACTACATAGCCCAAAACCCTCTAAAAAGACTCTTTGATGATTGGAGTTACTATTAAACCTATTAGCTAGTGAGTGAATAGTACTCAGTTCCTCATCCCCACTAACTGTTTATTTGTCTGACAATTTGCTGTATCATTTTTCAATTTTACTAATTTACATAGTGTGACAATTTCTTAGTTTGTTTTGTCCCCCTATGTGTTTTAAAGCATGCAAAGCACTTAGAGTTACACTCATTAGGATTAAAATGTTCTGCTAATAAAGTAGAATTGATTTATTTATTTAATTAGAGCAAAATTTGAGAAATTATGAGGTTTGTTTTTAGTATTTTTTTTTTTAATCTTATATTGATTTTATTAATAAATGTCAAATTTTCCAAAAGTGCTGTGCTTTTTTTAAATGAAAAAGAGTTTAGTGTGCAGAGTAGAAGGACTAAATTACGAAATATGTTAGGCAAACAATGCAGTAGTATAGGAAAACAAGACAGTAGAAATTATATGTGTGTTAAAGACTTTTGATTCTGTTATTAATAACAATTATGTGAACAATAGAAAAAAGTTGTTTACCTTTGCAATCTGAGGCACACTGGGCAGCTGACTGATGCCAGCTAAAGAGATTCTGTCGTGAACTGTTTTGGTCCGAGATCTACAAAAACAAACAAACAAAAAAACAGAGGGCTGGTCAACAATGAGCTCAATTTTAGTAATTTTTGAACATCTGAAGTTTTAGACTGAATTCAGATGCAGTTTCTCTGGTGGGTACAAATAATCTTAACAAGTTGAAAGGATGACTGGCACCAAATCTATAGTAAATATCATGTGAACATTGTCACTCGAAGCTGTCGCGAGAAGATTAACACCTGTCAAAACCCATACAGAGACCAAGCAAAGTATAAAAATAAAGTACATATTTTTCTGTGCTGTTGAAAATGACACCAACTGTGTTAATGGCAAGAAGCTGAGATTTACAGAGACACAAATCGAATCAAATGACAACTGTCAACAACAGTGTCATTTTTTTTCTCTCACTAGTTCTGTGTTCCTGTTTGGCTTATCTGATTCAGAGAAGTTTGATGGTGATTCAGACAAACAGAATTTATTTAATAAGACCAGAAACATTTTTCTTTAGCAGGATTCCTGACCATTTTTATTCATCTTTTTTAGATTCTGCTTCCATTTGTTTCTCCAGAAAAAACTCTATGATGTGGAACGTATAAAATTTGTAACACTGACTCTTGCATGATAATTTACACAAATGAGAAAATTGGCAAGTGATGAAAATCTGACAAGTTACTGCTTACATTTAAAAAGATAAATAGGTTAATCGAAGGTCTGAACTTTACAAAATCAATTCAGCCCCAGTTTCAAAGAAACAAAAAATAATATAGATCAAACAGTATAGTTGAAGATTTTGCTAAAGCTGTCAAATCAGGTCTGGTGTACATTATGGTACTGAAGATTTAAAAATATGCAACCAAGCCTAACATTAATATTTACACTTTTGCTTTGAGTGATGGTTTGGCTTATTGGATAAAAGTCCCCATCTTTGCTCATCATAAGCAGATTCAGACAAGGACAAATGAGAAGAACTCAGAAAGTTACAGTTTTTTCTCCATAAACATGTCAAATGAATGCAAAGTTAATCCTTCTCCTTAGAGTACCTGAGCATGATGCGCAGAAACTCCTGGCCCTGAGCCTCCTCGTGTTTCAGAGACATGATGAGGTTGCCTATGCTGCTGCCCGTGCAGTAGTAGTTCATGTGCTCCTGCAAGTATCAAAGTAGGAAGAGACATTTGAGGTCAAAGACAACAGCAGACTTGCCCCTCTAAACACACAGTGTTACTGACATTTATGCAAACACACACCCTAACCTTGCCAAGGAAGTGTTTGCGGTAGGCTCGAGCTGTGCTGTTACACTCCAGGCGGTAGCTATGCGCCCCGCCAGGGCTCATGCCCTCATCTCCATCCTCTTCCTCACAGAAACTGGACTCAGAGGAGGAAGGGGTTCCTGCTGGTGCCTCTGCATCTTCGATCCAGTAACCCCCAAACTGGGGCAAGATCACCTGGGGGTATGGACCACCTTTCTCCAGGACCTATAGCATTAATGTGGGGCAAGAAAGAAAAAGGGAGGAAGTCAGAATGAAAGAAATACTTTAGTAACATGAAGCGAAAGGTAATGCCTGGTAAAACTATTCAGATCCCTTGAAGTTTTCCAAATTCTGACACATAAAAAAACCAAAAACTTAAAGCTTTTTAATTGGAGTTTGTGAATGAACCAACAAAACGAAGCATGTTGTTTTTGTTTTTTTCTACAAAACAAAAAGCATTCAACCCTCTTTACTCTAACATTCCTAAATTAACCAAACATGCCCAAATTAGTAATTAGATTCCACCTGCGTCTAATTTGATTTCAGCTTAAATGTGGATGTTCTTTGTAAGAGCAAATGAGTGCTTCTCAAGCCACTGCAAAGATTAGAAAAGCATAAAACAGGTATTGAATTCTGCATCTATGCTGCAAACCACCTCTGGCTGAGAGCTGCATATCAGAAAGGTGTAAATGTGTGTTTGGAAAATGACTCACATCTTCTATCCGTGGGTAGGGGATGTAGTCATCCTGTAACAGAGAAGACATGAAGACTTTTATTTCTTAATAAAGAAGTGATTTATCTCGTGACCCTCACAGGTCACAACGGTAAGGTTGCAAGTGCAGGCACAAAGGATAATAATGCCAAAATGGACTTTCAGGAGATGATGCAACAAGCTGAAATAAACAATCATTAGCAAAAAATCAGAGAGGGCGTGTCACCCCATTAATGATGCCAGAGCTATTCTGATTCAACAACACCTGAGGTCAAGAGCTATTTAGTGCCTGTAGCAATCTGGCTCCACCATACGACCTCTAAACACGATCAAACTCCAGTACCCCCCCTGAGAATGCAAGGCTACGGACAGACGGTCATTTATATTCTGCAGCAGCAGGAGCCAGGATACTGGCAGGCCACAGAGGATCAATTGACAGTTGGAGTTCATTCAGCTCGTAATCAATCGGATCAGAGGAGTATTGATTCTACATTTTAAAAAGCTCTGAGAAAAATCTGAAGAAATGCACACAGGGGAGTTCAGACAGATGAGAGACGAACAATCACAGAGAAGCAGCAGGCACCATGAGGCAGAGATGGAAAGCAGAAAATGGACGAATGGAGGTCAAATCATAAAATAAACTAATGAGATCCACAGAGAAGACATGACCAAGCGTCCGGTCGGCCACACCTTCCATCTTTTGGTGTCTTCAGCTTTGGGGACCTTATTAGAGTCCGGTCGCAGCATGAGGGTGGAAAAACAGAAAGATCAGGAAGAAAGTTCTGTGCATTTAAAAGGTGCCTGAAGCTCAATGTTCTTGTTTGCAGACCTCACTTTCTCTGTTGCCAGATGACAGCTGACTCATATTTGCTGATACGCACATTCACACAGGCACACGCATGCACTCGCACACACAGGTAATATGTACACTTAGTCATCCTCTCTCTAAATCAGACCGAGTGAAAGCTGCTTTTCAAATGTCATTTGGGCTACTGTAGCACCGAGATGCAGGCTAAAGCTGTTCTCTGTAGCAAACATAGTGATAATGTACGCATAAACAAACTGTCTAATTCTAAAAAAAAAATATGGACCTCGTCTTCAGTGACAGTCCCAAACACTGGAGCTCCCCAATGGGTTTTACCCCCCGATGGTCACTTAAAGGTAACCTGGAGTAACCTGGTAACCTCGTCTTTCTGACACAGACACACCAGACACCTACGTGTTTTCACTTTTAAGTTTGTCTGTTTGAGTGTGCATTGTTCAGTCAGAGACATTGAAGAACTCAATGGGATTAGAAGGAGTTGAAAGTGGAAAATGAAGAATATAAAGGTGTAAAGAAAAAATGTAAATATCTGCTACGTTTGTGAATTGTTTGTAAAGCATTCTATGTTTTACACCAGGAGCCCTCAAATTGCAGGATGCTAAAATTGCTAAAAAAGTGACAGTCCACATATAAACTACACTATGTTATTAATAAAAACTGAATCGTTATAGAATACTGAGTTGTTATTAACAATATGTTAACATATTTCATACTCATGTTTACAAGAAAAACCTTGTAATTTGCACTTTTTACTTTTCTTCCACCCATGCCTCAGATAGGGTAAAAATAGATCTTACAAAAGATTGTTTTGGGGTACAATATTATATTTATGCACAGCACAGAAAACATACAATTTTGTTTAAAAGGTTATTGTTTGTTACCTAAAAAAAATCTATTTTCTAGCTATCATCTCTTACTGACTGATCACCTCATAATAAACTAATATCTATGCCCATATGGTGAAAATCTAATCATTAACCTACGAACAAAGAAGAGGAAACCGTTGCTTGTGGTGTCCCTGATGGTGATTGTTGTCTTTTGAAAGCCTCTGTCCCTCTTTCTTCTCTATTCTATTCCCTTTTGATACCCCCATCTGTCCTCCAACTACTCAAAGCCCATGCCCACAGGGTCCATGGAGGACACAAAGTGGTCGCAAAGAGAATGAGAGGCAAATTTTGCTCAGAAGGAATAGAAAAATCAATGTATTCCTACTAGGGAACGAGAAAATAGTCTGTCTGAATCTTTTCAGAGATCTAGACAGCTAGCGCAAAGCATCCACACCATCCAAAGTGAGAAACACATTTAATCCCGGAGGCTGACAGAGAATAAAAGACAAAATCTCAGTACATCTGATAGGTTTTGCAGACAAAAAGAAAGGAAAGATGCCCTTTAGGAAGTCAGCACTGAAACAGTGCAATTATTGCTCTATAGTGTTTGTCAAAGCCCCCTTCTAGTTGCCAAGAGAAGAAAGGAAAGGAGGAGGGAAGATATGCAAACAATGCAGAAGGAAAAGGAACTTTCATAGGATAAAAATGGAGCATTTCCTACCTGCATCTTTTCCAGCATATCGAAGAAATCTGCAGACTGAAACAGAAATAAAAACATTAGAAAGCCTGTAAAACAACTGTAAATTATGGCAAACCTTGATTTACATAATAACTCCCAACACAAAGTCAAGTTTGTACATTAGCCAAGTCATTGCTTTTCTGCTGTGCCTAATTATCACCTTATGCAGGTGATTCAACACGGAATGCAAAACCCACCAGCCTGAATTTAAAGGTCTTCCTCTGTGCAGCCGCAAACAGAACTCTTCAACTCCAACAGTGTCAAGAGGGCAGGGAAGGGCAGCAGACTCACACCCCTGAATACGTTCTGATAAGGAACCACTTCCTCTGAAGGCAACACGCCCACGGACATGCTCTTACACAAACACAAGCGTGCCTGGGTGCTGCTGCATGTCTCCGTCCCCGGGCGGAGAGAGGGGAGAGGAGGAGCTTTCACCTTTCCTCGCACAGAGAAGCTGTGAAGGTGATAATGGTCTACACGTGCTCACATTCTTCTGCCCTCATAATGTGCATAGACAGAGGTTTGAAAGAGTGTGTGCATATCTTCACACTCACACATCATGATGCCACAACATAGGAATTTCACAAAAATAAATATTGCTAAGAGAATGTATAATAATAGGGTGGTGCTTCCTAAAGTTATACCGCTAAATGAAACATAGCAAATGAACAAGTGAAGCCTGGGGATGAACATTCTATATGCTTTTATTTCAGTCATCAAAAATTGATTCATAAGTGGTACACTTATAAAACCTAATTGCCACCACCTTCAGTGCCAAAACACACAAACAGAGCTCTTATCAAACTGTTAATATTAACCACAGAGGAGCGCCCTGTAGTGCCGAGGCTACACTTGAAAACAACCAGAGAGACACAAAAATATGTATTTTAAAAAACATTTCCAGTGGTGTTTACTCCTCTATCTACAGACTGTAAGACTAGACAGTGCCTTGCAAAATGTTTTAAATGACTTGCCACATTAAAACCTACACTTGTATTGGAACTTTCTGGCACCAACAGTGCATAATTCGGACGTGGGGAAATATGGAGGTTAAGACTTACCAGTGAAAATTTCAGTGTTATTTTTCTGTTTCAAAAATAACACGGAAGTTGGTAGCATTCATTTTGTATTTAGCCCCAGTGAGCCAATAATTGGTAGAACCACCCTTTAGCTGCTATTACAGCAGCAGTGTTTTTGAGGCATATCCCTAACAGCTTTGCACAGACAGAGACTGAAATTCTTGCTCATGTTTTTTTTTTTTAAATCTATTTAATTAAACCTTTCTATCAACAGGTAAAATGCCAATAGACATTCAGCACATCTTTTGAGAGGTAGTCCTGGCAAAGACAACAATGCAATATGTTCACATTCAAAACAAGAACTGAAACCGATAACTAAATGTTAAAACATTAGAGGATGAAGCTCAGTGAGACTGGACGGAAAGTCTCCGTGAACAGCAATTATAATTCTTTTGATATCTTTTTTATACCCCTCCAGGGGGTCTTTTTGTGGGCTCTAGTGTCCCTTATATGACAGTAGGCTGACAGGAAAGGAGGAAGGAGAGGGGGGAAGACATGCGGCAAAGATCGCCGGGTCAGGGAGTCGAACCCTCGATGTCCGCGTCGAGGACTCGAGGCCTCCAAATATGGGTTGCGCTATCCCCTATGCCACCGCGGCGTAGGGGATAGCAATTATAATTTAATTAGATTTAGACCATTTTAACATATGAATGAGTAAAGTCATTCTATTGTAGCGTCGGCTGATTGGGTTGATGTAAGATGGAACCTCTGCGCAAATAAAACATTTTTCCAACCTCTATCTGGTTTTCTATCTTAACTGCATTATGTTTACATCCTGAGCAACTTCATGGTCTGAATAATAGCATAAACACACCCTCACATCATGATACTGCCACCACCATGTTTTAGCGTGGAGACCTGTTGATGGTGTTTGTTTCCCAGCACACAGAAACTCCTGGACTCCTGTGAACATAGCAGCTTCTTTTAGATAAACCTGTGACCCCCAATCCACCAATTTGGTCACTCTTACATAAATGCATGTCCGTGTCAATATTTTCAAGTTCTTATTAGAAAAGTAAATGAAAAACATATTTCCCTTCATTATTACTTCTATGGGTCACTTGTGTGTGCTTCAAATACTAAGGAGGTACACTGACGTTTGTGGTTGTGAGACAAACTTATGAAAAAGCTTAACGGGTATATATATTTTTGCAAGGTGCAGTAGGTCATGCAGTGCTTGGGCAATACAGAATGGAACAGTTTTTTTCACTTGTATTAACTGAGCTCTTGCAAAAAATGAGTTAGAGCAAAGACTGTGCTCAATTTTCAGCTCTATCACCAACAGTGAACAGAGAATAAAGAAGAGAGTCTGTGTTTATGCCTGGCTGCCAGTCTGAATACTGCCTGAATGTGTCTCGTTTTATCCTTGCTGCCCTGTTCTCTGTTATCTCTTTGTCTCATCATGCTAATTTGTCCTCCATTTTCTTTTTTTCAGCCAACCTTTTCACTTCTGGCTTTTCTTTCTCTGTCTCTCTTCAGCCAAGGCAACATCTGCATCTCTCATCTCCCATGGCAACCTGAAGAGGACACCACAGGCTGGCGGAAAGCAGATTAAATTGGTAAAATGGCCTCCACCACCGATTGACTGACAGGCTCATTGGCTGGCAAAATTCACACATATTAATGTTAAGTCATGAACTTTATTGGCCACAAAATTGAAAGAAAGGAGGAAAAGTCACAGCAATCTTCACACTTTGGTGATTTTTATTTGTGGGACTTTAAGGGACATGTTGAAGAATTTATCTTTTTCGGGCCTGCACATTTAAGGCAGCAACTGCAAGAGGCCTATTTCATTTTAAATTGTAGTTCTGAATTTTTGATATTAGGTTTTGGTAAAAAGGTGTTATTAGTTAAATCTTAGATCTCAAAACAACTCTGATCTCTGAACTTCTGTGAAGGCTGTTTTGTGATCATTTGGATTTTTATAATTTGAACTGAATTTTATTAACAAAGAAATCTGTGATTGTTCATATATGGACACGGATGTAGGAGGTGGTGTGCCTCCTGTGATCTTCTTGTGTGAAAAATATACTGAAAATATATATTTTTAAAAATATGATGCTGCTGTTACTTCTGAATTTATTCTCTTTGAAAGGCTATTTTTATTTCTAAAACATAATGTGAAGCATTTTCAGTCAGAAGCAAAGAGAATAAAAAGTAAAATTATGTTAGCCATTTAAGTAAACAATACTGTATAGACTGTTCTACTGCCTTCTTTTCTCATCAAGTAATTACTCAGTGTAAAAAAATTAACATTTTCCATTCTCTGTACATGTTTAAAAAAAAGATAACTGCTGGTCCACCAGGTCTGACTTCAATTTGCTGTTTAAATAGCAATCGGTTTCAAAAAACTCTACAGCAGAGTTTTTTGCGTGAATGTCACCCAGACAAACTCAGTTGTGCACAAAGTTTGTAAAGCTATTCTCAACATCAAGCAAGGGGTGCAAAATCACCACCGTTTGTAGATGTATATTGGCGAAACTGACCGTTACGTTTTGCTTTGGGGGATTTTTCTTTGTGTGGTCCCCATGTTTTAATACTGCCCTGGGCAACTGGTCACATTGCTCATATCAAAACCTCCCCCTGAGCATTAGTGTAAAAAAAACAAAAAACACCTAATGCAAATGTGGCTATGGAAGAAAGATTAATAAAAAAAGTGTTTGCATAAACTTCCATGACGTTTTTCAGATCGGAGCTATTTTAAGATTGTAGAAGTCCAAATGATCTTCATCAAGACACCAAGACAGCATGTAGAGATCTTAACTTCAAAAATCCTGAGCTATCACTTTAAAATTTCTCTAACTGACAAAAACTCACCTAGCTGGGAACATCGGCATATTTTTTTAATAACAGCATGTGAGAGCTTCACTCAGGAACAGGAAAAAGCTCAATGAAAGGTTGAAGATGCTTCTACTGAGCAAAACACACGTCAACACAGTCACATACAGAAGAGCTTCAGTGACGATTTGCATCTGGAACAGACAACGCCGTTTTGACTTGGTTATGAAAATGAGGCTTCACATGTCAGAATAAAACCCAGATAAGAATAGAACGTAAAACTGAGGAAAGTGTAAGGGATGAATTCAAATCGAACAAACGTCAGGTGTTTGATTTGGGTTGGTGTTTCTGATTAGTCCTAGAGCTCAGTTTCTAGTTTTTCAACTTAAAACTTGAAACAAATAGTTAGAAATATTACCACTATAATAAATGTTAATAGCAGGGTTTTGAACTTCAACAGAAATATGTGGCAATTTTACTATTTTAAGTTGCGCATTTACTAGCAGGCTGACTTTACAAAACAGCAATAATGCTTGAATTGTGATATTTTTTTCCCCAACTCTAATAATGACTAATTACAGTAAAAGCAACTTTTTTCCAGCACATGTTGGTCATAACAGAGTGCTGTTGGTATTAAATTCAGACTCTAACATTTCAACTGTATACAGAGGTTAAACCATTCAGATGAACACTTTAATCTGCAAACACTGGTTATTAATTTGATTTGATCAACAACACATCTGAGTGTTTTTAAAGGCAGTCGACTCAGACTTACCATCACAGGACTTGAGACATCCCCTCTTGTCTTTTTTCCATGTGTTCTCATTTTTGCCTCTGCTCTCAGTTTTGTTTACCCTATGTTTTGACTCACTCAGTAGCAGAAGCTCCAACAGGAAAGTCAAGTCAGGTGAGTAACTGAATGATTTGTCAAAGCAGAACAGGTCAGCCCAGTGTGTTCACCGCACATGGCAGCAGGAGTTATGTGGGACAGATTTACAGTGTGGTGTGTCACCTTGAGTTTCTTAAAGGAAATGATTTATTTATAGAACTACACACAGTGTGCATCATCATGAATATGTGAAATTCATAATGAAAGAGCAATAGCACCATTTATTTCAGGTAAGCATCCACTCATTTGCACTACCTGCTTTAATACCTGGTCTAAAAACTCGAACATGTCAAAAGAGCAATTAATGTTGAAGTACAGAATATTCAAGTTAGTTTACGAGGGACTACACTGATGTCTGAAGCTTCATGGTAAAGGTCATATCTTTTAATGCTCCTTCTGATCCCTTCTTTTTGCAGAATAGGATGATGACACAACATTAAACTTGATATACTATGGTGCACAGGAGTGAATATACTGGCAATATTTTCTAATCAACTGAGGATTAACGTTATATTTACCAATATAACGTTAAAAAATAATCCAAAAAAATAATCATCACTATTATTAAAACCTTGTGACAGTCTACGACCGCCTGCATGGTTTTCTGCATGAAAAGGAGTATCAGAAGTTAGACACAACTAGAACATCACTATTCAGCATTTTAAATGAGATTTGTTTCACGCTGATGACAGAAGTGACAGTGAACACCATGGTGACAATGAAGGAGCTTTCTGGGGCCTTTAAAAAGACACCTGTATCAGGTTATGAGCTTTGTCAGGGATTTCTCAAATAATCTCAAATCAGCCATCCAAATTCAAATTTAGTAATCATTGAAAGTCCCAAATGATTGTAAAATTCATCCCAGTGAAAAGTGTATGCAAACTAAGTGGCAACGTAGATAAAAATAAATTACATATACATTGGAGCTGGTTAAATCTTTCCATTTAGAATTCAAGAGGTAATAGAGATCTTATTTTGTCAACTTATCTTAATAAGCTTCCTTGTAATAGTTTGGATATTTAAGTGAAAGGTAAACAATGATGCCCGTTTTGAAATTGAAGAGTAAATATTGAAATAAATGTATTTTATTCTTCAGTACTACCGCGCATAAGTACACATAATGGATTCAACCACTTCATCTCTGTGCTATTCACTTTATTTCTCTTTGGTTACTTATGTATGACTTGAAACAGATTCTCTAACTGCTCCACTAATGGAGAAAACACTAATGCTGGGTCTGCTTTATCCAGAAGCTAAATAAATTAGTCGATGAAATGAACCACAGAATATTTCATTAGTCTGTCTGAAAAAAGGATGAATGTTTTTAAACAGAAACCATGGATTTGATGTACATAGCGATTATAAGGGCTTTCTAACATTTCAAGTCTTGCTATTAAAGCTCTCTAGCTCCCAGCTGAATTGCTGGTTGCCAGCTGATAATTAGCAGAAATCAGCCACATATCAAGTATAAAAGTGATGTTTTGATTCTATCTTCTTTTCACATACATGTTTTCTTGTACATGAAGGTTTTTTCTTTCCTGTCAGTCATTCTGCAGTCTCACTTTGTGTTGAACAGGGATGACAGTGCACTTCGAGGTCAATGTAAAAAAGTGTTTCCTTCTTAGAGAAGTCGTTATCTGTTTCTTGTGTAAGATGCTGCCTTGGGGGGAAAACAACTCTTCAATGGGTTTTCAAGAAAACAGCAAAATATGAGTAATAGAGGTCTGGAAATCATTACAATCTGAAAGGCTCCTGCGAATAGTAAAAAGCATTCTTTGTGTGCAGCTCAGTAAAGTGTCATAACAATAAGTCGGTGTGGCAGCTCCTTTAATCAGATATTTAAAATGCATTTAAAAGTCCTCAATTTTGTGATAGATTTTTACACTTTGGTTCCTGTGACAGCCCAGGTTCCGCTGGAAATTTATCGTGAAGATATCATCAGTCTCAGAGTAAAGTCTCCAACCATTTCCTTTGCTATGGCATCACGATCCAGTTTATCCTGGAGTCAGTTTATGACCTGACTGCAGTTCTTCTTTTTATATGAAGAATGAAACTTAGTGCAAATACTCAAATAGGCATGAGCTGGTATGATATGGTCTGATATGCTTGAGTAGAAATATCACAGCTGTACTGAACTTAGAGAAAAATAATAATAATAAAAACATCAAGCCATCTAAAGCCTTTTGTTTAAAACTAAAAGACAACTGGTGTTTCATATTGCTGCAAAATGATCAAACATTTTGAATAATTATTGAATAATGGAGTTAAAATAATTTTGTGTACGGCATTTCTTTATTGCTATTTTGATTCTGATAGATATTTAGCAATATTTTACAAGTAAATATCTGTATTACAAAGAATAATACTTTTCACCATGCTGGTCTTTATAGGGTGACACTGAGGTGCAACCAGCTAATGTTAGCTGGTTAATTAGTTGAGCTATCTGCTGGTAGTCCTCTTTCAGTCAGCTGTTTAACAGAAATTACACTCAAATTCAATAACTTGGCTGGTGATAAAACCAGAAAAGTAAATCTAAACAACTAAATTTCTATTTCCCTTAAGTAAATAAAAAGTGTGAAGGGCTCCTTGTAGCCAGCTTGCTTTCAGTGCACAGATAGGAAAAGATGAAAACATGTACAGTGTTTATTTAATTAGCTACATTGTTATATGTTACCTGCTAAGGGATAACTGATAAAAAATGTCTTGCTAACTTTTTCATATTTACATACTTGATGTTTATTAATGGCTTCATCTCAAATAAATAAATTAATACTTTTTCTAACATCTCAATAAAAAACTTTAAACCATAAGATCATCATGACAGGCCACTTGCACTGATGTGAGACCAGAACTGTTCAAAATCCTGAAGCCAGAAACTGGCCCAGGTCCATTTACAAGTAAAACTGCAAATAAAATTGGATATTTTGTAATAAAAAAGGAGACTCTGTAAACCTTCAAAACAAGTAATGACTAATAGTCTGCAAAAGGAAGGTATCCCACACTAATGGAGGCTAAAAAGAAAGATAGCATTATAGCAAACATTGAAAGAATGTTAATGCATTAACGTTCATTAATCAAACTATCTCCTTCTTAGTTGAAAAATACAAGTTGAAATTTTACCACTGGAGCCAAGAATGTCTAGTTTCTGCATGAGGGTGGCATACTACCTCTTTATTTTCCTTTTCTCTAAAGTTAATCCCTTCTTTAATGTCAAGTACATACATAAAGAAGGGATTACAGCACTCCCCGCCTGGAAGACCAGAATTCAGCTGATGCAATTAAGCACATATTGACTGAGATCAGAGAAAGGAAAAACAAATAGAAAAAAGCTTAACTGAACCTGATTTTAGATACTTGCCCTTTACACATATCCCATACAACAATAAATATCTGCAAATTCTGAAGTATGATAAGCTGTGGTTTTACTTCAGCATAGCATGTACATATAAAATAAAAAAGAATTTAAAATGTTTGTATGATTTTACATTTATCATGTACAACACAAAACCATATTAGGACATATAAAACCTTGTTTTAATCTCAAAGAGGTTGTGATATGGATGTGATGCAGTAATTATAATCCCTTCACACAATATATGAATCATGGTGTCATACCTTCATGCTGGGTGGTGCTGTGCGAGGTGGCGATGGGGGACATTCTCCCAGAGGGACGTTAGAGATGTTCAGCAGTTCCTGTTTCCTAGAAACACAAAGGGAAGAAAACACCTTTAATTTATTCAGATCTGTGATCGACAAAGTGTTCACAGGGTCATACATCCGTGTTTTCCTTCATTTAGGCTGCTTAAAAATGGGACCATCATTTCAGTGTGAAAAACCACAGCACCTGAAAAGGCTTCTAACAATAATTCAGCCTGCATAGATCTTCATGTTTCAATGTTTGACTAAGCGAAAAACATGACTTGATTTTTTAGCTTGTTGATTTTCTCTCTATTTAAATTCTGAGTCAATTAGCTACTTCATATTTAGCTCACACTTTGATCTGGACATTTGTGCTGTGCTAGTGCTGAAACACATGCAAATGAGGATGTTTGGTGAAGCACAAATGAGAACTTAGACCCTTTAAGGCACATGAATAAAACTCAGGGCTCACAGGCCAAATCTCATGGTTTTGGTGTTAGTGGTGAAAACAAGTTCTCCCCTGATTAGGTTGACAAGGGTGTTGTTTTATTTATGTCTTGGATTGTAATTCAATTTGCCTGACGTTTATTACATTCTAAATTTGAAAACGTTCGTCCATTGAAGCAAAATGTATTGGCTTTTTAAGCTTGAGTAGTCTTAACCAAAACTATAATAATAATAATAATAATAAATAAAATAAAAAAATCAAGCACATCAACTGCTATAGTCCGTTGGTTTAATTCCAACAAAAAGTGAGACTAAATTATTCTTTAAAAAATGTCCTCTTATTATATTCTAAAGATTTACTGCAGTTTTACCACAAAGCACTGACCCCAATCATTAATGTCTACCTGAAGTGGCCATTACAGCCAGTGGACAAGAGTGAATCCTATAGCTGTTAAGTAACGGCGCACCTCTATTTCATTCAGGAACATTTAATGTTCCTCTAATCAAAGGTTTTAGCACGACCTCGATGGGAATCTGCAATTAAGAGGCTTTCTGCTGTTTTTGTATGCTCAAAAGAGTTCCAGGGGGCTGACTAAGAGCTTTAAGAGGTCATTTGTGTCTGAAAGATTGTTCTAATTTTCCTACTTTCCTCTGTATCATAGCATACTCAGAAGCACGAGTGCACACTGATGATGATCCCAGATGCTAAAGGCTGAGCTGTAACTGAGGAGATGCTGTAACTGGGAAGATGAGACATTTTGAAAAAATCCTGTTGAAAACCAAGAGTAGTCACAAGTTATGAGACTGATTTTTCTAATTAATACATTCCAGATTATACAGGTGAAACAGACAAACTGCATTGAATGTATACATCATTTGTTGCTGAACCAGACATGACACGTTTGAAGTGGAAACTTGTTTCAGATCACTGTAGGTTCAGGAGCTACAAGGACAGAACTGAGTTTTAATTAGCTGTTTTAATGTAAAATTAATATGGATGCTCTTTTGCTTCATTAGCTGCAGAAATAATTGTTACCAGCTCTCCATTCTCTCTGCTGCATCAAGTGGTTGCAAGCGACAAAGGTGGAATGCTGAATTAGATGCAGAATAATAAAAGAAAAAAATATAGAGAGCACAAGAAACACAGTAAGGAATGGAAAAACACAGAAAAAATCACTTCAGGCCTAGCCCCCCCACCCCCCAACAGTCTCAGCATCATAACAAAGCACGATTGTGTTCCTGTATATCAGTCTGGTTGACTGTCAGGTCTAAGTAGCCAAGGTTGAACATTAAAAGAAGATCATACGCTATCACAGACTGAGAGAGAATATAGGACAGAACAAACCACAGGTTTCTGAAGTGCATTGTGTACTGTTCTTTCTTTGTTCTCTGTGAATGGCAGGTAACAAGTGGTTTTCCACTGCTGACCTGCGAAAAGGAAAAGCTTGTATAGACATCTGTCTCCAGGGTGCATCTGTGCTGTGAATTTCTGCAATTACAGCGACCCAAATCGTTCTGCCTTACACCGTCACATACCATCTGACTACAATCACATGTATTTACAAACTGTGCATTTGAAGGAAAATGTCCTTGTAGTACTATGGTCCATGTATTTCTTGGATTTTTATTGGTTAACATTCCAAACAAAACAACAACCCTACTGTCTTGAACCTTTTTGCAAATATAATGATTCGCTTAATACAGTATATTGGTGTCTAAGCTGCACAGAATTACATTACTGGTATTATTCAACTTTTTGTAAAATCAACCTGGCTTACTTGAGCTACTACTGAACATGACATGTTCAGTTTATCTATTTCTTTTGCTATTTTGTTTTGCAACATTCTTTAATCAAGATAAAATCTACCCTTCCAAAACCTGGCTTCCAGTCACACATAAATCTGGTGACAATAGAGAAGGCATGTAGCCACTAAATAATTTCCTGTCTATTTTTAGCAGCATGCCAGTAGAACATTTACCCCAGTAACACTACAAATCCCACAATGCTCTGCATTGTGTTTTTTAAAAATATTTTGACAGTTACTTACAGTACAACTTATAAGTAAACATGGATGCACCTAAACGTTCGCTGCTTTAATAGTTAAAGCATTTGAAGAAGTTACTCCTGCTACGTTCCCATGTGCACATTCTGGTGATTAGATGTGCAAGCTGCACAATGAGTATGCAATTTAGTTTACTTTGAAGCTCTAAAATGCTAAATCTATTTGGTTTTGACATTGAGAAAGCAACAACAAACATCCAGATGGAACTTATGGAATTGCAGTGTCACATAAAACTCAAGACAAAGTCGTAGTCCCGAGACACACCCCAAAGTATTCCCAAAGAATTTCCACGACTCAACACCTAACACCAAAAATTAGTGAACTTGCTGACGAGAAACGATGTCAAGCTTCCCTCTCAGACAAAATAGCACCAAGAGCGGGGAAAACTAAATACTGCATATAGCTTTATTCAAATGTTGTAGTGATGGTTGTTGTCCCTTTCCATTTGCAGATTCCCTGCAACAACAATTTTATTTGAAAAGAAAGAATTCATCTTATTTTTTTCTGCTCCTGCTTAAATGTATTGTTAAAGAAAACAAAGTTCTGTGAAAATCATTTGTTAGAGTTGTTCAAAATCACATTTCTGAACATTGCTATTTCACTGTTGTATTATATTGTTTGTTGTATTACATGTTTTGACCGATTTTGTTATCGAGTTTGATATTGTTTGCATAAGACAACTGATCACAGTGCTTTTAAGTAATTTGTATATTTTTTGGTTTCTTTAAATTACTCTTTAAGTTTTGTTTTCTTGTACTTTGCACAGCACCAATCCTCAGCTGTGTGCTTTACTTGTAAGTCAGAAAATCATTAATATTGACCAATGTTGGGGTGAAAACCATTAGCAAGAAGCCAATAACAAAGTATTTCTCTCCACTTTAGGTCTTCACAAAGAAAAATAACTGGTTCACAACTCGAGGTTTATGGAAGTGTGTAGTTCAATGTGAAACAAACCATCAGAAGTGTTGATAAATAGTTTCAACCTGCCACTTTCAATGTGTTCCATTCATGCAGATGGCATATTGGATTCTTAGTTGCTCGGTTCATTTGGGTGTTCTCGTTCCATTTCTGACCAAGAACTTGGAAACTATGACTCCCTCGTACCAAGAGCATGCACCACTATGTCAGTTAATTGGTTCAATTCCTGTGGTTCTTATGATGTCATCATCCCAAAGTCACACAAAGTGGAATTCATAGTTTTCCATTTTTTTGTGCACGTCTTAAAGCTTTGCATTATGGGAAATCCTACAGTGAAAAGCCTAATTTAATGCCCAACTGTTTTTGTACATTCACACTGCAGTGTCTGTAAAAAGAAAAAGAAAACAAACCCACCACTGAATAGAAACTTTAAAAGATGGCAGAATTAATTTTGTTATACTAACTAAACCCACCAAAATATTAATCTCACCAGCAATGTTTGGAGTATATCCTCACATCAAATGGGCATAGATGGAAACAAAAGCACCCACATAAAGTGAAACATAAAACTGCAGCAGGATCAAGAACTTTGCTCTGTGCTGAAATTGCATTTAAATAATAGCAGGGAAGAAGCAAATAATTGATCTATTTTGTACTCAATGAACCTGAAAATGTAGCAGAGCACTATTTCTGCATGCCTTTCTTATACAACAGTGCATCTAAGATATACATTCATACAATGCCATCTATATGTATTGGTGAACCTCAAACAAGTAGTACGGTAAATGTCCCATGCGACATGGATCACTATTTAAGTAAGTCTGTCTGAATGAAACTCTGACAATCATTCAGGTAAAAGGGTCAAGATTGACATAGTGCCCATGTTAGATAAAGTCATCATTACTTGTTCCAAGTTTGAAAATAACTCAGACCAAAAGGGTAAGGAGGGTGAAGGGTGTGTGCTGGAACAGAAGGAGGAAGCAAAGTAGGAATAAGTCATGGGGTCATGGGGAAAATGAATCAGAGAAAAAAAGCTTTTCAAAATAAACGGCTCTCATACAAGGTGCTTTGGATCAGAGCATCTCAATATGACCTTAACAATGCAGCCAAGAGGTCCAAAGATTTATTTTCACACACCAGTTTTAAGACTCGCTGCCAGTAGTCAGAGGAAGAGCTCACAGTGGAGTGTATGTACAGATGCAAAGGTCAGGCAGGAACAGTGTAAATCAAGGTTCCCTTCAGGGAAAAGTCTGAACTTCAGCTTTTAAGGTGTTAAAATCACATCTGAAATATTCAGTTACCTGAGAGATGTGAGAAGGTCAAGAAAGGACGGTGAACACAAAGTGCCAATTACTGTAGGGATGGATCACAAAATATCTCGCATTTCATTACACGGAACTGTTTAATCACACTGTATTAAAATTCAAATAACTGGATTTAAAATTATAGAGGTATGAGTACTTTACTAATTATTAGTAGCTAGTTGCCTGCCTGGGCAGAGTAATACTTTAATGACCAGTCAGATGTTCTTAGAAAGGCTTAAAATCATTAACGACTATGGCTCATTAATAGCCATAGTCTATTAACGACTATGGCTTTTTTTTGTTTCCTTTTGTCCTGTTAGGACAAAAGGAAACAAAAAACGAGACAATCCCTTTACAGCTTGTTCTGAAATTCTTCCTATCCAACGTTTTGTTCTGATGAATATTTTGTAAATCTGAAAGAGATTATGCTCCAAATTCAGTTAGAACCTGGGCTGGAACATAAAATGACCGTGTCACATTCAGCCTTTTCACAATCAGCTGACGCAGACAAGGTGTGGCAGGAAATTCTCTGCCAATGCAAAGTGCTGCCGCCGCCACGAAATTACATTACTGCACGCAGAAAACAGGCCATGGGCAAAACACTGAAGCTTGGATGGTGTTTGTGAATCTCTCAGGCAGGGTGCTCTTCTAATAACAGAGGAATCTATCCCAGACTTTAAGTTTCTTTAAATAGTAAACATATTCTTGTTCTTATGTTCTCCAGACTCTTTCACAATACGCTCCGATTTAATAATTGTAAACCTGCAGCGACAACAGGAAATGCTGCATAATGCTCCTCATTCATATGGCGAGTACACGATGTACTTTTATTGCACAGCCACATCCACATAATCCTGTTTGCATGTGCTGCTGCTTAATTAAAGTTTATTCAGCAGTAATTACATCTATTCCCAGATTATGTTTATCTAATAATGAGATGCAAGAGTATATAAGTGTGCTTATGTGGGAGCCTTTCAGGCAAAAATACAAAAAGAGAGACAGAAACTAATTTCTGATCGTAAGTCAGTTTGACTTTTAAGATAAGATTTGACTAATGAAACATCCGGGGGGAAATAGGGTGAAAAAAAGAGACATAAAACAACAAAACGAGACCTCCATGCATGCTCACATGACTGACCAGGCTCAGGAAGAAGAGATAAAGGCATGAAAAGGAAATCCGGATGATGGAGAAAGGATAAAAAGATAAAGGAGAGAGGACATAGGCAGAATGATGACATCCTGGTTTCTGTTATTAGGAGCTCACTGTTTGGCCCAGTTTTCAGCTAAACCTAATATTTATAATGAAACTTCATGGAGACGCTGATCTTCAAGCTGATTGGCCAATTACAACAGTGATTGTTTCTCTAATGGAGTTAATCCAACAGTAATTGTAGATGGAGAAAATTAGAAAGGCACGAAGTGTGCCGACCTGGCTGGAGCAGAGAGGTCTGATAAAAAATAAAATAGCCTCACACAGCAGAAGCCACTGCAATATCACTTATTAGGCATGACAGCTGTGGGTTTGATAAGCACTCACTGAGGCTGCTGTTACAGCAGGTACGCATAAAATCTGACACCCACAGTTTAATGTAACTGTGCTTAATTAAGTTAGAGGCTATGAACCCATCTCACAGAAAAGATAACATATACTTGATGAACCGTGCCAACAGTTTACATCTGCAAACATAGAAGCTTGAAAATAAACATAGCAACCCTATTGGATCAGTTTTAATAACTTCTACACATCAGATGGAATTAAAACCTCTTTCTGTTCCATCTTCTTCTTCCACTTCCATTTTTTATTTTATTTTAGTCAGTCTGTCGATATTAAAACGTGCTCCACACAAAGAGTTAAAAAAAGATGTATTTATCTGCAGTGTTGTATAGTAACGAAGTAAAAATACTTCACTACTTTACTTAAGTATATTTTGGAGTACTTCATACTTTCCTCGAGTATGAAAATTTTTGATGACTTTCACTTTTACTTCACTACATTTCCGAACTTAATTGCGTACTTTTACTCCGATACATTTTCAATGTGTGGTTTAGTTACTCGTTACAAAAAAGCGAGAGAGAGAAACAAAGTGTTTTGACCCCACCTACTGATTAGCAAGTAGGCTACCGAACAAAGTCCGTAGCCTGCTTGCCTGGGCTTGTTCATCACCTCCAATAGGATACACCTGTTTCGCTTCTCCCATTGTTGGGGAAATCAGAAATCAGAACACCGTACAGCGGCTGGGAGGGAGGGACGAACACAGAAGAGTGCTGCCCGCACTGACGCGGCTCAGGGATTACGTGACACGCAGCGCCGTGCCCTATAATGCACTGTAAGCTATGTAATGTGTTTGAGGCAGTTGACCAAAATCCCGGACAATTTTTAAATTCCCCCCGGACATCTTTTTAGGTCTGAAAAGTAGGACATGTCCGGGAAAAAGAGGACGTCTGGTCACCCTAGTTCAATGGGGGACAGAAGCCATAGCGATAGCAATTTAGACTAAATTTAACGAATATAGGAAAGGCATGCAAGTTCAAAACCACAAACCATTAACATGTGCTACTCTTTAAAACTGGAACAATTTATTAGCAGGTTTAATTTTGTCTGCACTTGGTTGGGTACATTATTTTAAGTTTATTTGACAAGTTTACCAAAATATAAGAAATGTCATTCACACTTGCCTTGTTTTACTTTTTACTTGTACTTTTCATTACATTACTTGAGTACATCCATTTTTACAGTAATTTCCATACTTAAGTACAAGACGTTTCAGATACTTTAAGACTTTTACTCAAGTAACATTTCAGTCAGTGACTTCGACTTTTACCAAAGTCGTATTTTGGAGAGGTACTTGTACTTTTACTTGACTCTGAGATTTCAGTACTTTATACAACACTGTTTATCTGTCTGTCCAACAGGAGAGCCCAGGGGTCAGAGAGGTCAACAACAGAGCAATCATTAGGAGGTAATGTAAGTCGATGCTTTTTTCCTGTGGGAAGAGGCTCGGCATCATTATATTCCCTTATGTAATGAACAGCAGTGAAACCAGACAAACCAAAACAATCCAAATATCAACTGATTTATTTTTGGACATTAGAGAGGAAACAACTGTAAAACGACATATAATGGAAAATATTGATAGCAAAAAAAGAATACAGATTTTCTTCTGTCTAACAGTTCAGTGGTATAATGGTAGAGGATCCATCCATAGACTCTATTCGTTATGTACCCATCCACATACCGATATATAGGATGAACATTATTTTTACACCAAATGATGCCACAGTTTACTTCCACTGACAAAATGAAAAATGTTTTCATAATATTTTAATACTATTTTTCTGTATTTTCAATAATGGTTCCAGAAATGTTTTGTACGACATTTCCTTTTATTCCAGTTTTTCAACATAATGAAGGATACTACAGTAAAACAGGTCTTATTTCTTAAACATTGAAATATCTTAGCATATATATTATATGTGGTTTATTGGTTAATTAATTGTATATGTATTGTCTCCTCTAAACAACTTTTTTCATTAAATCTTTGTTATTTCATAATTGATTTTTACATTTACATCAGAATTTGTGTCTTTTATTGCAAATATTTTGAAAAATATTTTTAAATACTCCTCTGAGTACAAGATACTATTGTCTCTTAAAAAAATGTAATCGTGTTCGATATATTCTCTATCATTGGCATACAGCACAACTAGTTTAGGACCTAATACTGACTCCTGGGGGATGTGACTAATAAACATCCATTTTCACAAATACTTTTTCGTTTCCTAAAATGCTTTTTAATCCAGTCCAGCACCAGATATTATACTGTTAAGTCAATAAAAGAAAAATTAAGTGCTTTGGCTACAGAATCTTTTGCATTTTAATCGGATCTGTTGACAAGGCAACTATTGGCAATGTAGACTGAAAATATTTTAAGATGTGAGACTAAGCTGGAGGTTTACCTTCCTCCAGGACAATGACCTTGAACATTTACAACTTACGTTAATGTGGCACAATTTGAAAAATGGTGTCCAATCTGACTGAACTTTGGGTAATTTGAAAAGAAGAATATGCAGGCCCCTGTTAATATGGGGAGATTCCTCAGAGTTCTGTCTTCATCAACTGCTTTTATAATTTAATCATTAAATCTGATATCTAATCAGGATATTACACTGTTTATTTAGCTTGAAAAAATAGTGCATATTATTTCAAGAGTCTATATTTTAAAACTAGAACTGAAATGAAATTGGCACACAAGTCCCAGTTTAATTTGTTGCAAACTTTTCAAGAAGAAATATTATTCTTGACGCTGACGAGTTTTATGATAAAATGTCCCTAATGCTTGGATCTCCTATTGTTTTGTTTTTATGTGACAAGGCTTGCTTCTGATCTGTGACTGTGATAATTCATTCATATCTGCTTGATAGCTTCCTCGTCTTCACCCGTTCAGATTTCATCGTAGGACATCTGTGTGTCACATTCTTCATCTATCTTGCTGCTCCAGTTTTTTACCTTTATCTCCTGCCCATCGCTTAAAACAGAAACCATCATTTGAAAATGTCATAACACTTCTCTCTCATCTAATTTATCTTATCAGGACACCGGGTCCTAAACTGTTAGGTAGCAGTAGAACTTTTTTTCTTCAGCTAAGTTAAAACAAATCAATTTTGGAATAAACATCTGGATGAAAGAGTATTATTTCAGATCAACTTATAAGGGCTTTTCTACAATCAATACCAATGCCAACATTTAAACATCAAGACTTCCGGTGATCAATAGCCAAGGTGGATATATTTCATTTCACTTTGCCAATTTGTTTCATCTCTTTTTTCCCAGAAACTGGCTAACTTCATTGCATATGAAAGATTTGTGTACAAAAAGGCTAAAATGAACACGCTAAAGCAGTTTCTTTTTTTCACCTTCCCCACCTTGAAGAGATTTGTTGATGGAGACATTTTAGGTTAGTCACATGAATTGGTTTTACATACTGTTTGTTTCTAAAGAGCAGAGATTCCCCTGTGTTGTTTACAAAGCAGAAGGATTGGTAGGATCCCAGTTACTTTCTGTGATGCGAGACATCAGAGAGTATTGGTTATATTTTGGAAATAATTTATCGTTTGAACTATATCATTTTTTGGTTATACTGTGTTAACTATATAACTATTTGCCTTGTCACAGAGTCCCAGACTCAGAAAAGTTGGGTAATATTTCCTCCTCTTCACCAATTTGAGCTTGAAGGTGAAGCAGCAATACTTGCAGCGAAATGTCAACTGTTTCAATATAACTTGCAGCCTTTTTGTTGCTGTGCACAAAATACATGTGCAACAGGTAAAGAAAGAGTCTATATTGGGAGGCAGTATGTGTAAAGTTAAGCAGATGAAGTTAAACTTTGATCTTTTCTGATTTCTCCCTGTGAAAGATGCAAAGTTATACAAAGATAAGTATAACTTTGCATAAGTTATCCTGTATAATAAAGTAATGTAAAACATTGCAGACAGCCTTTGGCTGACTTTTAGAATGACAAACAGGTGAAATCCCCTCCCACTACGACACACGTACACCCCCTCAGACTGTGGCTTTGGATTTACCATCCAAACATTACAATAAAATACTATGAACTTGTAGAAGATTACACAGTGCAACTTTTGTCTTACCTCAGAAATGTCAGCACTGTTTCTGTCTGGACACACAAGTGAAGCCAAGAAACAACAGATAGACATTTACATGTACTTTCTATAGGTGAGTGCAATTAGAGAATGTATTAACATGCAGCCTTGTAGGTAATGTGGCAAACACTTGAATGCCTGCTCATTTTAAATAACAAAAGCAGGGCCTTCTTCTTGGAAAGAAATGTCATTCCATTTGGGTTGAAAAGGAAAAGAGATAGAAATAGTCCACCATTGATCTAAAGCGAGGAACACAATCTGCTTGCAGTGAATCAACTATATCTGAATTTTGGGGGCAGTAAATGTGTATTTGAACCACTGTGAATGGAATAATCACACACCAAGTTTGAGGGACTCAAAAACAAGAACTGGCTGCACAAATTGGAAATGATGGAATCAGCGGAAACAACAGTTTGTATGAACAGATTTTGTACATTCACATGGAAAAAATTATATTTTAAATGCATTCTTAAAAAAATCAAAATTTATGACATGGATGCACAACAGCGAGTGTGCCACGTTTGGTTCAATCCAATGCTCTCGGTTAAAGTTGAGAAACTATTTGTCCTAAAATATTGTGCTTCATAACATTAACTGAGCTGCTTCAGATGAACGCTAGGTTCTTGATAGTCCAGATGTGTGATAATCTCTTTTGACCCAGTGGACCATCGTCAAATCTAGATTAATACATTTCAGTAAGGCAGGCATACATTCTTGTCCTCAGGGGTGGTGTTGGATGACTGTATAAAAATGTCTGGTATTGCCATTTTCTTTGTCATATCAGTGGAAATACCATAAATCCTGTCTAATCCCATTCATTTCCTGGATTCCCCCTACCTCTTTATCTTTTTTAGTCTCACACTTTTTTCAACTGGAGTGAAAGAAAAAAAAAGTTATGTGTCTGTCAAATGACAATAGATATCTCACTTATCAACTAGCGCCACTGCACGCTGGATAGTCACACCAGAACAGAACGGTCTTTTAAAAAAAAAAAAGAGAACAATCTGGAGACAGACAGGGAAGAGAACAGAATGAATGGAAGACAGAGTGAAAGGGAGAAGACCACAGAGTGGGTGAGGGAGAATAAATGAATCTCTGCAGACTAAATATAGCCCTCGCTATCCCATGAGCAGAGCTGGGTAAATAGGAATGTCTAGGGTGGGTCTCTGGGCACTTGTTAAAGACAATAACATGTCACGCACGGCAAGCTTGTGTATTATAGGCACACGTGTTTGCACAAACAGTTGTGAAAAAAATGTGTGTGGAGTTTATGTAGTCACAAGGAGGAAAGAAATGCTCAGGAGAAACAATACGCAGTTTAAATTAATGGAGTGCTTAGAAAGAAAAGAGAAGGAAGACGGAAGACTGGAAATACATGACTCAGTGATCAAATGAGACTGTGTTAAACGGCAGGAGGAGGAGAGTTTGACAGCATGTGCAAGAAAGAGGGAAAAACTGTGTAAGGTGGAGAAGAAAAGCCTTAGCGAAGAGTTGTTTCTAAGACATCATCTGAAGCTCATTTTCCTTACAGGATATTTTTGTTCAATGCTTCGTCAAATGTAATTACCTAAAATATTCCACAGGGTATAATGAAAAACATTTTTCAAAGGCCAACTCATTTTTCCTCTCAGCCAGAAGAGCTATATTTTAAGAAAGACGGAAAAAGAAATGTTGACATTAGGGCAAATTGTATTTTTGTATAGAACTGGACAAAACGATAACTATCCAGTCATGAAAAAGCAACCATAGACAGGGAGAAAAATACTTTAAGAGACTGAAACAATGCTTTAACAGAACTTTGTAAAACAAATTAAGGGAAAAAAAAGACAAACTGAATGAATTAATTGGTTTAATATGCTTTTAAGTGAGCTTTTAAATACTAGCATAGTATGTGTAGATTTATCTAAATCAAGCCATTCTGACAAACTGAGCGACCGTGCAATAAACAACTTCAAACACTAGTTTAATGTGAAATATATTTGTTGGGGATTCTAAGAGTATATTTGCTAAAATTGAAGGCATATTTACCGAAACCTGGGTTGAATATACAAGAGACAATAAAACAAAGTATTATTGAATGTTACGCTACACCATAATTTAATCAACAAAATTCAACTTGAAATTCTGGATCTGTATGGATGAAATACAATATCATTAATTGAAAACTTCTCACTTTTGTGTTACTTTACAGTTTCGCTCACCTGTTGTTTTTCCATCGTAACGTCCATTGTTGACCCAGTATTTAACAAGTATTATGCAACAGATCTTTACTTTCAGACATTGTTAGAACAATTTGGGATTTCTTAAGATACTACTTCTTAAGATACTCTTCTAGCAAATGCCTCAAAGATGTTTAAGCCGTTCTCCTAGCAAACCTTGCAAACATGCCAAATTTGTACTGTCTATTTTTAAAGGTACTATATTGAACTTTAACATTTGGAAATGCCCACAGAGGCAAGTAAAGTCTCAGAAGTAGCTCTTCAGTGTTTGGCAGTAATACATGGTCTGAACTTAGGTTGAACTTGCAGGGTTCACTCCTGGGAAGACCAGAAATGGTCTTGGATATTTTCTGGTGGTGGATAGCCCATCTCACTGTGCACTAATATAATTTAGAAATAAAAAAAACAGCTATGAAATCCTTTCCAGAGTAACAGGCATCAACTACTACTGCCTTGATGGATAATGAAAATGTCTTTCACGAGTTAACAGCTACGTGTCTAAGACGGTCGAAACGTTTTTATAGAGATGATCACACTCAGCTGTGATCAAATATTCAAATGCATTTCATTAGTGTAACTCTTCTAGTAATCTTTTAAAACAAAATATTTTCCATTTTTGAATGGCTTTGCTTTAAAGAAAATCGTGATGTGTGGTTGTTCAACAGAAAATATATTCATCTAATTCTAAGAACTAATATAATAAAAAAAATATTTTTTTATGTTTATGTAAAATTCTGTTTGCCTTTGAAGGCTTTTGAAATAAAGAGACCAAATGTTTTTGACTTTCCAAGACACTGAATTTAAGCTTTTGTTTGCACAATAAAGGTTAATGCTGGCCATTATCAATTATTCAAGTCAACACACTGATTCAACTCTCTGATGTCTGATCTCCATGATTTGTTTCTATAAAGGTTGTAATTTCTCCCTCTCCTTTCCTGCTCCAGCTTTGTCTGTTAAAGACTCTTTATTGTTAAAGACCTTGCCATATAAATGCTTTATTTAAGTTAGGTTAATAGTATGTTAAACATTTCTTTTTAAGGTTCAAGTACTGTACATTTGTTATTTTGCCATTGTGTAACTTTGTGGGGTTTATTCTTTCTTACCCATGTTTTCAGGTATATTTATTGGGGAGATGTTTCATAACTGTATCTAAGGTTTCAGGAAATGGTATACAAATAAATGTTATAATTTAAAGTAACCTTTTAATTTGACCACCATGTTTGTTCTGAGTGGAAGTAATATTAATGTTTAAGAGAGGCCCAGTTTTGAATATGATAATTTGGTAAGCTAAAGATGGCAACCAGGCTTTCCAAAGTTAAATACTTAGAGATCAGCACCAAAGACAATTTGCCAAAATTCCAACAGAAACATAGAAATATGCTTGTCAGCAAAATAAAGAGTATTGGGTTGTTGTAATGCCAATAAAGACTTTTCCATTGATGATTGAGAAGGGTTGAAATATTTTTTGCTATAATTATTAGGGGTGTATGGTTTGTTTTTCAGGAGAAGGGAGTGAAAATTGCAACATATAGGTCATATGAAATGGGGATAGAAATTGATGAATGGCCTGTTACTGCTTTGGTTGCATCAAAAACTAAGCCTACTCCACAATCTCTGTCTTTATTTTTTTCTTTCTTCTGAAATATCTAACCTTCACTTTGCTCAATCACAGGACTACACAGAACTAAAGGTCAGCTGAACCTGCCTATTTGACTCTAATTATTAAACCTGAACTTCTAAAGTTAAGCATAAATGTAAGCACATATCTCATTCATTTTCTTTTTTGTGGGAGTGTGACTATTGTTTCTCAACGGACCACTGACTGGCAGGCTGTAATGTATGACTCTATGTGCCAAGAAAAGCCAGAAAGGTTATCTGTAATGGTTTTCAGCTGTGACCAGCTGCTGGAGTAATTACCTTTGTTAGCTGTTCAGCCCAAAGCCTTTCAGCGACCACATGCCTAACATAAGACTCAGTTAAATGTATTTTATTTTGCCACACTGAGTATCCTGCAGAATGTTAATGCTGTTGAATGTTGAATACAATTGAACAGTGCTAAAGTGTAGCTTGCACTTTTAAGGGAGTTGATACTCAATTTGTGCTTGATGATTTCTTTGCTCCATATCAAGAACTGTCAACCAGATGTATAAGCGCTTATTCTTTGTTTTGTTTTTTTGTCTCTCATTAGCTCGCTTACCCTTAATGATTTAACCAGTGATGACTTTTCAAAAATCAATACTCCTGCCTTTTCTGTTTGCTTGGAGTAATAAGGTAAAGAATTTGCAACAATCTGACATCAAGGTCATTAAACTCATTAAACTACTACCATCATTAAAGTCAGTTTGTGTGGTCTAAGTCTATGTTGTGTGTCTCTTCTATTGAAATGAGCTCTTACTACATAATGACACATACCTAATGGACGGCAGTTTTGATTTTTTGAATTTCTAGCTTTGTTTAGTTACTAAAAATTCCAGTTTTGTGAATGTATTACCCTTTTCAGTTTTAAAGTAACTGTTTGACATTTTAAAGAACACAATACAGGTTTTGTTGTCTCTGGGAGAATGAGATGAAAATATTGATATCATTGTAATGTTTGTACAGTAAAGCCTGAGTAAATAAGGCTGGAGCCAGCTTAACTTAGTAGACAGAGTCAAGGCAATCTGTGGGGTAACAAGATATTTCCACAGAAAACCTAAAGGTCAGTCAGCAAAACCTGAAATTTTCTTCAATATTACTAAAGGCTTGCTGAACACCAACTAACATGCATTTTATTTCAGCCTTCCAGATTTTGAACAAGGGATAATTAAATTCAAGAGAAAAACTGAGTTAAAGTCTCAGGTGTTGGGTGATAGACAGTTAAGAAACAAATGCTAATTTTCCTGCTAACTGTAAGCAGCTAATGGTTAGCAAGCATTTGTATTTATCTTGTCTGTCACTATAGTTTTTTTTACTTGTTTACACCCAAAGAGTGTAAATGGCTGGCCTGCCAAAGGTTTTTGCTACTCTGTCAACACAACAGTGCAGCTCAAGAAATATTTCCTCACAAGGATTTAGTCTCAAGGTGTCAAGATAAAAATATAGGCGGTGGTTCAATGGCATAAAGGTGTGTGCTTTTAGTTTGCATCAGCTGCCCTGTACTTTGCTTCATGAGACAGACTTTACTTTGAGAAGATTTATTGTAGCTCAGTATGGCAAGATATCATACAATGAAGAATCAAGAAAAAGACTACAGGTACAAATGAAGACCCAAATTTGAAATCTTCATAATTCACACACAGATAATTCTTGTTAAAACTTTTTGAAAAGACCCATTTCAGTTTTAGAGATATGTTTTATTAGGCAGTAAGAATTAAATTTCTTAATTTCATACTGTCAGTATGTTGAAAATATACAGTGGCCATCAGCATAACATTACACAGCCTTGCAAAATATACTTTTTTGCCTCCAAAGTAAAGAACTTACTATGCTTTCTGTTGTTTAATAACATTAGAAGAAACAGAAAGCATCTATGAATGAATTATGTGTGTTTTTAATAAATCTAGCATTCCTAAGATGTTTGAATGTTGAATCAAACTAGTAGAAATCAACATGATGTTTTAGCCATAGCTGCCTAGGTTTTTTAAAAAACTGAGGCTTTTAAAATCAGACTGTTCATTGACAGCAGTGCACTATGGGAGATACACAACAACATAAAAACACAGTCATGCTGGCTCTGTAGCAGGAGATAAATGAGTTACAGAGGGCATTAATGCACAGAGGATCGTATAAACACCCTAATACAAGCAACAGGGCTCAACTTGCTCAACTTAATGGAGGGCAAACATCTATATCAGCTCAGTGTTGGAGAGTAAGAGGAATACAGTGAAAATGGGCAAAAACTAATACTGTCTCTGTTGTTGAACCATAACTATGTTATTTTTACTTCACAATGATAAAAAGCCAAGACCTAAATAAAACACTGTTTATTGAAAATTTAGGCAGCTTAGCCTTATTTCCAAATGCACCAGGCTCAATAACAGTCTGTAATCCTGTCTTCCTTCTATTCACATGAAGAATAATTGCCTTAAATAAAGCAAATATCCTCCAACAGCAGACGGTCTCCTGTTGATGGATATTTGGGATCTGAAAGGATGCAATCATGCACATATTCACCAGCACTTCGGAAAAAGACACCTTAAAATTGTAGGCCATTGTGAGGAGACTATCTTGTGACTCAGCCACATTAACAGCCATGACAGCTTTAGAGTATTGAGCTTCAGGCTACTGCTGCCGTCCTGACAGGATTTCCCCGCTTGTCGCTTGACACAGGGCTGTAACACATAGAATGTGAAACATTCCTGTTCTTGTGTGTGTTTTTGTGCATGTTTGACAAACAAAGCAGCATTGTTACATCCACAAACAGCTTTAGCCTACAGGCATAACTACATTTATCCATTTGAGGGAGGCCCCCCACTGGCTTCGTTGTCCTTGCAATCACTTTTTGGCAGCGCCCTGTTGCTCTCGGGTTTGTTTTACCCCGTGGTATTAAAATATTGTAAAATATTTGGAGAGCCAACGAGCCTCAATTCATTGACGTGTTTAAATTGCATTCAGCTATTAACCCAAACATCCACCATTGTCCAGAAGCAGATGATTTTCTGTTGGATAAACCCCAACCAGTAGCCAATCAACAAAAACAACAAAAAATAAATAAATTCCATCTATTTTTTGTCAATGAACACCATAATAGCCACTATCATTATACAGTACACTGACAACAACGATGTTGTGGGAGGTAGTTTTAACTCAGCGAAGAATACTGAGTTTCCTATTTTCGGTTTTAGGAAAGTGGTTAAACTGAAGTCAGATGAAGCACAGATAAAATAAGCTATTTAAGGAAACAGTTTGCCACAACATGTTCAGACATATCTGCCTTTCATTCTTGCTGGGAGAGAGAGACTTTCAGCTGATAACAAGAAGGCCCATTGGGGTGCAGTAAGTTACTCTGTTTTATCCTTCTTTTAATAGGATGCTAGAGAAAGTTCTAGAGTGGGTCGAGTTTCTTATTCTGGTTGTATGGAGTAGATTCCCTCTGTGCTCATGTAGGACAAGTTCTTTTACCATTTACCAACTAAACAGGATTTTTAAAACATAAATTCATATAGGAAAGCTTTTCTTTCTGGTAAGAAGTGACATTTGAGGTATTTGGAATTACATATTTTAAACTCAGAATGAACAACCCAGTTTTCCCAAGGCCTTGGAGACTTTGAGACAAATAAACCTTAATCCGGCTAACAAATATCCTTTCTATTAGTTATAATCTATAGCTGACATATTTTATTTAATTTTTAACTAGGAAGAATTTTATTTCGACAAGGTGGACTGATATAATTTCTATCTAAAATGGGAACTCGAGACATGTGCTTTTTAATTGAATGCAACCATGGTTTGCTAATATTAGCTTATGGTTGCCAAGTGTTACAAGATGAAGAAGTGATAACATTCTGCACAATAAGAATGCTTACTTTAAGACATTAAATAAACCCATATTTTTTATTCAGTCATGTGTAGTCCATCACCACTGTTTACAAAAACAAAAAAAATATATTTTAAAACTATTTACTGTTTTAGCTCACCTTGATTTTGAAATTCACCTCAATTATTGCAACCTAAGTAAAAATTTATCCTCAATTTGTCCTATTTTAAGACACTGCTTTAAAAAAGGTCCATGACTTTAAATGGAATGCCTGCCAAGAGTCTTGTTTGTGCTCTCTTTCTTTCCACATGCATCAAAATCTTAGTCATTATTCTAACTGTAACAATCAACTAATTACATTATTTGACCAGCAGTGATGTTAGTAATTTTCTGTCTTAGATAAAACAACTACTGTCCAAAAAACATTTGGAACATGTTGGATTTGGATCTATTTAAAATAAATGTTCTATTATAGTTGCTAAAGACTATTTATATTTGGCTCAAATCTACATCAGTAGAGCCAGTTAATCAGAAATCAGCCTCAAAAATTCTGGCTGCATCGTTAACAATGAGAATGTCTCAAACTGTAATGAGTTTACAGTGCTTAAGAATCAGTGTAAACAAAGAGCAAATTTGTCATGTCCAGGATGTCTGAGGCTAATTCCTGATTTGCATGCTCTGTTATCCATCCTCCCCTTGAGAAGTTAATTTTACAGCACCTTTATTAAATTATATGAAAACACACACTGACTCAGATGATATACACTTAGTGCTATTTCCAAAGTGAGTTGCAGTCTATTTTGAAGCAGCACTATTTTAGTCCAAGTTATGAAAACAAAGCATCATCGTGCGTTGACTGCCACAGCTACACATAAACTACACATCATCCAAGCAACTATGTGTGTCCTGCACCATGACAATACTCAATGTTCAGTCTGCAAAAGCCTCCTCAGGTTCTAGTTTAACCACGCACGAGTTGGTGCAAATATTAGCCAAGGCAAACGGGTTTACAGAGACCAAGGAGGGGGAGGGCTGGGATCTCGACCCTGCCAGTCCTTAAGCACCGTTTGTTACCAGGTGGGATATTCTCAGGGGTCTAATTGACTGCATGCAGTTTTAGCAGCAAGCTGATCCATGCTGCTGGACAGCAAGAAGGGAAAACCCCTTTGCTTCCTTCAAGTGCATGTACATTTAGAGGAAGCAAGCTATCAAGTTCTCATATTTACTATTCCTTTAGTTAGACCAACCTGATCCAGTGGGAGGTACTAATATAGCCCTGAATAGTTTCACTGCTCTGTTGTGTAGTTTGCTATTGACCTCATGTTGCATCAGTGCTGAAGGGACAAGGCAGCAACATTAGCAGCAACATAATCATCAACAAGTACTAAGAAACAAACAGAAATTGTTCTGGCCTTGGCACAGAGAACTAGAAAGAGTAGCAGCACTTTTGTTTGAAAATTCCTCTCTTTCTCTCTCTCTGTTCTTATTCCTTTCAGTCTCTCTTGTTTGCTCTTGAAAAGCACTCAGTGCAATTCTCCATTCACCAAGACTCTTCAATAGCTCTCCCTCTTGCTCTTCTTAGTGTGTCATTTGCACTGACCCAGATACAAGAATGAATCTGGTCAACGACATGTACACTGAATGAAAAAAATCACTTTAACTAATTGGCTTATAATAAAACTGCAGATGCAAGCTCACTGAGCTACAAGGATGCTTGACGTGCCCCATGTCTCTAGGACAGCAAAGACGTTCAGAAGTAGCAAAGTTTTTAGCATAACAACACAAACTTTAACCCACCCTTCGCCCTCCTCTCTCTCTCTTTCTTTCTCCCTCTCCTTGGCTTTGCGGGATTTGTGAAGGAGCCCAATCAGGATCACGGCGGCCCGGATGCCGGCTTTCTTGTTGTGGTACCGCCCTCTGCTCTGAGACATGCCGGACGCTTCTGCTGGTTCCAAAAGGGGTTCGGGCGACAGCTGGTCCAAGGTCAGGCCGGCTCCAGGGGTCCGGAGCCGCGGGACCTGCTTGGCTTTGTGGGGTTCCAGGGTGAGTGGTGGATTGATATCACAGTCTACATGGAGACAGCTGTGACAGTCCTTTGCCAAAGCACAAACCTGTTTGAAATCTGGCCTCTGCAGACAGCTGCAGTCCAGAAGTTACTGAAACTGAGGTCCCTTTTCTTTTGGCAGGCTGTCAGGTCTAATTAAATCCCACTTGCTCTTATTTGTCTGATTAAAGAGGGTTAGTTGTAGTCCCAAAGGTCCAATGAGGCACAGTTGGACTCCAGTTCAAGGTGAACTCCTATCTGCATTTTCTGCCTCTGCGGTGAATCTGTTCATCACTGCTCCACAACATATCCCGTTCCCTGATGAGAGGATGAAGAGTTGCAGGCTCGCTGACGCTCTCACTATACAACAGCATCTCTCTCTGTCTGCCTACCTCTACCTTCCCACCTCTCCCTCCTTCTCTTAACATGTTCCGCTTCTTCTCCCTCTTTGTCTACTGCCTCCCCGCTCCCTCCTTCCCGTTATCCAAGCTCCTCCCTGCTGAATCTCATAGGTTGGAGACGGCGAAGGTTCCTCCTCATGCTCCTCCTCTACTCTCCTCAATGCCTCCTTCTGCTCCTCCCTGTCCTTGCTCTGACTTAGTTAATAATTTTACATCAATCTCTCTGACCTTGTTCTATACACACTTTATTTTGTGTTTTTCAAAAGCATGCATGTCCACACCTATCTGAGACTCTCCACCCGTACACAATCTTACAAACATCCCATAATTTAAAATCTGAATCCAAAAAGATTCATCTGCCATGCAGTCGTTACTAAGCACATTGGAAAATTTAAAATGAATAATGCTAAGCAATCTATTTTAAATGCTACTGTGCTGCAAAATGAAGAAATTATTCCCTAGTGTTTTTGCTCTTTATTCATCTTTTTTATTTATTTATTTCTCTTTCTTATTATTTTTTTCCTCTTTCTTATTATTTTTTTCATGTTTGCCAAATTTTCCTTCTTTAAAATATCTATTCCCCACAACCAGCCTGAGGTAGTTGTAATGAAGACAGTAGTTTCCTTTTCAGTCATTTCACTTCAGTGAACACAGTCATCTTCCGAGAATATATTGATCTTAAGTGTTCTTTCTCCATCTGCGGCCACCTGTTCTTACTCTTCTCCCAACAAACCAACTGACTAATTATGGATGAGGGAGTGAATGGCCGACTGTCTGCATTAATGTTATTTTGCAAATATCGCCTTCACACTTTCCTTTTTCTGGTGTTGTTGTATTTATTGTTTTGGATCTGTGGCTGTTTCATTAAAGGAACATTTGGGCATTCAGAGATGTACAAAAACGTTGTTGTTTTCAACAACAAGACTCTGTATATTTTATTGGAATGATGCATGAAAGGCAAACTCATAATGGCGTATAATTCTGAAGTATAATAAAAATGATCAAGTGGAAGGAATATGAGACATGCTTTTTCTTTTTTTTAAAGAAATTTTCAGAATGTGTGGGATGAATTTGTATTCCTCTTTGCTCAATTGACTTCAAAAGTCACCTAATCTGTAATTTAATGCATTGTTTATTTTTTCTTCTATTTTGTAATTGCGTTAATTTTTTATTTATTTATTTATTTATTTTGTCTTACCCAAAGAAATTTCAATACAATGCTCTGCAGTGTAGTCCCTTAAGTTCAAGGGATTCTGGTTCGGTCTTATATTTTGGAGGGAGGCTAACATAATAAAAGGAAGGAGAGCTGGATTGCTTGCTGGCTCCAGGTTAAATAATAATTAAACATTTCCTCCGGCTTGAGTATGACTGCACAAAAGAGTGTATGTACAGAAAAAAGACTGGCAGTCAGTAGTGGCTGGAATGTGTCAGATTTGAAATATTCTTACAAGCTTTAGACAGAGCGTCAGATGATTCAGTTTTTAGTGTAAAACAAACTGAGCAAGAATTTAGATCAAAGCTCAACAGCCAGCTCATAAGGATTACATTAAAGATGCTCATCAGGGTCCAAACACGTCACGAATAAAGAATGTAAATAGCCTTTAAAAAGTTTAAAATTAATTTCTAAATAAGCATGTTTAATGTATTCAAAATTACCACCAGTTGTAAAGGCTGTCATGGTATCACGATAATTTAATTCTATGAGTGTTACCCATATGTGTTAAACTATTACAGTAGGGCAGCATATAAATGCTGATAAGATTATCATAAACTAAATATGTTAACCTATTTTTTAAAACACTCAACTAGAAATGTTATCAGTTGGTCTTAAAATGTAGATACGTGTTGGGTGCTACGCAGATATCACACTCAAAATCAAATAAATCCTTCCCTCATTCAACAGCTTTGCCATTAGAGTTTTCTGAATTGATTTTCTCAGATCTCTAATGAGTTTATGTTGAAAAGGTTTTCTCTGCATCCCTGGACTAAAAATGTTCAACTAAATAAAAACAGTTTCAAAAGGTAGAAGTGAGCATGTGTTTCATCAGAGGTCACTTTGAAGAATTGATAACACCTTTTAGACACTCAAGGACACAGACATAAAACTATATAAACAAAATGACAGGCTGGCACAGCAGAATTACTCTGTGATTCATACTTCACATCTGGTACAGCTTGTCTGGGTGAAAGTGCATGGCCGTGATAATAAAAAGGTGAATGTTGTTGGTGAGCTGAAAATGGAGTGTCACACACTCTTTGTGCAAAGGATGAAAAATGGATCCATCAGCATGAGAAACAAAGAGCAGATGAGTAGACGAGAAGCTTCATTAGTTTCTAAAAGCAGCTGGGGAATAGATTAAGTTGTGAAAATGGCAGCAATAACAGCAAATATAAAATGAAGGCCCTTCCTTTGCTTTTTCTCTTTTTTTTCCCTGTGTATTACAAGCTCCATGGTAACCAGGAAGCTGCCAGAGGATATCAGAATGACTCCTATGGATCCATCCTTTTCACATACAGGGGAGAAAAGCCAAGATACAAAGATTAAAATCATCATTTCTGAAATGTGCTTTAAAGATCAGATAGGTGGGATTTCCAACACACCACCGTCTCTTAAAGTGACCTGAGAATTTCCCCAAACTCAGAGTGATGCAAAACAAACATGTTCACAGCTCAACTGGACTGTCGATAGTCCTAAGGGGACAAAGCATGTAAACATGTATGTACATGTGCTAACAAAAACACTCAGCAAGTCCACCAGGGTACAATTATGATTCATTAAGGGGATACATGTATAACACTTGTATGTAACTACTTTGAAAACATACATAACCTTACTGCATGAACTGTTCATAAACACTGAATAGAGTTAACACTTCAGTGTTAGAGGGCAGATGCTGAAACACATCCTAGTATATCTGCTTCGTCTAGCAGAGTCCACATAGTTTCTTGTATATTAAGCTGTGAAATCTGAACAAAAAGTATTTTTTCTATGAAACACATAATGATGGATTTTTTTAAATCAATATTATTCAGCTATGTTTTTTTTTACTTTTATTCAGCTAAAGAGAGTTTTTTTAATTTAGCATCTCTGTGCTTGGCTTCACCACTATGTCTGCCTTACGGTTGTCAAAACAATCCATACGTAGATCTACTCCACACTAAGAAATGTTTTTAAATATTAATTTGTGTAAAAATTGATGATTTAAAAATGATCCAACTGTCTCCTGCAGGTGGCAGAAGAACTAGTACAACAGCACTGCAGACACACACACACACTCAACGCATCCCCTCACTAGTAGCTTTTGCCTGAATAATGAAAATAGTGAGGTGGTTCAGATAGCTGTTGATGGACACATTTGTAAAGACTAGATCCCTGTTTCCAGTGCTGGAGAGCCTGGTTTTAAACAACTTGCTTAAAACTGAATCCAAGGTTTGCACTTCACCATGGATACTAACATTTTTAGTCAGCGCAATGTGGCTAACTGTTACCCAATGAAGTCAATCTTGTTTCTCATCTGCTACTCTTTAGTTTTGTTCTATTTAGGATAAAAACTATATTAATTTTACTGATTATGTTGTTTTTAAAAAGAAATAAAAGCTTTTACTTTTCTGCAATATCAAGATAGACATTTTGTATTTTCCTGGTATCAGAACCAATGCAAGTATGAATCGGAGTAATTTTTTTGTGCTAGCCTGTCATTTTGTTTATATAGTTTTATGTCTGTGTCATCTTAATGGAGAGTAAAAAGGAATCAACACTACACCAGATTCCTGACATATTAAAAAAGAAAGACCGATCTAAAAGTGTCAATGGACCAAATCATCCTCAATTTGACCTGCGTGTGTTCATACCTTTATGTAGTGTGTTTCAAGTGTGATTAGATAACTCTGGACTGATGTTAGTGTAAGGTCCAAATGGGACTTGACTATTACAAAAGATCAAAAAGCATATAAACTTGTCACATGTTCAACAGAATGCAGACCAACACAGCCTTCAGCGTTAATAAGGATATAATGCAAAAGTGAGTTTAGCAAGACAGCAAAGTCACCTTGCAGCAAGAACTGCTCGCTCTAGCTATTAGCCTCAGACCGGTCAGGACAAATCTATCAACTACTAATTTCTTTTTCCAGACTGCAGATAAAAAACGACTTCCAATGGCATCTCTAGCCCTTAAATGTTTCTGAAATTTACTTCCACAGATGTTATGAGCCATCTAATATTTTTTATGGACTACAAAATAAAACTTTTGTTGGTGTTCTCTAATTTCTTTCCACTTTTTCCCTTCAAGCAAAGTTTTTAAGCTTTCAAAAATGTATATACATGAAAAAACTATAAGGTGCTTTACTCTTATGTATATTTATTATTAACTTTCAATTTATGGATACAGATTGTCACAGTTATGCTGTTCTCCTGATGTACTCAGATTTCCAAGCTGGGAATCAAGAGATTTCTCATCCTCCTCAAACTCAAAATCCAACAAGACAACCAGATTTATAAAATGTGCCAACATTTACTGTAATCAACTATTTATTAGCACTTCTAGTTCTAATCACACAATGCCACAGATATGAGATGGACTCATGATACACAGCAATGAAGGTAAAAGAAAAGTAAGAGCTCAGCTATTCTTGTATGAAACTGACCTGAACATCTCACTTATCATTGGTAGTTGTAATAATAAAAATAACAATAATATAAAAATTTTGTGTAAAGCAAAGTAGTAAGTGCTGTGACCTGAAAACGTTGGATCGATGTTGTCTTTAGGTCATGATAGCTTGGAATGTAAATACAGTACATGTCAATAAGTCTGATGCATTTAGAGACAAGGTCATTTAAGACTTTGAAAATGAGTTGCAAGATTTACAATCAATACAGACTAACTGGAAGGAAGTGCAGGAAATTCTGTAGAGAAGGACTCCAGAGTAAATTATATATATATATATATATATATATATATATATATATATACAGTATATTGCAATGTTTGTTGCAGAGGTCATGTTTAGATTGCTAAGCAAGAACAAATATGACCTGACAGAAAAAGAGAGCAAATCGTTCAGCCCTGATGAACATGATGAAGGTGTTTGCATCACCATTCAATTTGTGCTATTTCGTTGTTGAATAAGATGTACAGACAAATTTAGTTGTCTTTGTTTACATAAAGACAACTAAATAAATGAGCTAATGACATGTGCAGCACAATGATGTAGGATCAGTGCTTCTGTCTTCATGTTGGTTCTCACATGCTTGTTTCGCCCTTCAGGTCTTTGTGACAGCATTAGTTTTGTACATAATGCTCTTGTCTCTCTTTTTCACTATATGAGGGCTCACCCATTTTCACTCCTGTTGGTGTAATTTTCCATTTCCTCCTCTCTATTCCCTGTTCCTCTTATCAACAGCATCACATTGCTAAAAAAAAACATATTACCAATACAATCATTGGCAAAATCTAACAACTATTCTGTAGGGAATAAAAAGCCCAGAGTTCATGTCTCTCCATTTGAAATGTGGGTATAATCATGACTAATAAATATGTTTAAATGCAGACTGTGCCGTCATCAGGCTCTGACGGTAAGTAATCAAAATGTGATCATCATAGCTGAATGTGTTATCACAAATAATGTTTTATTTAGCTCATTAGCAATCTGTAGCTGATTGCCTGGATCACTTTATTCAGTCTCTCATGCACACTCTCTGCCTTTTAGTGTTATTTTGTATCTGGATCACTCTATATCACTGTGCTCTGTGCTCTCCCCTGCTTCATATAACAGCAGCTAATCCAAGCATTGATTCAGTACCTGAATCAGAATATACTTCCCCAAAAAGGAGGACAACCAGTGCTAAAACAAACTTGTGGTAAAAGTTTCTTAAAATGTTTTATGAGGTCACTGAGATAGAACATTGGCTCATAAAAAAGTTGAGTGACGTATTTTACCCTAAAGTTCCCATTCATGTTCCACTCAAACAAGATATACTTCTTGGGCGTGTGTGTGCAGTGAGGTTAACGGTATCCTCTTGTAGCTCCCCATTCAGCTAAAATTAGCAGTGCAAGTGTTCAGAGAGATCTCATTATAAATTGTACATCGCTGAAATGAAACAGAAGAGGTAGGTTCAACAAACACACGTTAAATAATTACTGTGAGGATGTTTAAATTATCAGTTGCTGTAACTGTGTTTTCTTGCGTGCCGTTTAAACTCGTGTAATGAAAAGCAATTTGATCTTAACATGAGGACATGAAGAGGATGCACTGCAACATCAAGTCTTGACCTAAATGGAGTCACAAATATAAGTCAGTATAACTTCTGCTGCACTCTGTTTCTGAATGATGCATGTATGTTGTGATCAAGGGTGTGAAATTCACAATGTTCTAAGTCAAGATGAGATATGTTACCTTGGTGTAACGTCATCATGTCATTTTTTTCATATTCAAGGATTTTTTTCATATTGAAATTTCAATGTCCTATTAGTGCCCCCCAGTTGGTCAGATAGCTGCTGTACCGGCTTTCTAGCACAGTTGACATACTACACTGTAATAAATATTTTTTTAAGTAAAAATATGTAGCTAAAGTTTGACAACTATTATCAAAGTTTGTCTTTACAATAAAAGGCCTAAAAATTTTAATGAAGTTACGTTTTTTTATTCATATCTTGAAATAGCAAATGCACATTGAATTATGGAATTGTGTTCATGAATAAAAACAATTTATCAGAATCAGCTGTATCAAATATAATTATTGTGCCACAAAACAATTAAATAATCACATCAAAAAGTTTTAAACGTTGTCCTTAGTTTGTTTTTTTTATCATTCCTATATATAATAATGTGTGAGAGATTGTGTCAGTGACATTCATTAACTTAAAATACTTTGCAGAACGGCACATTATGAAGTTCGGTCCATTTACTTGTATTAACTTGCTGGTAGATAAGCCAATTTCAATATGGCGGACGCTATAACGTATTGCAACAACAGGCCAACCCGCTCAAGCGATAACTTCCGGTTCAAAAGCACTGTCATCCAATCAGCGATCTCTCAGATCTAAAACTGGGACATACCCTTTCCATTTTGTCAATGTTGTAGTGCTTCGTTAATGTTGTGTTTTTGAATTTGTAATTGTGCTTCGTTAATGTTGTGTTTTTGAATTTGTAATTGTGCTTCGTTAATGTTGTGTTTTTGAATTTGTAATTGTGCTTCGTTAATGTTGTGTTTTTGAATTTGTAATTGTGCTTCGTTAATGTTGCTGTGTTTTTGAATTTGTAATTCTGCTATGTTAATGTTGAAGTGGTTTGCATCTCAAGGCCACCGTAAAATAAAGCAAAAATGCTTATCATAAACTATATTTGCTGTCAAGCTTCTGCCCACTCACATCTCTCAGTGACACATTGAGTACAGTGGGTTGTTGCCTTGATGAGAATGATTGTTTTAACACTGCTGGGTGTATGTAAAGTGTCTCTCTGATCCTGAGGAGATGGTGTGACAGGAAGCAGAAAATAACCTGGTAAGTAAACATGATTCAAGAGAAACAATGCAATGATCCTTATTTGTTTTACTGCATTAATCTATTGTTTTTATGCTGAAATTGTATTGGAAATGTGCTAAGCTAGATTGCTATTGACGACAAAAAGTGTTGCTGACTTTGTAATAAGTCAGTCTCAAATCTTGTACTTTCTTTTTTTCAAATGTAGAGAATACATTGTATTCCATGAAGACAGTTCAAAAATATTTAATTTACTAAAAATAACATTATACTATACTATTGTCATTGTTTTGTCTTAAAGGTTCAAAGTAACTTTGAACCAATGGCTATTTTTTACTTTTACAGTAAATTGAGAAGACCTTTCCCATACATTATTAAACCAGTGTTCTATTTAGAACGGAATTAAAGCTACAAACCGAGAAACATTTTGAAAACATTCACTGTTTTATGCAAAAGAATTTAGGACACATCTCTAGCCATTAAAACTGAGACATTATACGGAGTATTTCTACACCCTACCTATTTTGCTACAGCATAGAGTCTGCTGCAGGCAGGAGGTAGAGATGCCAATGTGCGACCCACCTTGCCTTTGAGCTAGGTGGGTTGGAAATTAGTGGAGTAGATATGAGCATAGGCATGAACCTGCAGCTTAATTCATTCTGTCACTTCTTACTTTTCTTTGCAACCATTATACAAAATAGTGTTCGAACAAACACATTTTTTGGATCTCACTCATTCTTACTTTTTTGAAGTGTTATCTTTAGTGAAATAATCCTGTTTAATGGCACAGAGGGCCAGAGTGTATTTGAGCAGTCATCAAAATAGGGCCTGCTAGATGCTGGTTAGGTCACCAGTTTTACAAGTTACACACCAAGATGCAGTCAGTCATAAACCCTGATTTCCACACATAATAATGATGACGTTTTCAGGTTCTTTAAGTACTGCAGAACTTCAAATATACAGATCCAGTATATCCAGGAAATACTGTACATGCAGACACAACACAGAACAACCTTAACTGGGATTCACATCAGGAACTTTAAATTGTAAAGTGTCAGTTTAAAATCTTCCAGGAATTTCTGGAAATATATCAAATAAAAATACTACTTACATAGTTTAATATTTGCATTCTTTAAAATTGTGTTCTTTGAATTTCTTGGACTCAGAGAAACCTTTGAGTTTTGTCTCTTAAAATGGCTTTGGATTTTCCACACTGCTTAGTTAAACCGTATTTTTCTTACGCACACTACATATAAGACAAAACGAGACATAAAGACTTATGTGTCGCGATTAAGTCTTTTTCTGGCCAGCACTCTCCTCTCTCCACATTCCACTTACGCTTTTCCTTTCGTCTTGTTTCGCCTCTAATAAAATTAGAGTCGCTCTGGGTGGCGGTCCTGCTTGTCTGCCAGCTGTAGCCACTCATGCAAACTACCAATTTCCTCAGCAGGCAACATAAAATGAATCATCAACAGAGTGATAAAATTTTTCCCAGACCTGCTTGACAGTTTTTTTTTTTTAAATGCTGCAACTTCATGAATCACAGTGGTCCCATATCAGCATCAGAACAGTATAAACAAACTGTAGAAAGTAATGGATTATTACTTTAAGTTTACAACAGGATGGTGCCTGTTGTTCCCAGACAAGAGAACAGAATGAGTTATTACTCCCCACACCATGTCCAGGAAGAGCGATTGCTCCTATACAAGTTATCTGCACATAAAATAGCTTGGCCACACATACACACCTGCCCATACACCCCCCCCACCCCCACACACACACCCATATAGACAATCGTGCCACTAAATATTGCATCATATATCATACCAAGTGACATGGGAAGCTCAACAGTGAATAGTACACACAGGTAAAAGTGGCAGCAAACAATTATCAATCCATTCTAAATTGGGAGGGAGTGGGCGTCAAACACATAGAACACAATCAGCAACCTCAAACTCAATGGGGCGGTTACCTGCTATGGGTGACACCAAAATGATACTTAAACACAGCTACTTAGTGCAATACTTGTCAAATCAGTGTCTTTGCCTGTGGCGTAAAAAAAAATGTAACCCAATTAGAAATGGCCTTAATTATCAAACCTACTTAAGTTGAATCAATAGGGTAAAATTAACATGCATGTGTGACAATAAATGTTCTCTGGGTGGATGTCCTTTACAACATCCACCCAGGTGACTTTATTTTGAGATTCATTTTCTTAAATCATCATTGTTTGCACGAAACAGTTCTTCATTAACAAAACAAAAATAGTCTGAAAGATCTAAATTTTAGCAAGAAGAAACTACTATTTTACTATCTACTGGCAAAAATAAGTTTTAGAAAGTGAGTATGTATGTTTTAACATGTGGGTGAAATTTGAATCTGCTATAAAATCTCTGCACAACCATACATTTAAATAAATTGTATAAAATGACACATGACACTTTAAACTTTTCCTATCCAGGTCAGTAAGGGTTCCAAAAATTTTTTTTATTTTTTAATTGCTGAGAGAAAATGTATTTATTTTTAAATGTTCTCCAAATTTACAATTTGCTAAATTTGTTGATGTCAGGGACGCAAAACCTATTTTCTGGTATAATAACTAAACATTCCCATACAGTTTATACTACTAATATGTGATATTTTGAACATATGAATGTGATAATTGGCCTTCTAGTATAACCCATGCAAAACTCTTCACAAGAATAAACATTAATATCATATTAAAGCACTTTGAACTGTCTTGTTGCTGAAAATATAAATAAAATTACCTTACCTTAAATGTCTGTATCTCTAGCTGTGTTTGATTAATGCATACCATGACTGACATTTTTATAACCAATCAAAAATGCTAAATGTTTAAACTCTACAAAACGTAAAATATATATATATATTGAACAAAGTTATTTTAGTTGTAGCAAATTTCCAGAATGACGTTTTTTACAGATGCATTTACTTTCTGGCTATACTGTACGCTAAGATCACAGCAGATAAGGATCAGAGACCTAAATTAAAAGAGAAAAGGTTAGAAGCAGCTTGAAGCAGCGGGTGCAATGTGTTTGTTCCTCCAACAGAGTGGAGCTGAAGTAGAGTTAGGATTTTAGTTAAAAAACTGTCTCAGTCAAGAAATGGTGTTTTTTTAAAAAAAAAAAAAAAAACAAGCAAAAAAAAAACAAACAAATCTTTTGAGTTTGATCTGAACAGGTGAAACCAGGGCAAAGGAAGAACCCAAGTGGAAACAGAGCACAGGCTGTGGTGGGCTGATCCTGTGGTTTTATGATATCAATAATTCAGTTTTTAATTTCACGGTTATTTTCAATCTAGTACACAGCAACACAGCTCTATTTTTTAGCAAAGTTTTACAGTTAAAACTTTTAATGTCGACAAAAGCAAATTGCTTCCGGTAAAGGCTGAAAACTGTTACATTTTACTTGATCCTGCTTGAAGGAAGTGGATTAAAGTTTTTTTCTGAATGAAATGCCCTTTTTCCTTCATTTGATTAGAATAAATAATAAATGCCAAGCATGTGGACAAGCTGGATTAAGTTACACAACAGTCCCCCATTATATCCTCACAATGCTGTTCATGGGCATGAGAGGAGGGGTCTGGTGTCCCTCCCAGCAGTAACCACAGTAACTGGGAGTGTACGACCCGGACCGATCACTTTGCACATCAAATTTAGATAATTGACTTCTTAAAACCACTCAGGTCTTCTGCCTGTCTGCCCCTCACTGTTTCTCTTTTCCTCTCTGGTTTCCTCATTTCACCAACTGTTTCCGCCGCTTTATGCTTCTTATCTTCCTTTGTCCTTTTATCTCTTGTCACACGTCTCGCTGGACATTGGTAATACTCTGGCACAATTTCAGGGCACATGCAGGATGAACCTGCTAACAGCCCCGTGTGAATGACTCACAGCCTGCTCTCTAATATGACATTATTAGGAGCTGCCATCTTTCTGTGGGTGACTTTTTATACAAATGAAATACGCTTCTTTTCTTCTTAATCCTCACTCCACTGAAATTTACTTTAGCTTTTATTATCCTAAATGCAATGTCACCTGATAAATAACACTGGCAGCATGCATCTCAGTGACTGTGCATGAAGCCCACACACCCAGGGGCCTTGCTGAGTCGACCGAGTAAAAAACCATGTGTTTGCAAAGAGGCAACAGATGGAGAAGGAGGAGAAAGAGTGAGAAGGAGGAGAGAATGTGTGATGATCAATAAACACACACACACAGGCCTAACCTTTAAGAGCGACGGATAGAATATGAGATCATCAAAACTCAGCTGTTATCAGAAATCTGTGCCTCATAGGTTTCAGATTAGAACAAATTGGCTCAAAGCTGAATGCACATGGACATTCACTTCGTAAAACCATGGCAAAATAAAGAACTTATTTTTTAGCTCCTTTTTATAGCCGTTACTCTTCAGTTACTGGGGGAACCAAGTTTAGCATGAAGTATGGTGATTACTCACATAGCAAAAGAGAAAGACGGACTGATGGGAGGCTTCAAGTTCAACTGAACAAGGTTGAAATGGGCTGGACTCAGCATTCAACTCTACACACTGTGACAAACAGCAGTTTGCTTTTAACATTGGGGTTCAAAACGCCCCAAAGAACATTCAAGATTCTCAAAAAGCCATTCAAACCTAGAGAGCCCCTGTCTAAAATCTGTCCTCAGTAGGCATGTGAACTTTAAGGAAACAATTTCTTGAGTTTTTCGCCTAATGGTAGCAGTGTTGGCCAACAGACTATTGCACAGAGATCTCTAATAAGTCTAATAAACCTTATCTAATAAGATGTAGTAATGATGGCAGCATTAGTCTTTCATTGCCCTTAGCAATAGATAGGTCATTCACAGGGATTGTAGAAACCTGTATACACACTCTTCTAAATCTTCCTGTTTTCTGAAAACACCATATTACACCATACTGTAGCTCACCAACACTGAGAGATTTCTTTTTTTTTACCCATCCAGGGGGTCTTTTTTAGGCTCTAGTGTCCCTTATATGAAAGTAGGCTGACAGGAAAGGGGGAAGGAGAGGGGGGAAGACATGCGGCAAATATCGTCTGGTCCGGGAGTCGAACCTGTGACGGCCGCGTCGAGGACTCAAGGCCTCCAAACATGGGTTGCGCTATCCCCTACGCCATCACGGCACGCCCTCTGAGAGATTTCTAATCCAGGCAGATACCATGGCGGGAACCTAGATGGGGCGATAATAAGATCGCTGATAACCAACCACAGTCACGACTACATCTAGAAAATGTACTGTGAGCGAAATCAAAGCGATTCTCAGTTTGACCTCCCTGACTGCTGAGCCTTCAATTGGAAAAAGGTTGATCTCTTTCCAGTCACTGGACACTCTGATTACAATAACAACAATCTTGAGTGTGGAATCGGTTACTGAGCAAACAAAATTCAAAGTTAGTTATTTTTAGTATCAGTAAAGTCTTTCAAAATGAAGTCTGAGGCAAAAGTAAAGGAAAAATCTATTTAAAATGAAACATTTTTTAAATGAGGCTTGGTCAGTGATGCTTCTACATTAAAGCAGGGAATGAGATTTCTGCAGACAACAAGTAGACAAAATTGGTATGCTCAGATTAAAGATGAAAGTCTACAGTTTTCAGGGTATGAATACAGAGACCAAAGTTTACAGCTGGTAATGCGAGAACTCCATCTACTAATATAAAATGTTCAAGCAAGCTTAAAAATCCAACCTTACACTGTTAGTTTTAAAAATAATATTGAAACATTGCTCCAAATATAAATCGTGACCAAAAGAAGAAAAGCTAAAAAATATTACTATTGCTGCTAATTATTGCTCTTTGGAGAAATCAAGACAGGTTAAAACTGCAGACCGGAAATTAGCAACAAAACTCTGATCAGCTCCATTTTATCTTAATTTCTAATAAGCACACAGAAAAAGCTGCTGGAACGTTTTCAATAGTCGTTGAGTGCTTCTTGCATAACTTAACTCTTTGCCCACTTCGGTTTGAAGCACATGGACGCAGGTGCTTTGACCACAAAGCCAACAAGAGCAGGCTCCAACTGTGACAGCTGCTAATTTTGCCAAGTAGATGCTGGTGATGACCACTTGATCAAATTATTTTAAAGTTGATGCTTTTAAAAGAAAAAGCAGCAGCAGGACAGCTAACAAGATTACAAAAAGGGGCTAATAGAGAGTAATAGCTAATCAAAACAGCCTAAAGTTTTAGTTCAACGCATTTTGACAGATCCTTAAAGGACTATTAAGGATTTAAGTGCAAACTGTTAGTTTGATAACAAGAGGAACAGACTGGTATTTTAAAAACAATGTTTTTTGTGTTGGTTTATCAATAAAGACAAATTATAGCTAATCTAATCTCAAACCTCCACTTCCCAGCAGATTCTACTGGAATCAAAGTAACCCAAAGATGCCTCTTGATATTTAGAGTAATAACTATAAAAGCTCTTATCTTGTGACTATTAGAATGATCACAGCTGTGCTGCTTCGTTGGGACAAAGATTGCAGCGAAGGTAATTAGCCTAAAATTGTTGTGTTGTTACTTTAATTTAGGCTTGGCTGTCCCAAGGGCTGTGACTCATTAATATTTGCTAAACCTAAAGTGGATGACTGTCATTTGTACTATGACAACAATTTATTTCATTTCCACTACTAGAATACGTCTGTGGAGAAAGGACACAGGGAATACTTGTAAAGCTTTTCATCTAACACTGCTGTATACTAGCAGCGCCATTAGATTGCCAGTATGTCAAATCCTTTAGTGCAGCATGATTTTGTCAAAACATTTGTATTCACATGCATTTCATTAGTTGGGAATCTCAATAGATTTGAGTAAAAATAGCTGTTAGTATGCTGTGGGACCCTAAATCATCAACACAGTTATCAAACAAGATGGACATTATCCTCGGCAATCTGCAACCTTGAGCAGATGACAAGGTTCCCATGAATGGATGGATGAGTGGATGGATGGACAGGCAGAATTCAAACACCTTCAAAGCAATAACGCAAACAGTTGTTTTCTATGTCACATTATCAGTCTCAATACATTATTGAAGGTTATAATGTTGTCGGGTTGCAGGTTTGTTTGGGATCACTGCTCAGTTGATGACTTGGTATGATGTAAGTTTCAGCTGACAGACAGATGCCCTTATATTTGACTCTAGAATACTCATAATTTCAATGACTGCTAGGTGTCTGTATTCTCTTGCTGCTAAAAGCCCAAATCATCACTCCTTGAACAGTCTGTCCTTGGGGTTAATTTTGCTGAGAAGTCCACTTCTTGAAAGATTGTCAGAAGGGCTGACAATGAGGGTCTGTTTTAAGCCCCTCATTCCTAGAGGCCCCAAATTTGAGGGCAATGACATTGGTTCCAATAGACTTCATCCATCCATCCATCCATTTTCTGTACACCCTTGTCCCTAGTGGTATCGGGAGGGGTGCTGGTGCCTATCTCCAGCGAACGTTTCGGGTGAGAGGCGGAGTACACCCTGGACAGGTCGCCAGTCTGTCGCAGGGCAAGTTCCAAGAGACTCTCAGGAACAAATGTTTTCTACAAAACACTTTTTTAAAAATCTTTTTAAAAATGTACATTTACAGCCCTTCCCAAAGTTAGTGCGCCGCAACAATTTCCTATCTAAAGTCTGTTATACTGTGCAATTTTAAAGTCAAGCTGAGCTTGAACAGATCACTCTGTGTGTGTTTGACATTCCAAAGACTTGATATAAACTAATGTTACACTGTGCAATGGAAGATGGCAATTTCTATATTACCTCCTACAGAAGCTGACCAATGCTTTTCCTTCTAGGTAGTTTATTCTAAGCTTTAATACTAATTGCATTATGTCGTTGTTTGTAAATTGCTTTGGATAAAAACTTCTATCATGAACATAACATACATGATTTTCTCAGAACTGTGAGTTAAAGACTTCTGCTCAGCATGTCACAGCACAAGCAATAAATAAAATCCTTTAACTGAAGCTATAGGTGTGGAAATTGATTTATGTTCAGCTTAGACTGGCTCTCTGCCCCCATAACATTGGTAATAGCTTGATGACAAAATCATTCATATTGTGCTTGACAGCCCAGACACCTATTACAAACTGCTGCTCTGTCACCAGATCGTCCAGAGCTGCCTGCTGGATGATACATCAGCTGGACTAGCGGTGTCTGGTTTCAAGAGAGGCTGTGACACAGACGACCCTGCCACCCTTTGCACATAAGAAACAATCTCTCCAATAAACACTACTCCAAGGGTTGTTTTTGAAAGCTCTCATTACAACCTATAGCACAGATTCAGAAATAACTGACCCCTGCTAGCTTTACAACAAGTACCTGCAAGTCTGCAGAGGTTTTGTAACTCAGCAAACCTGGAGAAAAAGGAAAAAGGAGCTTTTACATCTAGTTAAAGCTGGAACCATCAATACTGCTACCCATAAAATTTGATTGACTGGTGAGTTTCAATAATGCCGTTTTAGCCTCAAAATCTAATCAGTTTTAAGGGGAAAAAACTATTCAAAGAAGTCAGCTTCTCAATATACCCTCATAATGTCCTGAGACAATGTTCTCTTAGTCAAAGCAAAGGCCAACCCTTTTGGCAAGTCAATGGACCGAAGTTCTCACTGTGAATGATGTCAGAATCAGGTTGTAAATCCTGAATTCACTATCTAGAAGCTGTAGAAAGAGAAATGTGGCTCAGGAGGACATGTGAAGGGTAAATGACTACCATAAATTACAGCAAACCTTCTCAGCTATACTCCTGTAATACTCAACACCCTCAGTGTCTTTTGGTGGCTTTCAGACCTAGCAGGAAGCTCTAAATCAGCGTATATGAGCCAAAGAGTCTCATACCCTCAGTGTTCTGCTTTATATTGAACTGTTTTGATTTTTCTACTGGAGCAGCATCAGGATTCTTTGTCTGTATGGTCTCAGCAGTAAAGAAACAGCTCCACTGGACAAATGTTGATGTTTATTCTCTTGTTTATTGTATGCTAGAAGTTGAAAATTTCACACTAAGTGGCTAAATCTCTTTTCAAATGTATTTATATTTGGAGAAAAACACAACCGAGTCCAAGGCCAACTGGACCCTAAATATGCAATCATCTGTTCCTACGTGCCAAATTACTGACTTTGGCAGTAAGACAGTCATTGTAAGCAGTGTTGAATAGCACCAGCCAACATCTTGTAAAAATTTGAGAATGGGTTAATGGAGCAAGTATACTGATGGGAGGATGGAGACGATGTGTCTGTGTATCCATTTATTTTGGAGAGCACTCATTCTTTCAGCCTGACAGGAGCTGGAGCCAATCCCAGCATGCACCTGGGAGAGGTATAATATAGCGTGCACAGGTCATCAACCTGACACAGGGCACAGAGAGGGTGTCTTTTGCAGATAATTAGAAAGTGTTAGGGCCACTTGGCAGTTCTAAATTACAACTTGTTTGCCTCGGGTCAGGAGAATGACAACATGTCCTCCGAGTTGATTAAACGCCAAATGGAACTTAGTTCTCCTGCATTAACAATGACTTTGGGATTGAAGACCAAGAAACATGCATTCATCCTTAATAAAATCAAAGCCTTTGTATGTCAGTAAAGAGTCTACATTTAACCAAGTATAACTCCATGGCCTCTTGACAGACAGACAGACAGATATTGTAACTGCAGCTCTAACATTAACAATAAAATTAAACAATTGCTCTTAAACTTTGAATGATTCAACTGCTGAGGCCGTGGAACATTTCTCCAGTTGTGGTAATCAGAAATCAGCCAGACTATTTGAACGAGAGCTTTCCTGATCTCTGAAGTACTAGCTTCACTGGTAGGAAATCCCACAGAATGTGCTTCTTCTGCATCTCAGCTGCACCGGTCCCAATGGTCACAGACACACTCCAAAGCTTCCATAACTGTCATCTTCCAGCTACCAAGATGCATTGAGTATGGTATCCAAGTCTGAGACAATGCTCATATACAGTACTCCTTTGTGATGTTTTTGGTTACCTCTACTCCGTGAGCAAAATTGAAAATGTTTGAGCTTCTTGGATGTGTATTGTATTCTGTCAAAACGACAGATGGCCTTCAGATTTTGCCGTCACAATTTAAGAAAAGAAATTGCCCAAAAATGGAATATATACGGTTAATGCAACCAAAGATTTCAAATAATTTGCATTCATACCTTTGCTTTGCTAAGCTAAATTATCCCTCGTAAACAATTTTTGAAAGTCTTCCTCTATGGTTGGGGAAAAAAGTAAGTGTTAACCGCTATAACGGAGCATGACTGCCACCTACTGTTAAGCAGCATGCTTAAACACGCCATTTAATGTTTTTTGTCACATTTATTTTGCCAAGACAAAGGTTGGCAACAAACTGGGATGGGATCTACTTTCGATTCCGAACATCAGGTTGACAATAACTGTTCCAGATCAAAGCATAATCATGTGTTAGAATGGCCAAGTAAGAAACAAAATCTAAATCAAGCTGAGATTCTCAATAAACCTGAAGCTTGTTCTTCACAGTTGCTTTTTATTCTTTTTGAAGTTTAAGCTATGTTACAAAGAAAAACTGGCAAAAAAAAATCCCCTAAACATTAATATTTCATTTTTATTCTGACAGCTTGCTAAGCCCAGATGTGCAGTCATTGTGCTTGGTAAGCTGACCCAGACCTTAAAATATAAACACACAACAAGGATGACAAAGAATAAATTCCAAAAGCATTAAGAAAAATGGTAACAATAAAAGCAGGTATCAAGCAAATAGAATCCAAATTTATAAAATATTAAAAACCAGAATAATAAGTGATGGAGTAAAACTTTAGGAAGAAATGCTGCTAACGAGTCAAAAAAATAATGAGTGCAAAAAGCTGGAGGAGAAATATGAGTAGTGGATTGTGAGGATGAATGGGAGATGTATCTCTTCCTTTGTGAGCGTTGATTACAGTGTCAGATCACAGTCCTTTGTTAATCACAAAGCACGCAGTCCTTCACTAGCTCTCCACTGCGACAGAAATGTAATCAGACAATTATTTTCATACACTCAGGCCAATTTGCAACGTAATTGTCTAGCTCCACTAGTTAGGTGTCAGTTAATTCATTTTGGAGACTATTTTGTCTCGCATATAAAGTGAAAGTTTGCGGAAGGAACAGGTAATAGATTTCTGACTGATAAAAAAATGCACACAGACAAATAAAGCTTTTCAGAACTCACTCTCTTTCTGTTTGTGTTGCAGTTTCATCTTTTTTTCCCATCCTCTGTTCAATCTGGGGCCATTATGGCATGAGTCGCAACAGAGGACATAATCAATTTCCTGTTTTCTCAGTTCATTAAACTGACTGATGCAGACAGACAGTTGGTTACTGAAAAGCTGCACAGGGATACACCCTTTTAAACAGGTCCTTAAACACAAATCCTAATACACATAATCTGGCTTTAAAAAGACTAGGAAGAATCCACAAGGGGAAGAGATGAGGACTGTTTCACAACAAAGGAATAAAGTGTCATCTTTACATGTTTAGCATCATATTTTAAAGATATTCCAAACACAGTGCTGGACCCCACCGCGGACAACAGAATGCCCAGGTTTGCTATAAGATCATTCAAAATGGGCTTTCACAAACCTAAAAATGGAATCTAATAAATAGGTAGGATTTCAAAGACCTTTTTACATTAAAGGTACTTAACCTGCAAAAGAATTGTTGATTTCTGTGAATGTATAAAATCAGTTAAACCAGTTTTTATAGTTGTATTTTTTAGAATGCTAGAAAAAAAGCCATCATATAGTTCAACTAGTTAATGGTCTAATAGTCAAATGAGAAGCAGCTGCAGCAAGGGGCTGCAGCTGAAAGGCTCCACACCCCCAGCTTCACAGCAAAATTAACCAACACATTTCCTCGTACTCCTGCTGACTGCAAAGTAAAATCAGATCGCACTCGCTCAAAAATCACTAGAAAAAGTTAATTCAAGGGCCAATCTCTTCATAAAAACAAGGTTTCATTGTGTGTAATCAGCCAGAAACCAGCAGAGCTCCTGCTAACTGAAATAGGAGACCTATGGTATATTTCCATGGTAACTCCAAGGAAAGTGTTTTTGAAGTTCCTGCTGGGATTTCTTTATAAATCCTTAAATGTCTGTAACAGTTTTATATGTAATTTAAACAACCATGCACACATTCCTAGCTAAAGGGAATTTAGAAAGACCAGTTAACCTAACAGTCATTAATTTTGGACTGTGGGAGGAAGCCAAAGTACCTGAAGAGAACCCATGCATGAACAGAGAGGTTGCAGGCCAAAATTTGAATCTAGTAGCTTCTTTCTGCAAGGCAACAGTGCTACCAACTGCACCACCTATGCTTTAATCTAAACCATCCCCATGTAGTTCCAGCTTTAAATTTATGGTTGTCATTCCAGAGGATGGTCCTTTACCCTGAACTCAAGCCCTTTGCAGCTCCTAAAATGTTTTCTTTTATAGTACATAGCCCCACCTATCTTAGTAACTCCCACCAGCTTCATTGCCCCTGGTAAAGAAAAGCATCCCCACTGCATGATGCTGCCACTACGTAGCATTTTGCGTGTAGCCTGAACACTTTTCTCCTGTTTACTGTATTCCCTACATAACTAGAGGCAAACTGCTAACAGAACTGCTAACAGGGCCTCTTATGGCTTTCTCAACCATGAATTTTCTTAGAGCCTCTCTTTGATAACAGCCTGATTTTTGCAGTGCAAAAGTTGCCCAGCGAAACATTTTCCTACCTGAGCTGTGTATTTCTGCAGCTCCTCCAGAATTACCATAGGCCTCTTGACTACCACTCTGATTAATGCTTTTCTAATGCCCTAAAATTCATCTTACAATGTATAATTTCATTTTACGGGGGGGTAAATTGCAAAGATCTATCAACTCGAGTCCTAGTGCAAGGGGCCAAACAGCGAAGGACGAGCTCTGGCCGGCTGCAGGTTGCTCCAATGGAGATGAATTATTTCCTCTGTGAGCAAATTGGGTTTAGGCTGCGCTCTGTCGGATCGAGACGGGGCTTTGTTCCTCTCACTTAGAGGGAAAAGTGTGAGTGAGCACATAAAACCCAAGACTAAACAGGATCCCCAAATGTAGTTTTGTTATTGGACAGATGATTTAATAACCAGGACATGAAGGTAATCTGACAGTAAAGGGAAAACAATAGGATTGAGAAGTTTAAAATCACAGGATGGTTGTGACCGTCAGCTGTTAACCATCTGTCAAGAGCTGTGGAGGTTTGATGACGACCTCTCGGGTCACAGAGAAGACACTGACACACACCCCCCGCACACACACACACACACAGAATCTAATATGCCTGCTTTAAGCCACCAAGGGTCACAGTTCACAAAGGAGACAACAGAAACAAAAATAATCTTTCACAGCCCCCTTCTGTCCTGTCCTGCAGTGTTCCTCTGACCCCTTTCTCATTAGTCTCAGCAGAGGTGACATCTAGTTTTACATAGACATTTCTTTATGTTGTTTCTTTTTGTGAGGCTCTTTCTTATTCTTTTCAGACACAACTAGTATCATTATTTGGTTTGATGGACAGCACATGCCAAAGATACAAGTGCGGAGAAGAAAGTTTTTTTTTCTCTCTGTTTATGTAGAAGATAGAAATTTCTCTGTTGTATTCCATGCCTTTTTTCAAACCACACTAAGCAAACCACTGCCTGTTTGCTCCTCCCTTTTAAATTTTCCATCATCATTCACATTGGTCTCAAAAGCTGTAGAGACAGACTGTAATTTGCAGTTAGTTATTGTCAAGTGTTTTTGAGTACAAATCTGCTGCAGAAGCGATCAAGAAGCTCGCCTTCAAACCTCCTCCTAAGATGGTTTCCAAATGCAACACTTCCTGTTAGTGTTGGCAAGGAGACAGTCAGAGACTGACAACATGGAGAAGTGAAGAAAGACAGATCAAAATCTGTCTTCAAACATGCATTAATAATTGGGCTTACGTAACTATATTACTGCTTGCAACAAAAATGTATTGCGGGAATATCTGAATTCCTCTGTTTGGTGGAATATATTGTTTAGATCATAAATCCAGCGCTTATGTGTTTCACAAAGCTGCCCATGTGCGGGAGAAGTAACCCTCGGGTCAACTTGTGAGTCAGCAAAATCAATTTCTCTATGTCTTTATCCTCAAAGAAAGTCAGTGAAGGCAGCAGTTATGAAGAAATTCACAGAGCTAGGACAGGTACATCCTCTGATCCTCTCACCTCCTACATCCCCCCCATCAAATGGAGAACCTGGACGTGGGAGGGAATGTGCACAAGTGTTTGCGTGTATGCAGAAGCAGGAGTGGGTTGGTGTGCTTGCTGTTTACTCGTCTTGCCTCTCATGGAGCCCTCTCCCTCTGAATAGGTGAGGATCGGTTTTATGAGCCCTTAACAGCCAGCACTCAGGCCAGATGGTGTGCTTATCAGCTACTCTGTGTGTCTAAGTGTGTGTTTGACTGCATGTGTTTGTGTGTAGTGTCAGGGAAATGGCAAGAAGTAAATATTTGTCAAAAGCTAAGAGGCATCTGGTTGTCAGGGGGACTTTAGAGTAACAAGACTTGCTTTAATCAAGCAGCGTCCTTACAGATACACTACTGGACATCAATTTTAGAGATGCAGAGGGAGGAGAGTCTGGACGTTTTAATTTATTTCTCTTGGTCATAGACTAATAGAAACACTGGATCTATATTAAAAGTCAATCTGCTGGCTTATCTGGATTTTCCCTTTAACTTATAGGTAGGGATGATTCAGTCTGATCTGTTGGACTCCAGATCAAGTTATTTTTTAAATAAATTTCATCAGAGTTTCTGATGAAACTGAGCTGTTAGTCTGCTTTTTGATCATGTCTGCCAAGCTCCCAGAGAGCCTTAGATGTGTCTATTATCCCGCCTATTTTCATCTTTAATGGCTACCACATGGCTTTGTTGATCTGATTGATATGATTAGTCACAAACAACGACTGAATTGGCTGCTGCAGTTCCTGTTGACCTGCTCTTTGCATATGGTGAAATATACAGAGAAAGCTTTGTGTGTTGGGCAAAGTGTTGAGTTTAAGGAAAAATAATTATTGATTATAAGCAGTTGCCACATAATTAACATTATTAATGAGTCATATGATCAGAACAAAGAGTAAAAATGCTGACGTGAGCCTAGCATGTTGATCTAGGTTTAAATCCTGACTGCTGCTTTCTGCATGTTTTGCCTGTGGGTGAATGGGTCCTCTAAGGGCTCCTACATCTTTCACTCAGTCCAAAACATGCATGTTAGAGACTTTGACAGCTCCAACATTGCTTTTCGGTGTGCCTGGGCATTAATGTTGGTTCTAAAGGTTAATACAGGGACACAGACGGTATCATCAGAGTCTCTTGTAACTCCAAGCTAACAGCTTTGCCTTTGTTACAATGCTGAAACAGGAGAAACCCTTATGTCCATCTAAAATAGAGCACTACATAAAGTTAGTCATGTAAGTAAGTATTACTATTTCTATTTGAAAAGTCACTTTCTGAAGTTTTTTTAATCTTCTTTTGTCTAAGGGTTTATGTGACCTTTTAATCAAATTTCATTAAAGGCATAACTACCAATCTCAGCTCCCTCCAGAAAATCCAGACAGAATCAGACCAACATTATTGTATTGCTTTACTCTCACTGCTCTCATAATTTGATTTCCCCAACCAGCCAGCAGCCATTTTGCCTGTTGTAGCCAGTTTAGACAATGATGTGGCTAAAACTTCCTGGTGTTTGTGTTGGTGCCATGATAAGTGCTCTTCTATTTACAAGATACACTGCTGATGCTATCTCATGCCGCTTTAGGTAAAACATCAGACAAACATGGCACAGTGGCTATTGAAGCACATAGTATGGAGCCAATAATGACCTTCAAGCTGGTCTCAAGATGGTTGTAAATAAAGAAAAAATAAAAATAAAAGCTGGAACTACTAACAGTTCACTGACTTGAATCAGATTTAACCTTAATCTGAGCACGGCTTCTCATCTTTGCTTGGACATCACCAAGGATTGTTTTGTAACTGCATAGGTTAACACCAAAAATGGAAATTTGCATGAAGTATGTTTTGTTTTGCTCCTGCGTCACCCAAACACGCATTCACTCTGTAACCACAAGCACTGCAAGTCTGATTCTCCTTCCACTTGTTATGTTTGGATGCACTGACAAGGGAATGTTACCACGAGGTGAGACAACCAGTCACCATGGTAATGAACCATGCTGGACCATCCCTCAGGTGATCATCAGCTTTTGCTACCATGGCAACAGCGGTGGCTCCCTGTAGTCTGCCGTACTACAACGTGTGGAATACATTTGACAAATTTACACAACAGGGACTGTTTTTTTAAGTCCAGCTGTCACTTTGTTTTATTATTTATTTTTAGATTAGCATACACAATTTTTATGTTTTTATAAAACCCTAATTTTCTCTCTTCCGTATCGCTTACTCATATTCTCCATACAATTCTCCAAATGTATTAACAATTGACTGCTTGTTAACAGGTGGGACTGCTCCTACTTCTCTTGCATGTTGTTTCAGCAGTTGTGACCGTGGAGAAATTGCGCCCTCTAGTGACGTTTTTGTCTCATTTCACTTGCTTTTATTGAAGAGCACTGATTTTTTTGGTTACTGTCCCGCCATCAGTCAAAGCAAAACAAACACATGCACTTTGCTCCCTCTTGTGGTCACAGCAAAGAGAAGTGAAACAAAACATTTAAATTTAAAAAATCTCACTTCTGGACTCGTTGAGACATGTGAGAAAATAAACTGAGAAGTGTGTTAACATGAAAGACATTTACTGATGACTAACAAGGTGTTTTGTTTGAATCTGGTCTTGGAATTAGACAATATTTCAGCTGAAAGTAACTTATTCTACAATTTGAAAGGTCACTTTTTGGAAAATGTGTCATTGATGTACCCAAACTGGAAGTGAAGGTACTTGACAACAGGAAGTGCAACGTCCTCCCCTGAGCTCTGAAGGATGGGTGGAGTTCTACCACTTCCCACTTCATACTTCTACAAACACGTCCGAAACCTTGCAGTCACGCTTTATGTATCATTTCCCCACAATCTCTCCGAGACACACAGAGTGGAGAAAATTCAGACTGCACTGTTCCAACAAGTGGAGTCTGATCCAGCAGATGCTCTGTGCGTGTGCATGTGTGTGTGACTCATGGATACATTAAACCTAGTGTTCCTGTAATTAACCCCAGCTGAGAGCGATACTCACCCGGGGCGAGTGTGTATTAGATAAAAACCTAACTGAACTTCTGTCCTTCATTACTGCTCCTCGCCTTTATCTCTGCCTCTGACTGCAGGCTTATATTAGATTAGGCAGCTGGATGTAACTGTGTACACTACATTAACAATCGCATCCAATACGTAGAGCACAATATAGACGACAGCTCATTAAGCCTGCAAACAGCGTCCATGTAACTAATCACTGCTTCTTTTCCTCTGTGCTGCAGACCAAGGCCTCGAGTTTTAATAAGCTCCCACCTAAAGTAAATATACCAGCCAGACATTCAGGCTCATGTTTGTTCTTTGGTCACAACTCACCATAACTGCCTGCAACATAGGAGTCACACAAGGAGATAGAGTAAATGCCAGGTTCCAGAAATAGAAGCAGCCCATTTGCTCTTTTCCATGATGGGGCCATCAGATAACATTTACACCTGCCCCCAAAAATCTTGGCTGGACAAAACTAAAAGAAAGGGGATTTTTTTTTTTTTTTTAAGAATAAGGCACTCCTCGGAAAAAGGTTATTTTATAATATTAAACAATAAAAATGACCCATTTTAATGTTTTCCCTTGTTTTGACCACACAACAGCCAGTCAGTCTGAACCTCTCATATATTTTCAGAAGGGAGCATTTTGCAGAAGAAACGTGTTCATCTACATCGTGTTCTGTGATTGTGACACGTGTCAGATGTTAACAGCTGCTCTGTTTGATCTTAGGACATAGGCGGTTGGAAAAAGTAATTGGAGAGTATCAGTGTTTCATTAGCAACAGCTGGCTGCAGACTCTGTTATTAGCATAGATGAATGTACAAACAGGACATAGTGTCCAAGCAGAGCAGTGGACCAGATTGAAAATCCAGCAAGTAAGTTATCAGAGAGATCCACAAATATATGAGCTGGTGACCATAAGCAGATCATTATTTATTTAGCTAAACAGGCCCTGACCGTCGAAACACCAAACGTCTTGATAAAAGTCAGAAAACCAAAACTCAGATTTTTTTTTTACAGTCAGCTAATGAGCTAAACAATGACAACAAATTATGTGTGGACTTTATTACTGATTGAAGAAGACTCAAATCACAGTTAGCTATTTAGTGAGAGTCTGTGAAAGTTAAAGAAGAAATCTAATTAAAACAGGCACAAAAGAGGTAAAAAGCATCTGTTGATGAAAAGTTGAAACATGCAGTTCACTCACTCTGTAAGACAGGAATAATATAGTGAAAGTGCTCTATTTTATCCTTTCAAGTTTTTAAACTCTGTCATGGGTCCTTGTGGATTTGGAAACATTGACAGCCTTTTGGTACAGTGGATCCTTGGTATTTTTCAGCGTTATGAACAACAGCCACCCATGATCAAATCCAAGAACAAAAATGCTCATAACTATCTATTTCATTTGTTCAAACACCAAATGTATGCCAAGTAAAAAGAATGCCACTCCCTGATTGGCTGCTTTGCAAATGCCAGCCAATAGAATTTAAATTTTAATTGTGCAAAGATATTTCAGCTTCTTCAGCTGCATTTTCTTTTGAACACTTAGAGGAAAATGGCAAATAGCCAAAGTTTCCACAAATAATTTCAAGTTATGTTTCACAGAAAATCCGTCAATACATGAATGCATGAATACTGAACTGCAGGGCTCTACTGTAATCTCAAAGGTAAATTTATACAGACTCACATGGAAAATCTGACTTTAGTCATGTTAGCTGTCAGTTATTATAATGTAAAAGAAAGTTTAAAACCCTATAAATAACATTACATTTCACCGAATAGAAATAAACAATGACAGCAGGATGGGCAGGAAAAAATTTAATATAATGCTGTTTTTATGCCTTTCTATGTTACAGCCTGAAAAACTGTAAAAAAGTTGTAAAATAGAGCAGCACCAACAAAACTTCAAAGAAAGCTACAAAGTCATTTTACATATTTTCCTCATAAAAGCCAATAAATTCAGTTAAATGACCACTGTCAATACCTACATAGACCATGACTGAAGCATGGCATTTTCTGTTTTATCCTACTATTGATATTTTCATTTCTAACCCCTTCATATCACTGAAGAAGTTCAGAAAGATGTTAGTCTTTACTGCCATGTCATTTCTAACTAGAACACCTCTCAGGATCACTTGGTTTTTCTATATTTGCTCTCTTGAGCTGTGGATAATAGAAAAAGCAGACAAAGTACTACAATATGAGTGCAGATCATATAACACACCTCCACCAGTCATATCACTTTAACCACTATAGCTCGGACAATAAGAATAAAAATATTGTTTAAAAGTACTTTTCAAACTTTACTTAAAAGAAGCAGCAGACAGCTATACTCACCACAGTTTGCGTGGCATCCTCTCTAAATATAAGGAAGCTTTCTTTCCTCTCTCCTCTACAGCCCCTGTTCATCTACTTTTAATATTCATCCCCACCGCCACTCCAAGACAAATCAGATGCATGTGTTTGCACACACACAGACACCCCCTCAGACCGCACACATCCACCGGTTTGATTATGCAGGTATTAATGAGGTGTTGTGTGTCCAGTGAAGGCAGAGAGAGCAGAGGGATTAATGGCAGAGGGGAGTGCAGACAGCTGGAGAACTGAGGCAGAATAGAGAGCAAAAGAGGAGGAGAAAACACACAGAGAAGGACAAAGCAAGAAAGAAAGAACAAGATAAAACCGGGAGACCTTTAAGTGAGCAATCCATCTGATGTCTGTGTTCCCCTGGCCTTCCACTCTGCCCCCTATTTCACCTTTCTTTTTTCCCCCTCTTCTCTTTCTGTGTGGGCTTTACCCGCTGTGGATTTCTCCTTGTTCATTTTTCATTAAGAGTTAAGGAAACCAACAGCCGACTGAAGCTTGGAGTTCATTTCAGCTGAAAAACTGAGTAATGGAGCAAAAGGGCTTTAATAATGGAAGGTGCTTTGTTTTACAAAACCCAAATCAAAAATACATTTTCAATATTTAAAATCTTTGTTGAACAATGAAGAATTTTGCAGATAACAGATTGCACACCACCTTGTGTCTGTTCATATCCTTTTGAGCTTGTCTTTTCACCACAGTGCTCTCCTCTGTGCTTTTTTTTTATTTATTACCTGGATCAAACATCTGGACCACTCACTCACACTCAGAGCAGCAGCTCAAGTAGGAGTCACGACTCACTCATTCATATTCAGAGCCACTCCAGATCCGGCACTTGGGCCGGGTGGGGAGACACCGAAGCCCATTTCTGTGAACATGGAGGACAAACGAGTTCTGCTTGGGGTTCCACACCAACCAGGAACCTGTTTGGTTTCTGTTTAGAAACGCAGCTGTGCCGAATGTGTTGTTTTCAGGGTTGTTGTCCTTGAGGGATTTGGAGGCTCAGTACAGCATTTTAATAGTGTCCCATAGGCATGTTCTGGATTATTAAAGAGTTCAACTTTGACTGATGATTTTCAGCAGCCATGCTGATGATAAGATCTTTGCTCTTAATGATGTAAAAAGCTTTGAGATGTAGAAATACGTCTACAAATCACCAGGAAATAAAAAAGGACTTTTATTTTGTTCTTGATTTTTAAATACTGTTGTTGTCAATACATGTTGAGAATCAATTACTGTGGATGCACTGAAAGCAAACAATACTTGAGTAGCTAGGACTCTGGGACCTTCAATAAACACTGTAGTAGTGTTGTGTTGTATGAGAAAATATTAAAGAAAATATTTGGTTTGCCTTAGAAAATAAAAGATCCCTTGCTAATTTAATTTTACTTCCAGAAACAGATTCCTTTATCAAAACAAGGTGAATTCCCCTCACATATCTCAGAAATCTGCGTAGAAATTAGAACGTTCTGCTGAGAAGCTACATCTTATTTTACACCCATGTTATAATAGCTAAAATTCCACTGTGACTACAGCAGATGATAAGATGACATCTGAAGACTGCAGACAAAACATGAAAGGTTTGAATGTTAACATAGTGAAGGATGGTTACGAAAGTTGTGTTTTTCCTTGGGCAGACGGTTTTTTCTGTGTGTGTTAATACAAAACCCTCCACAGAAATTCACACAAAAGCCCCTTGCAACTCATCACTAGGGCAACCTCCTTCAGCAGGGCCTGAGAGAAGTTTGCCTTAACAAACGGGGGCTGCTCTCAAACAAGAGTCCTCCTGAATGTCATGCAAAGAATCATACCGTTGTCTGAATGCTCACCTTTACTCAACTTTTCCTATTTGTGAACCACAAGCCAACCAAACAATCTTATCTGTTAAGAAATGTTGATTAAATGATGTCATGAACTTAATTCAGTCAAGGCGAAGTACAAGAGCCATCTGTTTGTCATCTGAGCGAGGTCACAGAATCAGACTCCTGCAAGAACCAAACATAATTCAGACCGCCTAGCAGCAAACAAATAAGACCAGTTATATAAAACTGTTTTTGCAGCTCCATTATGTTAAATGAGACTTTGTCAAACCCTGTGGGTGAATTTCTATTTTGGTAGCAGTGAGTGGCCACAATGCAACTCCCATGCAGCATGCATGTGGGAGTAAACCGCAACAACTAGAAGAGATCCAGAGAAACTGACATCATCCTCGGTCAACTTCGGTAGCGTTTGAGCCGAGAACGCTACCGAACACTGTCACAGCAACGAGTGTCTTGGTGTGATAGTGATTGCCAGAAAAACACCTTTCATTCCAACTGATGGAACATTTAGGAAAAAGTGTTATAAGACTTTTTCTTTTTGCTGAAGTTCTCTCTGTGCCTGATAAGGGCAAAACAGGCGTGACTTTTACTCGACACATGCTCTAATTTCAAAAGTGGGGAGGGAAAGACGGAAGTGAAACGCGTAGTTAATTTTTCACTGATGTGATCCTGAGAATGCATCCTACTCAGAAGATTGAGCGCAATCTTGTGAGTAGGATGTGTGTATTGATTTCAAGATGTCTTTTCTTGTGGGTTGTTTGAGTAAAAGACACAACACTAAACAGTCTGAGAATTTTTGTCAGAATGCTGAAAGTGCGAAATGGAAGGAAAGACGGAAAAGCTTGTTAGTTACTGCAGTTTGGTCAGAAGGTTGGTGAGCTGACATACATCAGTGCTTTCCAGGAATTTTTCCCAGAAGCACATTACATCTATTATGCATCTTTATGTGGCAGACAAATATTGGAATATCAAACATATAAATCTTAAGCATTGAGGAATTCCTGCAATCAGGATATGAGGAAAGAACTTACCGTCCTTTCAGTGCAGACAAAGTGGACTTGTCAATCCTGGAGAAGAAGTGGAAGAAAAAAAAAGGCAGACACACAAAAACAAAAAGGAAATATTACTGATTTCTCAAGGCACCAGTTATAAAATATTAGCTCATATTTTATCTATAGTGAAACAAAGAAATATGAGGACCTAGATTTAGAGCCTCATTTCCATGAGGCTCTTTTAAACCGCAGCATATCTTGTCTTAATTGATGTGGCTCTTCTCTGGAGCACACGACAGGCCGTATAAATTTACATGCCTTCAAATATTGCACCGCAGCCACAGTAAGCAGCTCACAAAAGGTGAAAATGAATGCACTAATTTTCAATGGTGCAGCAAAGCCTGAGGCACAACCACTGTACAGGCAAGAGAATATTTTTGATAAAAGCAGAGGCAGAAAGCAGAGTCAGCTTCGCATAACAAGGTTATTTCACTCCAATCTGCTTGGACCGGTTTTGAACGCTCTTGGAGTTTATAGGGGCCTTCTTCTTGTTTCAATACATGCTGTTCATACCATAAACATGGGAAATCAGGACTCTGTTTTCACGTTTGGGTTCACTTGCAGCTTTCTGGTAAAAACATGGTGAGGGTAAACATTAAAGCTGTTTTTTGTTTGTTTTTTTTACCATTCATGTGTTTCTGGATCCCTCTCTTATGTTCCTATCATTTCTTATTCCATTAATCTGAAGAGCAAACTGTTCTGAGCGACAAACTCAGAATAAATGCTCTAATGCAGAGCACCTAATGCCAGTTGTAGCTAACTGTGTAAACACACAAAGCATTCTATGTTTACAGCTGTAGCTGCTAGCATCAATGCTTTAAATATAATTTGAATGTCTTCCAGCTCTCAGGGATATCACAGATGGTGACGCATCGCCATAACATCAACAAAGATTCACACAAAGCCGATATACACTAAGCAAGGTTGGTTACCTAGATAATAACTCTTTATTATAATATATTCAAATCTCAGGGAAATAGGCTTACTCTTAGGACAGTTAATGAAACTTGTAGTTTAAGATTAGGTCAAACATTTAGATTAACTACATTGCTAAAATGTTCTTCTGCTTCAGATTCAGCAGCAGTGAAGTCAAGATGCCCCAGTTGTTAATTTTATTTTCTGAACAAGGTTCCAAATATAGAGACACAGGACCTAGCATACTAAGCTAACAGTCTGAGACTTAATGTATGTTCTTACTATTGCTTTGCATGCCACATACACTGTTTTGCAAAAATATTTACGTCTTGAGTTTTTCACATTTTGTTACATTACAACTTCTGAGGGGTTTATTTTGCAAAATTGGAAGGTGGAAGGAAAAGCCTACATTCTTTTACATATAGAAATCTGAAAAGTGTTTCGTGTTTTGAGTTCTGTTTGCTCCAATACTCGTAAATAAAAGCCACTACAATCAACTAGAAACTATACGTATTCATATTACTCTCCATAGAAGCCTGATAATGGAGAGTTAGGCTATCAGACAATTTCCCAAGTTTTGAGCATCTCACAACTTGGGATACTGTCAGTTCAGTTCCTTATCTAAAACTGTAAAGTGTATCATACAACTTCACACCTAAAAATGCATACCTGGGCATGTAATCTGACAGATGGGGCTAGCAGAGCATTAATTAGATTAATTAAATAACAGTCAAGAAAGTCTTGGTAACTCTGGAGGAGCTGAAGAGATGCACAGCATCCTCTAAGTACTACAATTATTAGTCATATACTCTACAAGTCTTACCTTTAGTTAAATAAAAAGGAAGTCACTTATTTAAAGAGTGTCATATATGTGGGTTTCCATGAAAAAGGTAAACATGTGGAAGAAGATGCTTTGGTCAGACATGGAAGTAGTGAGACTTTGAGTGGAAAAAAGTAACGATGCACATTAACTTTGTCACATCAAAGCTTATTTATGTGTTAGAAAGGCTCCAACAATGTCCAAAATTAGAAACACTTCCCATTCAATCTGAATGAGATTCTGCTAACTCATAAAAAAGAATGGGCAAAGATGTCAATCAAGAGAAGTACAAGAGAAGCAGACAACTAAAGGAAACAGCAGTATTGACTCGGGGAGGCAGTTATAAAACACGTTCCACTTTTTAGATTTTATTTCAAAATAATTTCAAAATCATGTATTATTTTCCATCTTTTTTATGACTAAGTTCAAGGATTGGGGTTTTGACAAAATGTGAAAAGAATCAAATAATTTTTGAAAAACTCTTGTAGATGGATGGCATTTTAATGGTTTAATGGTGTCTGGAAGGAATGTGGAAAAACAGAACAAGTACATCCAGAGGCTACTTTCTATAGGCTGTAGGTCTTCCTCATAGAAGATGAGTGTCACAATGAAAAACTACCATTTGTTGAAAAATAATAAAGACCTGTCTGGTGAAGCTACAGTTGGAGATTTACATAGTTTTCTTGTAATGTCTGAGTTATATTATTTGTTTCCTTTTCAATGAAGCTTGTTTTTGTCAGTCTCTTTACAACTTGTTTAAGTCAATTTCTTGCCACCTGTCAGAAGAATATTGGGTCTGGTTCTGCATGAATATTTCAGGAGCCCACTTATTTCAATATTTTTGTGGCAGCATGAACTACAGCTTGAAGTCAGTGCAGAGTTTATTGTGTTGTTTAAAATAGTATAGTACATTTTATACAATATTTGTGTAGTTAGCATTGCATATAGAACATATGTGGAATAAATCTTACAAAAGTAAAATATAATCTTCTGATTACTCGGTTCATTTTGTTTTAAATATTTGGGAATAATCAAGTTATATTTGTGCTGTAATTCTGTTTCTAAACAATCTATTACAGTAGTGAACTACAATAAAAACACAGAATTCATCAAGGGTGATTTTGGAGATTTTAATAGCCATTTGTAAGTTATGTGTATATAAGGCAGAGCAGGCAAAACAATTTATCCTCAAATGTTCGTAGTTCAATGCAAGAAAGAGATCCAGTCATTGGTCATGCAAATTTGGGATGAATTAAAATTTGCCTTCCACAGAGCTAGTTGGATGTTATGTGAAAAGTTCTCACAAATAAATAGAAACAGGTCTAATTAAAACACAGACAACATTATCTTAATGGTTAAACAAACTGGGTTATTCTCACTTTTTTATGAACTTGAAAGTCTTCTTTTTCGTAGGTGGCACTTTAATTGATGCAGAAGAGTGAATCTGAACTGGAAGAATTGCCATTTAATAATACAATAATATTTACTCATTTAAAGTATTATCATCATGAAATTGTAAGTCTGTCGATATTTTTTTGTTATGATTGGGTGGGATCAGCACTGGTACAAAGGGATATTCCAGAATTTGATATAAACATCCTCACAAAACGATGGACTCACAAAAGAACATTTCTGTTAACTATTTTCAGAGTTTCTTAAATATTTCTCTAAAAAAACATTTTGCTTTACTCCAATTGGTTCTAACTAATAACTGACCATAACTGACATCCATTTCAGCAGAAATATTCTATTAATCTTTACAATGTCTTGCGAGTTTGTTTTGGTTTGATATCTCTAAACACAATAGTCTGTAATTACCTCTGCCACATGTAATGTGACCCCCACCTCTATCTGATACAGGTTACTGCAACCCGTCATGCAGGATACACAGTTCTGGCTTAGATGTGGGTTGTTGTGGAGTTGCTCTGAAGCACGTGCTCTGAAGCAACGTGTCACAGTCCAAAAGGACTTTCAACAAGGGAAACGGCACAACAACCCACTCCATCCAACAGTGTGAGCCTATAAAGCCCTAAAATGGGCTTCCTGGCAGCTTCCATGGTGCTGCATTATGGGAACTTCTCTCAGGCAGGAGAACATTAAGAGAGCTGAGTGTCCTGGCAGGACAGCAGCAGCAGTAGCAACAACAGACAGCAGTCAGACAAAGCAGCCTGTTGACTGCTGTAATCCCTCCCTAAGCGGAGACAGCACCGAGTGAAACAGCAGTACATTCTCACAGAAACACAAGCAGGCTGACAAACAACAGGACAAAGTGTTAGAGGTGTGACTATAGTGACACAGCCCTCCACCCATCCTTCCTTTTCATGAGATAAGTTTACATCTGTGCACCACCCAGAGCTGCACACCAACATCAGCCACAGCAGATTGGAACAATGTGTATCTTTTAAAAGTGAGTGTGACCATAGACATGACATGTGTATGGTCACAGCTGTGACCATACACAAGAACAGCATGAAACATAAAAGCAACAACATACCATCCAAATCCACTGAATGTGGCACTTCTTCTCCTCCTCAGCATTTTGTCAGTCTGACCTTCTCAGCCTCTTGCTCTCAGCCTCCTTCCTTTGGGAAATGCTCTGCTGTCAGTCTCTCCTCCTCTCTATACTACGTGCACTTGCACTTTGTCTCTATCTGACCCAATCTCTTTACCTCCCTCCTTCTCTGGTCTTCACTCTATTTGCTTTCTTTTTCCACTCTCTCTCTCTCTCTTTCTTCTTATTCTCTCTCACCTGCCTCTCTGGGGCTGGTCGTTTTCCACTTTCCCACTTGACCAGTCAACGACTTTCCTGCAACACTGCTTGCTCTTTGGCTTTCACAGCCTGTTAAACTTGTACACACAGTGTGACACACTGACACATACAGGTATACCCATGTCAGCAGAGGGGAGGAGCGAGGTAAGGAGGGGCCACAGCCTCCATCTGACTCTGTGGGTTTGTTTCCCACACACACAAAGATCTGTGTAAACAATGTGGCTAGGGACTCTAATCATCATCATCAACACTGCAACACGTTTTTGTTTTGGTCATCTTTATACACCTGGAAACATGGTTACTGTTATGTAAATCATAATGATGGTAGTGATGCATTCATGTAAAAGCAACAAAGAAACAAAAATAACAGTGCAACCACATAAGTTCATACACTGACCAGATTTAAATAAACACTTTCCATGCATAAGAGATTAACTTTATATTCTAATCTGATGTGAATAGTATTACTAGACATATTCATGTAATACCAAACTCCATATGCAATTATAGTTAAGTTTGTAACCTATTAGAAGTAAGTTGCAGGGGACTGCATTAAGTGGAGTGTGTTCCACTTAAAAGTTTATTAGTCAAGCAAAACCACAAGCAGAAGATATTTGCAGGCTATATGTAGCCAGAAACCTCACACACTCTGACCAAAGGGAGTGTCCCTCCTTACACCCTTCCTCTTCACTTCAGAGGTCTCACTTTCAGGGTTGCAGCCGGTGCACTGCCAAAGAATAACTGAAGAGGTTTCAGAATAGTGTTGACTCAAAACAACTAAAATCTGTTTTTATTTTTCTGAAGCGCCACTCTTTTTTTTTTTGTCTCTGTCAAACATTAGTTTCACAGCAGATAGATGAATATATCTTCTGTGGATTATTTGTCTATGCAGTCACTTACAAGGCCATGACTGCACTTCATCTCATTGTGGCAAGTTAGTATCACATATTAAATGTATTTTATTGGGATTTTATTGTCAACTAAATCAGAAATGTCACAACTTTCAATGTGTTTTACTTTTTTTTTAAAAATATATATATATTGTATGAGTTCCCCTGAGGTAAATCACTGAAGAAGCTTGTTTCACTTTAATTCCTCCTGCAAGTTTTATACAGGATTCGACTAATCCTTTGCATCTATGTAATGACTATTTTGCTCATTCATCTTTGTAAAACCACTCACGCATACACAATCAGATTGTATATGGCGAATTTGTCAGCAGCAATTTCATCTTGTCACAAATTCTCATTTGTATTTCGATCTGCTGTTTGATTGTGTCAGTCTTACACAAGTCCACACCAATCGCGTTTTGAGCATCAGGCGCGTCTAGGTTACATTCAAGGTCTATGTGGAGGCGAGATGAGGGCCGTTGCGGCGCGTTTCGAGCGATTTGAACCGTTTTGAGCTTTTGACACGTCAAAAGCGCCGAACGAGTCCAACAGAAAAGAACGGCTAGAGCTGACGCGCCTGACGAGCCCTCCACGTGGTTTTTGATGCGCTTAACGCGTTTGGTGTGAACGCACCATAAGCAGTGAATATCATCTAAACTATTCAGTTTATCTGTTTGCTTTGAGTTGTTGTGCTGCTGGAAGGTGATCCCTTGACTTAGTCTCATGTCTTTTGCTTATAACCAGCTTCTCTCTTTCTGGTGAAGAAAAAAAAAAAAAAAAGAATGGCCACTGCATGTTGCTACCACCATCATGCTCCACTGTGAGGTCGGTGTGTTCAAGATGTGACCAGCTATTCACACCATTTTATATGTAGACTAAAAAGTTCAATATTGGTCTGACTGGATCAGCTTTTTCAGTTGGTTTGCTGTGTCCTTGCATTGCTCATGGCAAACTGTAAAAGGGACTTCTTCTAGCTTTCTGTTGCCACTGCATTTTGGCTAGATTTATGGGGTGCATGACTGCTAATTTTCCTTTTGACAAATTCCCCCACCTGAGCTGCAGATCTCTGCATCTCCTCTAGAGTTAGTATGGGGCATTTTGGCTGCCAGTTTACATAGATGGTCAGACGTCATTTTCTATCAGAAATTAATTGTGAAAATGGAGAAAACTCATTAGTTTTCTCTTTTTCCACTAGTAAGTGGTACAACACTAGTGATGATCTTCACTAGAATTCAAACTAGAAATATATAGGTCATGAAGTTAGCATTTGTATTAGTGTGTGTAGTTGTTTTGATGTTCACTGGGCCTCAGTTCTCTCACATATCATACTCTCTTGTCCACCAGTTAGGACATCCCTTGAGGATCTTATACTGTACTGTAAAACCAAGACTTGAATTCTGAAATGTGGTTTATGATTTAAGGTTTAATGTGGGGATCATTTATAAGCTGTACCCATTTCTGTTTGGGACTCAACTAATTTAAATTTGTAAGCACATGGTGTGCTTCCACAGAGCTGCATCAAGGCAGCTTCCTCTATCTTTTCCAGTGTATTATTTTAAATATTTGATCTTGGCTCAACTCTAGTAATTGTCTGCCAGTGACGAAGGTTGAGAAGTGCAGAGACTTAATGATTGAGGGAACCTGTGACCGAAATAACACATTTGAGATTCTAATGGTAATTAGGGTTTAATTTTTAACTAAATTAACATAAAAACAATAATTGCTGGAAAATGAAATGTCAGATAAATAGTTCTGGTACAGTCTAATGCTTTCTTGATCATTTTCAATTAAATTATTTATGTGGTTTCCCTTTGCCTTCGAAATAAATAAGTTTATTGCTATTGAAAGTCGATCTCTATAAGTGTGGGAGTACATGACTGAATGCCTCCTTAGTGTGTTGTGGGGTTGATGTGCACACATGCACACGCAGAGGAATCAGTCTGACACTAAGATTGTGAATACCATTATGAGCAAAAGAAATGAAATAGGAATGGGGAACTGAGAGACTGCTGTTAAAAAAATCAATATCTGTGAAGTGAGAATGACAAATCTGAATGTAGACCTCACTCTCCCTCTAGTGGTTTACAGGTGATAATGTTCATTAAAGTCCAACTGTGAAAGAAAATGTCAGAGGGAACATAGCCCTGAAATCCTGCGTGGTAACGAAGGGTTTTAAGACCTAAATGCTTCTGAAATCATGGTTTTCTTCACTCTTAAAATGGAAGAACATTTTCATCGGTTGCCACTACATTGCGACTAAATTGCAAATAAATTACAGCAGACAGCGCACAACTGCAAAGGTTGGTATCTTACAGCATTTGTGCCATTACTTATCATTTTTGCTTTAACGAGTTTTCTAAAGCAGGTAAAAATCTATATCAAACTGCTCAAAAAAATCTAATTTATAATATTGCAAAACACACAAAAGTTAGTCAGCAGAGGAACGCAGCATTACCACAACATGATTGGACAGGTGCATTAAACAACCAAGGTAATTTATGCAGAATTTAATTTATGGTGCAGTGTTGGGCTAGTTTGATGCATTACAGGTAACAGGTAACAGGTAAACCTTCTATGGACGCAAACGCGACTAAAAACCCACCTGTTTAGGATTGTATTTGAAACGTAATCAGTTAAAAATGTATTGATGGAACCTGACTTAATGTTGTGTTTTGATTGTTGATTCTATGTTGCATTGTGTTTCTGTGTTTGATATGATGTAAAGCACTTTGAAATGCCTTGCTGCTGAAATGTGCTATACAAATAAAATTTGATTTGATTTGCTTTTTTGATTACTTGGTATGAAGTTACACCTAATATTCTTACCATATACCTATGATAGATGAGCAAAATGACATTGAGAATAAAACTGCAGTAAGATACCATTCTATCAGTATTCTGAGTGGTACTCTGGGCTTGGTTTGCTGCTTGTGTTGCTATGTAGTGTCAGGCTGCATGTTGTAGACTCTTTCATATGGTAATAACACTCTAAAAGGGTTACTGACCTTATCCTTCACTAAACCCTGGAGACAGAGGTAGCATTACATGATGCTACAGTTTTTGAAATGTTACATTAAAATATGTTATTCTAAACTTTATCCGTTTATAGCATCTCTTCTTTGGGATGCTACAACTATTGAAGGATATCGAAAGGACTTTAAAACCAAATGTGGTTTATTGTGACAACCCTAAATAAAGCCCAGTGTAACCCATTGCTTTCAAATGCCTTCCTTATTAGTAAAGAGTATTGTTGTGATTTTCATTGCGACTCCAGATGTTCTGTGAGGCCTCAGGTTTTTTAGAGGACATTAGTGAACACACAGCCTTATGAAGACCAAAGAACACAGCAGGTTAGACAGAAAGATGTGGAAATGTTTAAAGTAGAGTTAGCTTATAATTCATATAATATCAATAAACTGGAAACTGAAATGGCATGGCCTAACTACAAACCTATAAAGACATGGATGCTCACAATCTGAAGCAGCAGAGCTTTAATCAGTGAAGCAACCAAGAGTAACTAGTAACTCTGGAGGAGCTACCGATATCATAGCTTAGGTGGAAGATATGCTTACATCAAGGGTTCTCAAACTTAAGGACACTCTTACAATCCTCAAACTGATTACAGTTTAAAGCTGCATTTTGTACTCACTGTAGGAACTATCCATTAAAAAATGCTCCCAATCTGTTTCATAGAAATGTAGACTTTATAGTAATTAAATTATATAACACATTAACATGGGACACATTATTCAAGCTACAATTTAGCTCATTGTCTTTTTTTCAAATATCAAATCTTAAAGCTTCCAAAAATTTACAGAGTAAACACTGGATAAATTCAATTGAGCCTATTCAGTCTTAGCCATCAGTATAAATACTTTTTAATTGGTTTAATATTAACACAATCAATATATTACTTATTTAGCCTCATCAAATATTTGCTTTGGCCTTTATTACATTCAGTTGATCCAGTCATCACGAACCTCAGTAACTTCCTGAATAAGTGTGAAAAATGAGCCAGTCTCTCACAGCAGTGTCTCTATTCTCGGAGGGACGGATGATAAACGGAAGCTCAGATCATCTTCCACTTGTAAATGAGCCCTGTACTTATTCTTCATTACAGTCAGAGTTAAAAATGATGATTCACATAGGTAAAGGCGAGCAATATTTGCATAGCCTCAGCAACCCATGACAGTAATTTGAGAGAGAGACATGACTTGCCTGATGGAATCTGGCCTTCAGTGCTAAGTCACAGAATAACACCAAGAGCTGCTCCTCTGCCTTACCATTTTCTGCTACAGCTGGTGAAAATGTATCATGCCCCAATCCCAGACATCAGTGTTGACATCAGTGAAGTAACAGTTTAAGTGCTCAAACAGGGACATTGGGTTCCTTTTGACATTCCTTTGTACATCTTTGTTATTCCATCTTGCATCCTTCTTCTCTATTGGTCTTCATAAAAGCAGTGATTTTGTCTCTGACAAAGGATAGTAGATAGTGGATTGAGAGGTTGAGGCTGATCAGTATGTTGAAAATGTCTGCAAAATTTGCCAAGCTGGAAACACATTTCGAGTCAACGAAAAATTATGCAGTATTGATTTTTCTTCTGTCATGAATTCAGGGATTTCGCTGGACTGTGTCACAGAAAAAGTCACTCCAAATCTCTCTCCTGAGACAGCCATGGTATCTGACATAGTTGTGCGTCATATCCATCATTCAGATTTTAGCAAAGTTGACCAAACAAACATGATTGCAAAGCTCTAGATCACAACTACCACACTGGTATTTGTGATCAAGATTTGGTTTCGTCATATATTTTTCATGTCTTTATAAGCCAGGTACGTGCCACAATCCTTGCATTGATAGATTTATTCCATGATGCAACTCCGTGTTTTTTGCCAGTCATCACTGCTGCACCATCCACATAAATTACCAGATGGTTTTCTCTTTGCAACTTTAGAAATATTCCTGTAACAACCAATTCAGTGCGGGTTAGCTGTGCTCAGTCTTTACATGCATTCATTCAAAATCGCTATAGTCTTTCAGTAAAGAATTGCAGACATGCACAAACCTTCAATCTGCAGTCAGCATCTGCGAATGCCAGTAAGTCAAGACGAGAGTTATATTTGATGAAAGCAGAATAAGAACAAGAACTCAAGGTAAAAAGAAATACAACAAATACTGCTGAGGATTGATCATGAGTGACTGAATCTTGTTTAACATAAGACATACACAGTCACTACCCAATTAGCTAATCTCCACGGTAATAAAGGACATTAGAATGGAAATAAATGCTATTTATGTTTCTTTCAGAATAAGAAATGGCATTTTATCATTACACTGCTGCTGAGATTTTAAAAAATTTGCTTATTTTTACTTAGTTTGACTAATTACAGTGAGTTTAAAACAGCCACAGTAATCTGGTTCAGATAACTGTAGCTGCTTTGTGATCTTCTTGTGAGTATGTTGACATTTATAAGACAACTCTAGAAAAAAAAAAAAAGAATATTAATCATCTCTCTTCACTTTGTCCTCAAATGGGAAACATGCGCTCACACCAAAACAAACGCCACATTTTCCGTGACCACAAGTGTTGGTAAGTGGGCTGAATGACGTCACATCAACCAGTTGGGCAATGTCTTCAGGTCACAGTGCAGGCTGCTGCTCTGCTAAGTGCTTGTTAGAAGGACACACTGATGCCAACACTGCTCTGTGTGATCAGTGTCTTTGCAAGAAGTGAAAGAGGTTTGATTTTTCACAAAGTTCAGACGGAATAATACACTGACTGGTATCATGCCTGCATGGTGCACTTTGTTTGAAGTTTAATGATGCACAGGCAAAGACGGGTTTAATGGGTTTGCTGTGTCCTTTGTGATTCAGAAATAGACGTGATGAGTGTGAGATGTCAGAGAAAAGTATTTCTGAACAAATGGTTTTTATTAATCTCTACTCTGTGTTGACTTTCTCTAGTGCAGGTGTGAGTGTGGGTGGTGGAGAAAAGTGAGAAATAAACTGTGACAAAGAAAAATAAAGGTAATATTTAAACAGCAGATCTCAAAGGCACACAAATTTAATATAATTTTTCACAATTCTTTAAGTGTCAGTATGTTCGTAATTTACTTGAGTCCATAAGTATTAAAATTTTATCAGATCTTTATATAAATTGTCAGGATCTGTGTTTTCTGTGTTCATTTAGAGTTTTTTGTGTCCTTGCGTCTCTTCGTTGTCCTGTCCTCCCCTTGATTGTTCCCAGGTGTGTCTCGTCTCTGTGATTACCCTCCCGTGTATTTAACTCCACCTGTGTTCTTTGTTCCTCGTCGGGTCCTTGTCTGATGTGCGTTCGTGTTGTTCCGTTGCCCATTCCTTTTTACGGTTGCTACCGGTGTCGAGCCCTGGTTTCCGCTCGGCCGTGCTGCCCGTTATTTTGGACTGTGTTTTGCTGGACATTTATCATTAAAACCATTAATTTACCACATCCTGGGTCTACAGCGTCTGCCTCACCAACCCTCACCACACCACATGACATAAATCTGTTTTATGCTGAAACAGACTGCAGCATAAAGTATTAAAAATGTATGCACTTTAAGAAAGCTTCTTATTTTAATCACCTATAGACCCACAAGAATTGAGCCAAATTACAAATGGATAAAATAATATTTATAATATGAAGTAAATTCAAGAGCTTGTCATTTCCTTTTTTTCTCAGATTGTGATAAGAAAACTTTTGAATCCGATATGTCTGACCTCTGGTACAAAATAACATTGAGTATGTCCGAATGGCCAGTGAATGGTTTTGTAAATATGTGTGTTTTTAGAATCTGTGACCAATGATTAGTCCAGTGCACAATTTGTGATTGGACCACCTCCCACAATTGTGAATTGTGGGAGGTGGTCCAGAGGCCAGAAGAGCCTCTTCTTTTTGCATAATTTTTGAAGTTGGAAAAAGGTTTCATGATCCTCAGTTGGTGTTTTGAAGAATTTCTGTTTAGTGTAGAATTACCCACCTCAGTTTTTTGATTCCTTAAAATAATAAAGAAAAAGCCTTCACTTTAACACTGAATGGGAAGCTGTGAATTAGACTGCTGCACCATTAACCACACTTATGGCATCAGTATTTTCTTACAGCTGTTACACTGCAAAACAGAGGAGTGGAAACCCGCTCACCATTATCGGGACATATGTACATATATAATGAACAGAAAGACTTTTTAGGAGGATATTTATGTAATGAGCAAACAGCTCATGACCTTTACTAAGCCTACACGGGTGTATTATGTATGTAAAGTAAATCCACCACAGGCTCAGTAATCTAATATATTTTGTCTTCATAAATTCATGCTCCGTCTCAGCTTACTCTTTCTCCCATTTGTCTTATTTTGCTTTTATTCCTCTCCCACTTCCTTCATAACTTTCTGTCACCAGTGGCCATGAGACTCCATCCTAGACGTGATGTTGCCATCTTTATTACTTCTCCCCCCACCCCTTTCTCAATGTCTCCCCAAGTATTCCCTATCTCCTCTCACCACGTTGTAATGCATTTAACCATTAGACTGAGTCCCACAGGGTGACATAAACGTGCAAAGATGAGAGAGAGAGTGTTTTTTTCTGCCTTCATTTATCGCTCCATTGCCTCCCTCTGTCTCTCCCTTCTGTTTCTAATACGTTACTCGGCTATATGAGGTTTTCCAGGAGGGCCACTGAAATAAAGACGGAGCTGATGTTCTGCTTTAATGGCTCCTGTCTCATCAGCATCCATCACCATCGATCATGACACCAACCGGGACGCACACAGATAAGCAGCACAGAGGGAGCAAACCTGACAGCTGAACGAATACCACATATTTTACCCAGAAGTGTCCTGGCGTTTCTTATCATGTAATCTACCAATCTGTGTCAGTGGCATAAGGATCCAACACACAAGAACAGAAAAACTATTGATTCACACTCATGTGTTCATAAGAAATCATCTTGGTGCCAAAACAGCCAGACTCTTAGACAGCCTCTTTTCCCTCAGCTGCTGAACTGTTGTTCTTATAAAATAACATTCCCTTATTCCATTTTTTATGCTGAAATATTTTCGCTATGTAACTATTTCTAGCCTTACGCTAGCCTGAAATATGAACTTTATTCTCTCTTTTTCACCTACGAGGCATAACCTGTAATAATCAGTTTCCCAAGTGCTTAAGGATTAATATAGTCAAGAGGATGGACCCACAATTCAGAATGGGGGGCATAAACGATAGTATATCACATTAAAGCAAAGAAATAAACAAAACAAAGATATTTTATTTGAAATTTTGTAAATACCATCAAAAATCATTCTCACCATATACAGAACCATGCAAAAATGTCTAACTACTTTAACTTTTCTACATTTGGTCATGCTACAATCACAAAATTCAATGCGTTAGTCAATGCACAGTTGTGAGGTAGAAAAAAAAATGAGGTTGTAACATTTTCCTTTAAAATTAAAAATCTGTAAAGTGTGACTTGAATTCCTGCTGCACCTTTCCAATGCGCATGTTTTAAGGTTCCTTCTTAAGAGCTGCACATCTAGAGATCTCCCCAATCTTCACCCAATCTCAATTTGAACTTCAGTTTTCATCCTTTGCACAGATAGTCAACTGATTTTAGAGCTGAACTTTGACTGGGCCATTCTAACACAGGGCAGGAATAGTCTTTAAAATAAAACATCCCATGCGGCTTTGGCTGAATGTCAACATTGTCATCTTGCTGGAAGTTGAATCCTTCCTCTGGTATAAACATTTACAGCATCTAACACTTTTTTTCAGGATAACTGCCTTTAGCTCAATCTTCTCATCATGATCAGTTTCTCTGTCCCTGCTAGAGAAAAGAATGCCCACAGCACAATGTCGTGCAAAATGTTTCAGTGTGAATAAACAGGTTGATGTGCAAGTTTTCCTAATGCAAGATGTCCAACTCTCCAAAACAACTTTTACCTAAAGACATATTCTCCCCTTTTGATACCTTTGAAAATCTAACCTTTCACTGGAATATGTTAGTGGAAAATGGATCCTTTTTACTAAATTGGTGACTTCTGGAGGCAACTGGTTGCACTAATGTTTATTTTGGGGTATCACTATAAAGTTGTTGCAATGTTCATTTGAAAAATAAATAAATAAATAAAAAACTTGCTGTAAATTACAATCAATCATTCAATCTTCATTAATAGGGCACTTTACACATGCAATGCTACTTAAGTGGTGTACTGAACAATTAAAATAAAACATGACTAATAAGAAACAAACACCTATACTGAACTCTATAGTTGAGGTTGGACAAAATGTGGAAAAGTACATTGTCCACACATTAATACTTTTTCAAAATACTGTAGGTTTGTTTTTATTAAATAAAATACAATGATGCCACAAACAGAACCTTAGAGCTCACCTGCAGCTTTTCTTACTTTTAACATGTTTTGTGTAAATGAAACAACAAACCAGTATAAAATCATAAGAGGCACCACTTTTGAAAAAACTTTCAAAAACCAGAGGTGACGTGCAATACGGAGATGTGTGCATGTATCTTTGGAGACCTGTGCTTATGACCTAGTGCAGATGTGAGACGTGGAACTCATCTCTCAATCATCAGGGAGAACGCTTGGGAACTAACCTTTCCTCCCTTCTTGGTACCATATATTTCTTCTGTCATCTTGTTCCCAGTGTTGTCTAAACCTTAGAATCTATTTTTATTTCCCTACATCTGCCCCTACAGTTATTCTCTCTGTTGGTGGATTTTAATGGAAGTGACAGTTAGCCCACCCAACGCCCACTCTTCTAGATCTCTCTCTCTCACACACACACACGCCCCCCTCCACACACCCCAATGAGTGTATATCCATAAGTGCAACGACAGACAGCCAAAATTTTTGTGCACTCAAAATGCTTTCACTCACTCATCCTGATGTGTGTGCACATTCATGTTCTCATATAATCACACGCAAATTTGCACACTAAACTTAACACGCTGTGAATGATGCATGCGCACCCCCCCCACACACACAACCTGCTCCACTCACAGCTTCCACAGCTGCCTTCATCCTCCCTATGCACCAGTTTGCACTCTTCCAGGCTACATTGATCAGAGTCAAACATCCAGTTAATTTACACGCTTGCTTTGGAGGCCAACACACAAATACGCTGTGACACAAACGCTGGATGAAAAACATCAACTGTTGGGGACATGCAAGCATTCAGTCCAGAGAAAAATAGTTTAATCAGGTTCACCCTGAGAACAGGGCAATTTCCTCCCCAGCATTTCATTTTCCACTTAATGGAAAACACACAAATCCAAACACGCTGCGGTGGTTTCAAGCGAATGCCCCTCTGCAGCGGGGGACTCATTTGTCACTGTATCAGAGTTTGCATTGATTTCCTTACAAAAGTTGGTGCAGGAAAAAGAATTGAGCTTATTACATTCTAAATTAAAGTCAAAGGAAGCGGGTAAATCACAATAAGTGAGGAAGGAGGATTGCCGTTTGGTGCAGAAGGCAATTCTTTGCAGTGCAGGTAGACAAATGAAACAGAGTTGGACCAAAACATAAAGGTGAGATTATGAACCAGAATAATAATGACAAGCAGAGATGGGGAAATGAGGAACATATCTTGACATTAGTTGAATTCCAACATCTGTGAACAGGCAATTAAGTCAATGTGACAAACCCTGACTTCATTCATCCTGAACGCTGCAGATTAGCCACTATCTGTCCACGCAGGAATGAACAGCAAAAAGGACACCTTGATGCTGACAGAACCAGTCATCCTCTTGGCTCTGCAGAACGATAATTTGTCAAGCCCTTTAGTCTGGGCCTGCTGTGTCAAGTGTCTCTTTTTTTTTGCCTCTTTTGGTTGATGTGATGATTAAGGTGCTTTGATGTCTAAATTAAAACTCCAAAGTCAGCAGTCTCAGGCTGCACTTCAAGGCTGCCTGCCTGAGCTCAGGACATTTTTTATAACAGCAGTATAAGCATATTGACAAGCTGTCTTTGTGCTGAAGCGAAACGGTGACAGATTGTATAATTTCTACTGCATCTTGGCTTCCCTAAATTACATTTCCAGTGAAGTAAACTGAAACAGGTGGTTGGATTTCAAATAACATTTCTGCTCATATGATCAGAAAATCTTAACACATTTAGCATCTTGTAAAAACAAGAAGAATTTGTAATACAGACAAAGAGAAATTATGAAATTATTAATCCATGGTTTTCTGTTTCAGTGGAGTATAAATATGAGGTGACAGAGACATGTTTCTTTTAGTCACTGGCCTCTAGGGTGGAGCAGGACGACAAAGGAGAAAATAAAAACATTTCCAAAGCTTCTTGTTAGACAGTTCCAGCAAAAAAAAAAAAAAAAAAAAGACATCTTGGGGGGTGTCACCGAATCTCCATAGCAACCACTACACACTTTCCATATTTCAACTGGTTGTTTGGGAGGGATGCCAGAATAAAGCAATGTGTGTCATACCACAACAACCTAAAAATTTGCATTTTGTTCAACTTTACTGGGACTTTAACTAGGAATGTTTGATTTGTTCCGATGAACTTATGAACAACAAAAACCTGTTGGCATTTAAAATAAAGACGAACATGTTTAAAAGGCCCATACTGCACACTGAAAATGGGTCATCACTGGATCAACAGCAATCTTTAGTAAACGTTTCATTCCTGCTGTAGAAAACCTCTCTGGTTAGCTGAGGAGTACTAGGAAAGAAAACTCATTGTGGCAAAGAAAGGATTAACAAAACCACCGGTGATTTAAAGAAAATTAGATGCTGTTCCTATAACTGAGGAAAAATATTCAAATTAAAATATTGATTTTATTTTATTACTTTAAGGAAGTATATAACTGAGTTTAGTTTAAATTTCTATTTCTTTACCATGGCTACAAACATATCTGTCCTCATCTGGTTTTAGATGAGATTAGGAAAATCAAACTGAAAAATTCACCCTTTCTTCACACAGAACGCTGTCTCTTTCCTCTGAATAAAATCCAGTTGGCTTTTCTTTTGAACCTGATTATGAGGTAATCATTATTTTACAGTATGACAAAAAAATCTTAACTCTTCTTTAAAATGTGTGCAGTTTTTTAAAAACATGTCTATTATTTTACCAAATATGTACAGTACAGACCAAAAGTTTGGACACACCTTTCTAGTTCAATGGGTTTTCTTTATTTTCATGACTATATATAAGGCAAGAAATCCCACTTATTAACCTGACAGGGCACACCTATGAAGTGAAAACCATTTCAGGTGACTACCTCTTGAAGCTCATCAAGAAAATGCAGAGTGTGTGCAAAGCAGTAATCACAGCAAAAGGTTGCTACTTTGAAGAAACTAGAATATAAGGGGTATTTTCAGTTGTTTTACACATTTTTGTTTAGTGCATATTTCCACCTGTGTTATTCATAGTTTTGATGCCTTCAGTGTGAATCTACAATGTCAATAGTCATGAAAATAAAGGAAACTCATTGAATTAAAAGGTGTGTCCAAACTTTTGGTCTGTAATGTAGCTCAGAGGAGATTATGTGAAAAAAAAGAAAGAAAAAAAAGCTCATTAAATAAGTTTTAGGTTGTGCATTTGGAGGTTTGATGTCACACCAGTCCTCATCTGAAACTCGGAGCTCTGCTTGGTTTCAGATCTGATGACAAGAACAAAAGATTCTTCTTTCTCATTTGCTTGGTAAAAGATTAGCAAAAGCTAAACCAAAAAAACCTTCATGTTGAAGTTTTATACTCTCCTGACTGCACTGAATAAGAGCTTAAAATATACAAAATTTTCTTCTTTTGTGTTTGAGGAGGAGAGAAAAATGCATAATTAGGCAGTTTTAAGCTGACTTTTAGTAAATGGTAATTAAAGAAAATGGTAATTAATATATATTCCCAGTCTGCTTCTGCATACAAATATTTCAAACCAGTTTGCTCAGAGAAGAATCGATAGTGCAAAAATCCACAGAGGAAGACATATAAAGAAAAGATGAAGAAGGAGGTGCAGGTGTGACCTAAAACGGTATTTCTTCAGTTTCATTTATCTATTCAATAGCATCTCTGTGTACAACTATTTGAGCTAATATTAGCTCAAATGACATAATATGAGAATACAGCTTTTAAGTAAAGTTGTAAAATATATTCTTAAATAAATGCCCTAATTGCAATGTGTGTTTCTAATAAGCTTACAAACTTGTGTATTTACAGAAAAGAAGAACGTAAAACATAATCTCTTTCAATCTCCTGGTATTTGACAGAAATTATTTTGGTAATCCTTCTTTATGTGGAAAAGAAAACATTCAAGTCGTTTTAGTGTCAGATAGTTAGAAAGGAAAATAAAGTCATTTTTTAATCTTTAAAAATATCTGGTTTCGATTGTATGTACAATAGTAAACTGTTTTACCGAAAAGCCATGTTGCCTTTTCTATCTTGAAGCATTCCTCTGTGTTACATAATATTTCTTCCCTCAGGAAACAGCAAGTTCAAGTTTCTCACATTTTTACTGGGGGCTGCAAAGAAATTCGTAGGGCCCTATTCTCCACCCTTTGCAAAATTGCACTTCATTCTACACTTTATTTATATGAATATGTATTGAACTATGCTTCTTCTTTACATTTTTGCTTCTCCAGTCTGTTTTCATTTCCAGTGTATAATTTATTTGCTATTTTTGTTCCACTGTAATCTTTAGACTTTACTTCACGTGTGTTCATTAAGACAAACAACTAATCGGTTCTCACTTCTGTCATTTAATTTTCCTTTAAAGTGCTTCCTTGTGAGTGGACAATGCTAAATGAAGTGAAGACAATTACAGTGTTGTTAAAAACTCTCTACTGAAAAGATACAAGAGGACGTAAAACAAAACTGCCAGTTCTAATGAAAACAATTAACTCCCTGGACTTCAGCTCACACCAGATGTCTTGAAGGACGTTTAATGTCTGCTGTTATGAGCCTTACATTGCATCAATGGAATACTACCAGCAGTATCTTTCAGTGTTTGTCCCCAGGCACAGTATCTAGTGAAGATTGCATTTCCTTAGGGGGAAACTCACACATTTGTGCACATCCGCAGTGTGCTGTATGTGCAAATTAACATGAAAGAGGCAACCCAACTGGAAAATTCACGCTCATGTAAAAACACACCAGCATGCAAACATGTCACGTTTTTCTCTTGTGTTTGAATGTGATTTTGTCAAGACATTGATGTTATGTTTTGGGGTTGATTTGTTAAAATATTAAGAATCACTGATCTCATCCGCCCACCCACCCACCCACACCCACACACACACGCACCCCCCCCCCGGCGCGTGCACACACACATGAGCAAAAAGCCATAACTACATGCCCCCACCTCTCCATCCCCACACCATGTCATAAACCACCAGAGAATCGTAATAAGACATTGCAGCACTGTTGCAGCACAACAGGCGGGATAATTTGTACTCCGGTGGCTTTTACTTCTAACCATTTACACACACACACCCCTACACACCCCCACACACGCCAAACACACACAGGTAATCCACAGGTAGATGTTTTGGAGGATTTTTTTTTCACTTACATTAAGATGGAATTAAGTTAATTTTTCATTCAATCTTGACCGTGCAAAGATTCAGAGCACACGTGGGAGAGAAAACCTGCAACTACTTCAACAAAAGCCTACCTCTCCATCTGGAGAGTTCTCACTCTAGTCAGCACACACACACACGCACACCCCTTCAATCAGTTACTTGGCTTCCTCTGAGCTGTGGTCACTAGCCAAAAACAGCACCAAAAAAACAAAAAAATCAACATTAACATCTTTGCTTCATTTCTGTTCCAGAGGAAACAAGTGTGAAAGCTTTACCTTGAGTCCCCTGCGGATCCTTTAGAAGCTGGACTGAACATCTTGCAGTCAGTGGATGGTGCAGCATCAGCAGAAGAGCAGAAAAAAGGAGAAAGAGATGGTGAGTGTGTGTATCTGTGGGAAACAAGAAGAGAGAGGGAGAGAGAGTGAGGGGAAACGGAGCACATATAGGGGGTGGGTACAGCAATGAAGCCCAGGGTAGGGCAGCATCATGAGATGAGAAACAGTGAGAAAATGCGTATGTGTGTGCGCGGGTGTGTACGTGTGTGTGAAAGAATTGGAGACAGTGTTACCATGGAGAGGGCTACGCCTAACTCCTTTAAAGCCTTTTAAGGCCAAATGATGAAAAACAGAGAGAAAAAAACTGAGGTTGGGAGAAAAGAAAAGGGCAGGTTATGTTTTTAGGCAAAGGCAGAAAAGGACAAACTAAATGAGCAAAACAGAGTTGGTGGACAAGGAAATAAACAAGGACAAAGAGAGAGGAAGAGATAAGGGCACTGAAAAGTTTAAATATCACAACCTGTCACAAGATACATCGTTACCCGACAGAGACAAAAACATCACATTAGCCTCTTTATATGTACATGTACAGACATGGCAAAAACAAAGAACAGGCTCCATCAATTCCAGGGTTTCAATGTGTTATTGTGGTCTTAATTAGGTTCTTAAATTATTCTAATTTAATCTTAATTTATCAAAACATAAAACAGATTCAACTTGTGTCATTATTTATTACACAAGTCTAAGCTTAAGTTTAGTGGTAGGTTCACCTTCAGCCCTAAAAGAAAAATTGAGCTTAAAACATTCATTTCCACAAAGCTATTGCACTTTAATGCTCTTAGTTTTCAGATTGTTGGTGTGAAATTTAAAAAAGATCAAATCTAATAACATATCCCCACTTTCTCTTTACTCTTATACTTACAGACAGATGAGTGGATGGAAAACACTAAAAAAAGTGCTGTTTTTAAATACTTAGTACTTTGTAAAACATCCTTCTACTATGATTTCCCCTGCTAGTCTTTCAGAGTATGTTTCTTTGAGCTCTTCACATCTAAAGACAGAAGTTTTAGTCAATTTTTCTTTGTAAAACAGCTCAAACTCAGTCTGAGTGGATGGGGGGTGTCTGTGAATGCCAATTGTCAAGTCACTGCATTTAAGTCCAGACTTTGACTGCCATTCTAGCACATCAGTACAGTTTGATATGAAACATGTCATTGTACTCATTGGTTTTCTATTTTTCATAAATCTGCACTACTGTGTGATGGTCCATAACACCAAATACAATGCAACAATGTCTGTAGATATAATGGGATACATTTAAAGATGTTGAAGGCGTATAGATACAATTTAAGGCATGGTAAGTATTTTATAGCATGTGTTTTATGCAATGGGAGTTACGAAGAAAAAAAAACATTTTTTTTTATCTGCTTAGCATGTTTGAATGGTAAATAAACATCAAATATTCCAAAAATGCTAAATTACATGCATACACAGTGAACATGATGTGTCTTTCTTCAGGATTGGTGAATTCACTGCTTTAACCTCAGAGATTGTGCTGAAAGGGTTTACTCTAAAGGTCAGTGATTCTGATATTTAACACACAGGGTCAGTGGCACACACACTCAAGCAGCTAACACCATGGGATAATGGTTGTGTTTTATTCAATAAAGTGGATTCCCTTTTGCAATGCAAAAGCTATCAATTCAGCTGTTCATGTGTGTGTGGCATGTGACTGATGTGCAGCTCAGAGGCTACAGCTTTCCATTAATGGTTCTAAACAGAAAAAACATCAGCCCCTTTAAACTGTTTCTTATTGATTCTGTCTTTTTTTTTGTTTGTTTTTGCCTGCAGCTCTAGCAACACACATGGACAGGGAAGTCTGACTGAGAGAGAAAAAGCAAGAGCGGATAGCGGGTTTAATGAAATCTTTGTTGCTTAATTAATAGCGAAAAGCAGACCAGGTGAATACTCACACAGTGTTGGTCATTCTTTGTCCAAAGCACACTTTTTTTATTTGTTGAATTAATTTTGAGAATGCTTTTCTTCTGATTTCCACACAGCTTAATTCTTAGGTCTCCTTTGTTCTAATTGGTCCAACTGGTTGGCGTTGTCTTGGAAACCAGTTTAAAAAGTGTTGGCTTGGGTTCTGCCAAAGGTTCAGATAAAATTAGCTGCAGTGACCATTTGGAGCCAGTATGGTACCATTTATGCACACAGAGAGCAGTTAACACACAGAACACCATGTTGTTGAACAGGGAAATCATTTGTTTTGTTTTAGTCAATAATGTTCCAGATCTAATGTTTGCAGAGGATATGAACTCAAACTCCTCTGAATAGAGATAAAAGGTCTTACATTAAAGAAAGGAAAATACCCAAACCATACAAGTACAAATTGAAGAACTATTTTTATGATCCAAACCACAGGTTGGCAGGTGTTGGATTGTGACAGCTGGTATCGCTGCTTCATGGTGTCTGCCATAGTAACAAGTCGCCCCCATAGGCCCAAATCTGTCTTACTAACAAGTGATGTGTCAGAAGCTTAGTCAGGGCAAGCTGATGGCACCTGCCATAGCCTATATGCCCAATTATTTAAAGGCCCTTCTTTCATAGTTAGTTTTTCTTGACATAATCAAAACATCAAACCCTGCAAGTAGCGTCTTTGATTTATTTTTGCCATGACAACTTCCTGAATCTTCATTGCATAGCTGCAGCAGGGTATCAGTTACTTCACATTTACCAGTTTCTCTTCCTTGATAAGAGTCTCCAGTTCCAAAACGTCCCAAAAATTCCCCGTTGGATTGAGATGTAGTTACTGTGGAAGTCATTGGAATGAAATGCTTGTGGAACCAGTTTGAGATGATTTGAGCTTTCTGGCACGGTGCATTATCCTGCTAGACATAGTCATCAGAAGATGGCCACTGTGTTCATAAAGGGATGGAGACAGTGAGCAAAAATACACAGGTAGTCTGAAGAATTTAAAACATCATTTGATACTAGGGTCTCCAAAAGTGTCTGACAGCAGCACTACCCATTTCCCACCTGACTAGTTGCATTTGAAATACTGGGATCAATGGTCATTAGAGGAAGCAACATTTGTCATTTTAGTTTCTGTTGTCTTTCTAGCATCTTGAACTAGTCTTCACATTCTTTTCTAACATCAATACGACATTTTCAATCACACAACTGCTGCTTGCTGGATATTTTCATTTTTCAGACCATTCAGTGTAAACCTGAGAAGCAGTTTTAGAAATCATATAAAACTGCTGTTTCTTGAATTAATGGCACCCTGGGTGAGCCCATACTTCTGTAAATACCAACCATTCAAAATGCAAAAAATTATCTTTGATTCTGATTCAGAATAAAATGTAGTAATTGCTGATGCATGTTAACATTTTGTATTAAAGCTTTGTATTAGTATGCACTTTTCCTCTGCTTTTTCCTCTTCCATCCTTTACATTTTACAATCTGGACTTTTTATGACACCATTTATTATCATGGTGGACTGCTGTAAAGATAACTAGTGACACTAAACGCACTCCCCAACAGCAAATTTTGTCTTCCTAATACAACTCCTCTACCAAAGCAGCACGACACCAAATTTACATAATTTAAGTGTGCTGTATTTCAAATATAAAGCTTTCTTGTTTTATTTTGTGTTGTTCAAGAAATGTGTTTATCGGAGCTACAGCTTTAGTGCGCCAGATTCTGCAGCAATGACCTTGTGTAGGAGGAAGTATGCTCCAGCAGGCTCCTTTGTGTCTTCTTTTCTCTACAGAGTCCAATTATTGCTCAGCTGTAAGGTTTATTTAATATTATTAACAATTATTATTATAATGATGATATCTTTGCAATCAAGATATAATCATCATTTGGTTGTGTCCATCTTTTGTCTCAATCATTCGTCATCTTGCTTTAAATTTATAATTGATTATTGATCCCGAGAAGCCAAGTTCAAGGGAGAAGGTACAAAAATAATAAAAAAGGAACTTCTATCATTTTGAAATCAGGTGATGTGTGTGCTATAGCCAAACCTCCATTACTCTCGTCACTCAGTGACTGGTTGTGTCGCCACACATGACAGGTAGACCTGCTTTGAAGAAAAATGTTTAGAGACTGAATTTTTCATTGCTAATAAATTATGCAGTTTAGGTTCCCTATATATTTTTTTTTCTAACTACATTGGAAATACAAACCAATGAAATCAATAATGAGCCACAGAATAATTAAAGGTGCACACACAGGTAAACCAAGATAATAATAATATATTTTTACTTTACAATAAAAGCAAAGACAATAAAAAATAGAAGAAACAAGTAAAAATGAACATAGTTGATCTAGGGCTGCTAAATACTAGAAAACCTTTTGATAATAACCGATATTGCAATGACTATATCAGGTGTTTTTTCCTTTGCATCTGATACAGATGCAGTATCAGGGTAAAGGGAAGTGCGAAGGCGATTTATGTTCCAGAGATGGAAATATGCAAGATTATTAACATGAGATTGGAAAGATAATGTGCTGTCTAGGATGACACCCAGACTCTTAACCTGAGGGGAGAGGAACCTGTAGGAGTTGTTGATGGTGAGAGAGATTTTGTTAGCTTTTGATCATTTAGATTTCATACCAACGGGGAGAATTTCAGTTTTATCGTCATTAAGTTTGAAGTGAACCAAGATTTTACTTTAGATAGGCAGTTGGAAAAAGATGAGGCTGGAAGAATGGATTTACTAGAGAGGTAGAACTGGGTCCCAGTCACAAAATCATGAAAACATGTTAAATTTATGAACTATGGTCTGTGGGGAGGATGTAAGTGATGAAGAGGAGGGGCCGAGGGACGGAGCTCTCCGGGGACGACAGAGATGACAGAGGGAAGTTGAGATCTGAACGACTGGAGTTGGATGACCTAACTGCGACCTCAGAAATATGACTCGAAATTCGTCTGGTGGTGCAGGAAAAGTTAAGGGGGGGGAGGAAAGCAAAGAAATTGGTTGAATAGTCAGTTGAATAGAAGTGTGGAGGTATTCGGGTATCTGGTGATTGGGTGAGTTTGTTTCTGTTGTTTTTTTGTAACAGAATCACAGGGTTCCCTTCACTGGAACAAATAATACAGAAACCTCAGAGTCCCAGAGCATCAGTCGTCACATTACAACCTGACAGGACATTCCCAGCTTCCACACACACTGTCACGCAAACAGCTGAGGAAAGAAAACATAAGTTAGTGTCTCAATAAGGTCAAACATCAGTGCAGGTGTGCCAAGAAAGAAATTAAATCTGGTGTTTATGTTTAAGGACAGTGATTACCTTTCTCAGCTCTGAGCCACGATGCAGCCTTCATAGTAAGAAGTTCCCATTCAACCTTCACATCCTTTTGATATCCATGAAGCCAAATTAGAGCCAAAATGGTGCCCCACACTTTCCTTTTGGCCTAGTTCACCAAAATAAAAGAAAGGAATGTTGGAAAAATAAAAGAAAACCTAATATGGAATCTGTTTTTTCTTTGATTTTAAGTTCATTTTATGTTCTTTTCCTAATGTTTTTGCTGTAAAATGTCATGCTTCATTTTCCTGCTCAAATATAGCTCATCTTTTACGTGACGCCAACCCACCGATGAAGGCCTTGTTTTTACCAACTCCTCTGTGCTTTTTCCAAGAGCAGCAGCCAAACATGGATCAAGCAGCCAGCAGCCAGAGGCATCCTGCAGCGAAACGAGCTCCAGCAGTGGATCTCTGGCTGGCTTTGTGGGCCCACAGTCTCCTTTATCACAAAAAGATGTTTTTGAAGAGAATATCAAAAATTGAAATCAAAAACAGAACACCTTAAGCATGTTTACATAAATTTGAAAATACGATTATGCAGACTGCTGTTAAAAAGACAGATCCATCCTGCTGCTTGCTGGTACAGAATTAAAATTGTAAATCCAAATTGCATTTATAACATCAAACACTTAAAACAATCAAAAGAATCTTGTTTTCTTACCTGTATTTTCAATAGATTCACTTTGGCTCTTCTTGAAGCTGGAAGCTTTTGGTAAAAAGAAGAAAATATATATATATAATCGTTTTACTAAATTTAAACTTAAAATAAATATGAGCTCATTTTTACAACACACATGTATGCTTACAATGCCTGGTTGAAAAACATACTGAGCCCATGTCCATCTTTGCTGTCATTATCAAAACAAAATTACTTGTTACTGTGAGACTTTTTACCTCCGGTTTCAATAAATAGTTGTCTAAATTCAGGGGTTGATTTTTCTAGATTTTTCAGTTTGAGCTTATGCAGAAAAAGAGACACAGTTATTTCATGGCTTTTTACTCATTTGTAAAAAAAAAAAAACAAAAAAAAACAAAATGTGCACTAAATAGGGGGAATGTGGCAATGTCTTTGAACATTTATACGAGCCTTTCAGGTGATTACTTCACCCATTTAGAGAGATAAATACAAGCAAGCACAAACTAACAAATAAAATCACATGTTGAATATATATAAATTTTTAACCATGTTAAATAAACATCTGATATCCGTATGTTCCTTGATGTTGCTTACCTGAAAGTAGATTGTTTTTCCAAGCTGTTCCTGAAGATAAGAAATAGATTTTTTTTTTAAATACTTTACTCCTAATTTTTAAATAAAAAAAATATGTATGTAAATATAAAGATAATGACACATTTGGTGAATTAAATTAGCAAGGTGAAACAGTATAATAACTAATACAGCCAATGTACTACGGGCCAGATACTTATCCAGCAGTGCCCTCTGCAGGTCAAAATGTGATAATACATACAGATATAATACATGCATATAAAGGGAAAAATGTCAGGGCTTGTTGCTTACCAAACTTACTAGCTGATGTTCTTTTTCTGATAGACGAGCAAATGCGTCTGAAAACTAAAGAAAGAAGAAATTATTTAAAAGTCATTGTGTTTTAGCAAATAAAAAAAAACCATTTCTTTAACATTCCCAAGCTGTCTGACACACAATACTTAGTTTGATCTCTTAAAAAGGTTAAAATGTCAAAAAAGGTTCAAACTTACTGTTTTTATCGGCCCGTAAATCATCAAACATCAGACCAATCAAACCGCCGCGAAGCAACGGCACTGTACCAGAAAACAGTAAAGAGTTACACATCATTAGATAAAAAACATTACATTCCTGCCATGAAACAGGAAGTACCAACAAAAGGACCTCTGATCAGAATTATGTACTCAACACACAACATGTAACAATTTAAAAAATGCCTCTTTTCAGATTGAGCCACATGTAGCCACTCACTGTATGTAGGATTCTCCCTGTAGATCAGCGGACCTCGAACAGGTTCCCCATTGCTTTTGTCGACGGCAATGAAGGCGGTGAAGATGCTGCTGACTCCAGACTGGACACTGAGGTCCACCACCTTCTCTATTTCTTCAGCCAGCTTCCCGTCCTCCCTTTGCTCCTGCTCCAGGGAGCGGATGAGAGTCCGAGCAGCCAGCCTGTGGATTGTGGAGCTGCGCGGAAACAAAACAAATAATACATAAAATATTTCCCCTCATACATAGGGGGACAAAATAGCCCCATGTGTATTTTTCTGTTTAAATTTAAATTAAAAGCAACCATTATTTTTTAAACATAACATTTTATCACCAAAGTTGTTAATACACTACCAAGTGAATGGCATATCTTCTTTCAGGTCAAAGTCTAGATCACATGCAGGCTGTAGAGAGAAGTGCAGCTGGTTCTGACATGGATGACCCGCTGTGGTAAACCTCACTGTCAAACACCCATCAGCTGCTTCAGAACACTGAGAAAACACAACAGAAAATCCATGTGTTACTTTGATTGCACACCAAAAGAAAAGTACATTCATAGTCAATCCCAGAATTGTGTCGCTCCTTGCCTCTCTGGTGAGTTGAGCAAAAATCAATGACCTCTGACCCTGGAAAAGTGCTGTAAGTGGTGGAGACAGAGCGGTGGCAGACACACCCTCGGGTAAATCCCACGACAATGAAATGTCAGTGACGAGCGGCTGCAAGGCGAATCTCAGGGATTGCATCACCTGAGGAGAAATTTAAAATTTCTCTCAATAACTTAATCATATCTAAACTGGGAACATGAGTGGTGAGAGATTATCATTTTGAAAAATAAATTCAGGTTACCAGAAAAGCTCTTATGGCATCACTTTAGCTCTCTTGTAAAATAAAATAACAGACTTTAAACATTTCAATAGATTTTCAGACCTTAAGTTTATTTTTTGAATATTTGTCTTTTTTTCAGTGTGTGTAAATATCTGGGTTGAACTGTGTGACTTTTCGGGGAAAAACATTTCTGTCTGTGTGCAGAGTCGCCATGTGAAACTCCTGACTTGTGAAACTAAACACGGACTTTCAGATTAAAACTGAAGTAATTTCCAAAAAAATATCAGTAATGTAATCATTAATGATTGCCTCCAATTTATTATTTAAACTGATGCCACTAATTTGTTCTGTGTTCGGAGTTTATCAAAGTTTTTTTTTAAATTCTGTCTACCATTTGCATTTTTAGTGTTCTGTATTTGTTAATGCACTGAAGTTGCCTAAATAAAGAAAAACACACAACTAATTAAATGAAATTAAATTATTCTTAATGCAAAAAATAAACATGAGAATCTTTTCAAGTTATATCTCACTTTTGGTTGCATCCTTTCTTTCCCTATAATAAACTGAGCGTGTCCTCCTCCCTCTCTGGCCATCCCATTGATAAGTTCAGAACTGGCATCTTCTCCAATCCCAAAAGAGAAACACCTAGAGTACAGAAGCATATGCTTTCTACACATTTGTAAAATTTGCCACATTTTACAACACATAAAAATTAGACTGGTGTCCGGAGCTCGACACTATTGTTTTGTAGTGGTGTTTACCTGTGAAATTCAGAGTATTCCTTCACCTCATCCAGAACAGCTTTTGTGTAATTCACCTCACCATCAGTGAAGATGAAGAGCTAAAAATAAGAAGAAATTATTTAAAATTATAACCTGAAGGGAGAAAAAACTGTTTTCAGATGAAAAACTTTAGACATGATACAAAAAAAACTGGATCTGGCAAATTTTCATCTTGATCAGCTGATGATAACACTGCTGTTCTTACTGGTTTAAAGTGATGTTTTAGCATCAGAGAGGCAATTTAATAAGAAGAGCGAGGAAGCAAAGACAATACTTAAAAGACAACTGAATTTTCTGCAACATGTCTGCAGTTCATTCAGGCTGCGAGAAAGTCTAAACCAACTGCACAAAGTTGCCCTCTAATATCTTTTGAGCTTTCAACCTGCCTACTATGGATTTTGAAATCTCAGATTTAAACTACAAATCTGCACTTTAGATTAAAGTGTGTGTGTAATAAATGAAATCCCAACAGATGTTGACCACACTGAAATTTGAATGTTTTAATAAGCTAGGGCTTTAAACTAATCTGAACACATTAAAAGCTTAGTCATAAGTTGAAATATAAACAACACAATCCAATTAATGGCTTAATCTCAGCAATGTTTAAGGAGTTAAATAGAAAGATATGAATAATACCATTGCATTATATTATAACTTCACTATTTTAAATCTCACCCTTTTTTTCCCCCTGTCAATTATTTACTTGAATTACATAAATTTTTTAATTAAATAAACTTGAATACTTTAAAGAGTTGAAATATAAAAATTCCTAACCCCTGCAGTAAGTGAGAACTGTGCTATGCTTAAGTTTTCCTGCTAGTGTCAGCTTGCTGCCACATGTGTGTTTGTGCATTACTTGTCTGGGATGTTTAGGAATACAAGGCTGTCTGTAAATTTGTCGCAGAGGCTCCAGGATCTCCGATCCTCCCAGATTAGCGTCCATCTCCTCAACCTTTTTCATAGCTCGTTTAAGGTTCTTCTGATTGTACTTTGCGCTTTTACTGTTGGAGAAACAATGCACACTTACTGCAAGTCTGTAGATCTGTTGAATCAGATTATCTATGAATGTCCATATTAAACTCTTTCTGCATGTATTGGTCCCCCTGGTAAAGATGTGTAAAAAGCCTTAAAGTAAAATAATCTAATTGCAGTCATGTGTGCAATGTCACTTAAAAATAAAAATTGAACATATATAACCAAAGAATACAAAGTCCTACTGGTACAGTAAATGCAGGTTGTGGAAAGTATTAACTGCAGAAATGTCAATAAATATGTCAATCATTTTTTAACATAAGAGTTTCTCCTAACTAAATACATGTAGTTGAATTAAAGTGGAGATTTTGCCACCATATACATTTTTATTTTTTTCTTAATCTTAAGGCTTTTGGTGAATGTTTAGCAGGGGAATCAATAGAAGTAGCACTGTATGCACTGTCCGAACTTACGGGAAAACTTGTTCGTAATGATCTCCAAAACCATAAATATTGAAATAGCAGCCCATGGGTAAACTCTTCAACAGGAGCATCAGAGTGTCCTTCAAGGAAAAAGAAAAGAACATTAATGTCAAGATATGACTAGAGGGCCATAAGTCATAAAATGTTTCTTCTAAAAGATGACCTTGGCACTGGCTATGCGACTCTGACGACTTCCACAATATGTCGGGAAATCCATGCTCCCCGATCGATCCAGTAAGAACACAAACTCTCCACAGGAGTTAAAATTAGACATCACAGATTCAGGAAATTCAGGATACAGGCTCACCATTACCACTGGCTCACCCATCAGAGTGCCTGAAACAAATGTGAAGGCCACGTACCATCACAAGTTTGCTATTCCTCCTGTGATTGTATACAGCTAGTCAACAACATGGACAAAGTAAGCATTTAGTTTGAAAAACACCATCATAATTAGCTTTCCCAGTCGCAATACCAATAACGGATGCAAGTCTATTGATTTTTAGGCTTTGTGAATAATTGTTAAGCCTCTGACATTAGCTGGCTTGAACTGTTTTCGCACTCCAACATGCAAATTCACATTTGCAAGATAGGTGAGGCTTAAGTTCTACTTTTTTCTTTATTATTGTTTTTGTTTTCTTCGTTTATTTTTGTAATGTCTGATTTTAATAAATCTGTGCAATCACTAAAACTAGAAGTGGGAATTCAGCTTGTCGCTTTTTGACTCTGAATTTGTTTTCTTTAACCAGTTTTTTTGATAGACTCTGCAGATGTGAATTAGCTTATCATTAAAATCTGGTGCAGCACATTATGTTGTGACGTTTATCCATGATCTGTACATGAAAGTGTGTTACTTTCTAGGAATTATTATCCATGCAGACACACCCTCTTTAAAACTCAATTTGAGATTCCAAAATGAAGGCTTCATATTAAGATTTTTTTTTTTTAATCTGACAATTAAACTGTAACAGTAACACAATTAGCAAGAAAGACATGGGTCATGGTAGTGGCATTGCTCATGCTTGCTCTTTCACTTGACCAGGAGAGACAGATAATTGACATCGTAGTGGACTTTCAAACAGTAATGCCAACTGTGAAAATTCTCACTAATACATACTGCATAAAAAGGGCTCCTCATACTTGTGCTTTAGAGCATTAATTACAAAGATGGGTGGCTACAAATCTTTTACAATACTTCTAAGCTGTTTTTAAAGAGATGAAACATCGCCTCATCTTGTAAAAAGGATAAACAAATAATAAACCATCTCTACCCACCAGGTTTGGCAGAGGCCTGTCCTGCCTCCACCACAGCAGAGGGCCGGTGGGTATCTTTGTAATAAATCAGTAGCTCAATGTCTCTGTCAACCTTGTGTCCTGTAGCCAACTTCACCTATAGTTCAAAAACACAAAAATAGAATTAAAGTGATTTATCTTGTATGTACCAATCACACCCAGCAGTAACATCAGCTCTCTACCCACCGTGGCCTGAGTTTGATCAGCGTTGAGATACTGAAGAGGCTCCAGAGGACAACTGGACTCTATTTTAGAGATTGGACGAGGAGAGGACACTCTGGCAAAAAAGGACAGACTGTAGGGCACCAGAGAGGCTGGAACTGAGGTCACCTGGACACTGGGACCTTCACTACCTGGAAACATGAGACAGAACAGACATACAGTATGTTTTAATAGCGTTAGCACCATAAATTCACAGATACTGACAAAAATACGTCCACGGGTGTGCCTCCAATTAACCCAGGGTTTCCAAAGCAATTACTTCATCACTTGGGCTTCTTCTGACTGTTTAAAAATAGCTGTCATTCTGTATATTAACTTCTGATTCTGAAGACATTAAAAAAAATCACCTACATATCCTTTATCTCATTATTGTGGCATTTGGCAAATAGAAATAATTTTGGTAATTCTAGCTAACCTAAAGCAAAAAGAAGTTTGGTTGGATGCAACTTCTGCCAGTGAACAAAAGGTGCATGTGGCTTTTTCTTCTGCTTTCAACTGTTTGTCTTCCTTGAACAGAAGAAAGAATTAAGTAACTTGGCTCAGTTTGTTGACATTGTATTCTGCAAATATTTCATACTTGCAACATTTGTTTGGAGCTATTCTGCAATAACAGGAAATGACTACCTTGTGTTGCACAATAAAGCTGAACACTACACACAGTGGAAATTTCAACCACTGTATGGGCCTAAACTTAGCTAAAGGTAGAAATTCCCAGAAAAACTTCAGGATTTTTTTGTGTTTGTTCATTCAGCAGTTCAGTAATGTGTTAAAATTTACACCAAGATGGAAAAATGAGCCATTTATTCCTAAAATAAAGCTCAAATGTGACCTCATTATCCAACATTTTCTTTCACAGTGGAGGACAGCAGCAACTGTTTGAAGTTTGGCATTTTTAAGTATTTTGCTAAGTATTATAAAGTTGATTTCTGACTGTTTCCCTACCCTGAGGTTGGTATCGAGGGTTGAGAACAACAGGCAGACAGAACCTCAGCCCATCATCAGCCTGCACAGCCAGCTCAGTGACGTACTCCAGCCTGATGGAGGCGCTCTCTCCTGGAGGCAGATTGCCCACAGTCAGAGAGAAGATATCTGGACTCTCATCACTCTCCTCCAATTCGAATACCTTCTGACCAGAGCTCACAGCGTCGTCATACACCTGCCGAGCCTGGAGTCCACAAGAAACATGTCGGCAATGTCCACTTCACTGTGATTTAGCTCCATTATAGAGAGGACATTTGAGTCCAGCTCACCTGCTGTCTGTCCTTCACCTCAGCTACAATGTGTGTTTCTCCAATCTGAGCACTGAAATGACACACAGCAGCATCTCCAGGCAGAGGGAAGACAAAAACTGTCTCCAGAGGTTTGTCCTCCTTATTCTCGAAGTTCAGAGTGGAGACCAGGGTAGCTACGTGGTCCTTCACCTCCAGCAGAACATCAATGCTCTTCAGAGGAACTGAGAAAGAAAGATCTGATTGTTGCTGTCAAATGACAAAACACACTGAAACATTATTTCAAACTATCTTTGAAATCAGGCTTAATATTATGATTTGCATCATGGCATAATAAGATAAGAATTTTGTTGCTTCTAAATTTTGTTTCTAAGACTACAGCCATTCAGTTCTACCTAAACAGAAAAATGTCTAAAAAATAATTAATAAATAAATAAACTACAAATAAAGTTTTTGCACATTACCTGAATCTTTTTCAGCGGTCAGCAGACAACATAGATTGGACATTCTTCCTGAACTGAGTTTGTGAGAACGAAACAATTTATTGGAAAATTATAAATAAACACAAACCTAATTCGAGATTTAAACATTGTAACTGATTGATAGGTTAACATAAATGAAGGTTTACAGTGTTACAAATATGAATTTCTTAAACCTTTAAATCAGAAGGGCTCGTAGTGGTCAGCTTTGGACGCTGAAACTCTGTATTGTTTACTACATTTTAAAAGATAACGCTACACATCCTGGGCTGCTATAGTTAACCCAAAACACACATACCTTTACAACAACGTGCCTGTATTCAGGAGACAGGAGCAGTCAGCTCTTCCGAAGGAAGTTTTCTTGTGAATCCTTCAGGTTTCAGTGTCTGTTATTTACTCAAGTCTCGCACGGCGTCACAGTCAGTCCTCTTGGGAGCGCTCGTTTTAATACATGTGATTGGAGAAGGGGGCGGTGCTATTTCCCCGGTTCAGTTTACCATCCACAACAACCAGGGGGACAATAAATGGATTATTTCTAATTTTTACCAATAATCTCGACTTTTACATGAATGTATTAAAATGAAACTATTCTAATATATTTAGATTTTTTTAATTTATCATTTAAGCATTTAATTCTTCGGTTAATAGTCTACTTTGAGGGTTCCCTTTATTGAATTGCTTAAAAATATTCTCAAGAATTAAAGGATTTTGTTGAGTTTGACTGTCATGTGGCTTTACTTATTGACTGCCATGTGGCTTTACTTATAAGTGAGGGATTATGGATAGAATTTATGATCACTGTTAGTTATTTTAGTCATTTTTTTAGCATTGCTCTTTTAAACATGTCTTGTTACAGTTGTGTTATATCTATTTGGACTGGGTCTTACTTGGGAGTTAAAATTCTAAAATGCATTCTTCGCGTCATTATTTCATCACAACTACTTTAAGGCTTAAACTTACTTTAAGGCTTAAACTTCTTTAAGGCTTAAACTTACTTTAAGGCTTAAACTACTGGAAAGATTGGAAAGATTCTCCCTTACCTTTGACCCCGGTTCCTTTAATGGTTTAACCCAGGCATGGACCAAATAGTCTTATAGGTTTGTATTCCTGCTGTAGGCTGCAATAATTCTGTAATTTGGTAACAGTGAGTTGTTTGATTGGAACTTGATGTTGTGAATGAGCTGGCAGACAGACGATGGAAATGTGGTAAGAAGAGGGAGAACAGGAGAGATCTCTGGTTATCTGGACTCAAGGAAAGAAGCTCTGCATCTCCTCAGGAAAGTCCTGGAGTTTCCCCTCAGAAGAACGGCCTTGAAGAGGACTCCATGAAATCTGCTGAGTAAATGCAGTGGAATCTGAGTAATTGTGATTTAATTAGGCCTGCCTAGGTGTGTTTGGTGATAACTGGTTTTATAGAGGACAGCATGTGAGGTCAGTGGGCTCAAAATGGACTGATGTCTAATTTATGTGTGGTGTTGAATTGTGAGTCTTTGTATGTGGTGGTGTCTAAAAGGTCTACAGCTTTAAAGCTAGACTTGAATGTGATGGATGGGTTGTGTGTTCAGTGTGTGAGTGAAATGTTTAAAATCTTTCTCTGAGTGAGTCCAGACCTCCAGATGTCATCCAGGTATCTGAAGTAGAACTTGGTTTTTTAATGCATTTCCTGAATCTTCTGTTTCCCATTGTTCCATGAAGATGTTTGCATATGTGGGTTCAAACTTCTTCCCCATGTTAGTGCCCTTGATCTGGAGGAAAAAATGATTCCCCTAATTGATTTGTAAAAGTTGGAGTAAAAGTTATCTGTTCTTCTACAGATAAGGAGGAAATATCTATAGAAAATATTTTCAATGGACTTAATGCCCTCAGATATATCAATATTAGTATTGATAGAATCTTCTGGTGAACAGAAGAAATTTGTCCAGTTAGGGTCAAGCATATAGGAAGAAAACCAGAAAATGAGTTTTCTCACTTAAAGTAACTCAAACAGTGTAAGTGGAAGTGATCTATGGGAGGGGCCCCACATGCCAACCGAGTTTGGTGGGCGTAGCTTGTTCCCTTGATGTAGCTACCATTGATTCCCATTCATTTGAACAATTTCTCACTCAAAATATCTCAAAAATTATTTTATGGATTCTGTCTTTTATCTGCTTACACACACACTGCTGCTTACATAACCATATCACATAAGACTGACAATCACACATAAACTGAAACTGAAGGAACAGAATGAGAATAAAAACAGAACTTGCTCTACAATCTGCTTCACTTACTGTCACCCATAAGGTGAGCTATGTGACACTCAGTGCTGGACGGTGAACGTCTCTCTGTTTCTGTTCCGTTTCTATGACTTGCATGGTTTGTAACATTTGATCATTTTTGGCATTAAAGCCCGTTTTATACTTAACCAAATCTCATTATTTCTCAAGCAAATGATGCTGAGGGGTGCTGGTCAGGTCTTGAAACTGTTAAACGGACCTGGGTGGTGCACAGAAGGGAAAATTGGTGATGTACAAAAAGAAGTGCTCATTTGACCAAACTTGATTCGTATTCTCCCTCCAACCCTCTGCAGGTCCCCGCCATGTTTGGTGGTCCTAGCCCATTCCTTTCATGTAGCTGCCATAGACTCCCGTTCATTTTTCGACCTAGTCAAAGTCTGGCTAGGAACGTCTTATCGAGCTGGGACTTAAACCTAACTTCAGTGGCCTCTTACCTCAACCAGGTTTCAACACATTTTGATTTGTTTTTTAGCTCAATTTTTTAAATAAATCAGCTGAGCTTTAAAAACTCGTCTGAGTTTCTGTTGAATGAAGGAGCTTTGCCTCAATGCTGCTCGGCTCACCAGGAATTGGCCTTAAAAGTAAATGTTTAAACAGATTTTCTCTCCTTTTACTTTTTAAGGAGTAAAAAGGAACAGATGAACTCATGTTCATTCATGTTTATTGGAATAAACATGAGTTCATTCCAATAAACTCATGTTATTGGAATGAACTCAGCTCAGCTTTAAAAAGTCATCTCAGTGATAACTGTTGGATGATGGAGTTTTATCTTAATGCTTCTCTGAAGGGGCTTGAATTTGGTTTTAAAAGTCTGATATTTTAACCAAGTTTTATTTTGTTTTATTTGTCTCTTCAAACTCTGTTTTGAAGACAGAAATCACAGCTCAGCTTCTGATTTCATTGTTGAGCTCCTGCTAGGTGCCAGAAATGTGTATTATCACGGTTCTGAACATCAGAAATGGACCTTAAAAAACCCAGAATGCATTGCATGGTGGGGCTTCATATTTTAGCTTCTAGTTCAGCTGTTTTTGCTGCAACCCCTAACAAACCATATACTGTTTTCATCAAAATGAACTCCTCTATCAAACTAGATGACTTAGAATGAATTTGGAAACTTGTAGAAAATCAGCACCATGAGTCAGAATGGGGTGTTTATTGTTGAACTGCTGCCTGCTGCGAGCTTCAACACAAAAAACCTCCTGCTGGCTGCTTTGGGTAAGTACTGTTACTTATTAATGTAGTCATGGACTTAAAACTGAGCGTTCTAGAGGTCTTGCGGTGTATGATGGCACTAGAATGGCTCTTTGGTCTCATTTCAGGGATGACGATTTGAACCCCAGCAAGTGTCTAGAGATCTGGAAGGCAGCAGCTGGTCCAGGTTCTTCTTCCTTGGGAGAATGGCTGGGTGATGATGACTTGGTATGACTGCTAATGCTCATCCTCCTGGTTAGCGTTATGACACGGGCAGCCATACCAATCTGGTGCAGAACTGCTGGTGCGCAGTTCACTTCGGCTAGCTTGATAAAGGTGAGTCGGTGCCCCACCAAGCAGACTCCCAGTACTCTACACAAACCAGACCAGCAGAGAATCAATCAATGCAGAGCATGCTGCATGTTAACCTTGCAGTGTTAACGGATAGCACGTGGGAAAGGTGACTCGGGAGTCTTGAATGCAGTCCAATCTTCTATAGCCTCACAAGCCCATGTGAGGCCCAAGACCATTTTGGCAGCTTCCATGCAGAAAAGCATGATGCTCTTCTTTGTGTGTCACACATTGGTCTTTGCAGTACAACAGCCAGCTATTGGCTATAGCAAGATCCTTAATTAGTACCCTCAATTTCCATTTTTTGCCACTTGTGTGGTAGCAACTCATAAGGTCAATTACACCCATCTTGGAGTTGTATATATGGACAATACTGGGTTGTGAGATGGTCACTTATTTCAGTTTGACGTCTTTGTGAGGTGCAAACCTTTGTTCCTCTGAGCCACACGGTCTAGTCCAAGTCCGAGCTGTGAGCAGTTCCTCCTCCTCTCCATCATCTCCAGTAGTTTCCTTCATCAGCTCAGTCAGCCTCTTCATCAGCTGCTTCAGCTCCTTTGAGGCTCTGATGCTGCAGCTCCATCAGATGCTGCAGAGAAAACTGAACTTTCCTTCACAGATGATAGAAGATCTTCAACATCTGACTGCAGCTGAAGGTCTGAGGACATGAAGCCTGGACCAGAACCAGAACCAGAACCTGGACTTTAACCAGGAACTGCACAGATTCTCTGTGGGGTCAAACTCAGTAAATTGAAGATCAGATGTTGATCAGATGATGACATCACTGTTATCATATTTTAGTCTGTTTATGATCCAGATTGATTTCATTAGAACTGAATTTATTTCTTCTCTAATCACAGACTTGGTGGCTGTTGGGATCCAAAAGGCTGAATGTGAAGTTTTGGCCTCGGCTCTGAAGTCCAACCCAGATCTGACTGAACTGGAAATAAATGAGATCTACATAAAAGGAGGTGGAGACTCTGATCTGAAGCCTCTGGTTGAGATCCTGGAGAGTTCAGTCAGTAAAGTGAAGATTCTGAGGTTTGTTTTCTTTATTTATACAATAAAATCCTTCATTTATACTTTAAACATTAGTTTAATTAATGCTTTTATTCTAATATATTTTATTTTAAAACAACCTGTTTAAATGTCAGAATAAAATCTCTAAAACTTTTTACCTTATATATTATTTTTTTCTTATTCAGACTTTGAGATTATTGAACTTTGTTTTTCAGTTTTTTACTTTAAAATGTTTTTTACTGATGAACAAAATGAGTAAAATAATTCAAATGATGTAAATTAATGATGGAGATGTTTCAGTTTGGTTTGGTGTCAGGTCTAAATACCTATTAGAGACAATTTAAACAAACACAAGAAAGACAAAGAGAGTTAGATTCTTTATATACTCGCGAGGAGAGCAGACAGAGATGTTTCCAGTTACAAATCTCCAAACTACTCTGGAAACACATCTCCCGCTCCCTCCATTTTATTGCTTTTCAGGGGACTCTAATACATTGGGCGCTTGCAGCTTCAAAAAGGGAGGGTCAACACACAGCTGCAGCGCTAATACTTTTACTGTTTAGACATATATTATCTACAATCTAAATCCTTCTTGTTCCAGTTGAAATACCAGACACGGCCAGTAAAACAAGTTGTATATCACACAGGAGAGCAGAGTTTATTGCTGGGCAATAAACTCTACTAGAAGAGTTGTCCCCGCTTATCTCTGGCTTTGCTGATGGCATCTCAAGGAAGTCACAGGGAGGAATCAAAGTTATTTAACACACAGAGACATTACTTAGAATAGAGGAAAAAGAGAAAAAGCATATATTTAAACATTATCTAAATGTACTACAAGGCTACATGATACAACGAATATTTGATAAGTACTAAAAATACAATTTATCCAACATTTGGTAAAGATTCAGATTGTTTTATTTCTCATTTCTGAGTCTCATCTTTACATCCAGAATGAAATGTTGTTCCTCCAGAGTCGAGCCACAAACACTGACAAGTTCAAAATCATCATTAATGACCAAATCTAAGAAATGACTGATTGTAGAAAAGCAAATCTAGATGAAATGAATGAAAGTGAGGTTTGCAGCAGCAGCAGGTTCCTCAGCTTTGTCCTGAAGCTGTGGTTCTGTTGGGCCGGGTCAGAGAGGAACCGTCCTCTTCAGTCTGACAGCTGTCAGTCGGTTTGGAGCCTCGTCTCTGTGATGATGCTTCATCAGGTCACGTCTCCTTAGGAAATAATGGCCTCCATTGGCTTTTCAGCAGCTTTAATAAGAACCCAAGGCCATTAATGAAGAAACTGAGTGGTTCTGATCCAGTTACCAAGTCGGGTCTCCAGCTGATGATCAGGAACCAGCAGAAATAGCTCAACTCATCCAGGCTGATAGAAAACTTTGAGTTTATTTATTGATCAAATGTTCTGGTTCTGCTGGTTTGGACTCTTTAAACCAGTTTGACTGGATCAGATGTTAGAATCAGTTCATCATGTTTCTTTTACATTCAGGGAAATTAATTTTCTACATTTTTATTATTTATTTGTTCATGTTTCAGTTTTAACCTGCATCCTGTTGGCTTCAGCTCACATCTTTTATTCTTTATTCAGATTGCAGGGCTGCAGTTTGTCAGAGACCAGCTGGACTTCTCTGTTCTCAGCTCTGGAGTCCAAACCGACCCATCTGACAAAACTGGACCTGATCAAAACCAGCCTGGGAGATTCTGGAGTGAAGGAGCTCTGTGGTTTTCTACAGACTGAAGGCTGCAGGACTGGAGACATTGATGTATGTAATTATATAATTATTGATATTCTGTGAATAATTATATATAATTGATCATAAATCAAATTAATTTCTTCTGTTCTAATAAATATTTTCTGAGTTTGTTCCTGGACTTGGATCCAGAGTTTAATTTAGTCCCTCTGTGTAACTGAGTTGGACCTGCTGATCTGAGGTCAGAACAGGACAGCATTCGGACCCCCAGTGTGTAGAAATCCCCCTCATGTGAAGCAGGTCAAAGGTCATTCAACCCAGTCTAGAAAAGTGAATTCCTGCAATCTGACAGGAACAAATCATAATCAATGATTGATGCTTCAACACTTTGATCAGAACCTGGAATGATTTTACTGACTAAAATCCTCCAACACAACATGACCCAGTACCAGGTTCTGGTTCTGGTTCTTGGTTCTGAAGTCAGCAGGTCTTTATTGAAGCAGCAGCTTGTTGGCATTAATATTGATGAGAATCTTTAACTGGTTCTGTTGGACTGGTTAACCTGCATCCTGTTGGCTTCAGCTCACATCTTTTATTCTTTATTCAGATTGTTCAGCTGCAGTTTGTCAGAGACCAGCTGGACTTCTCTGTTCTCAGCTCTGAAGTCCAACCCGACCCATCTGACAGAAGTGGACCTGAGCGGAACCAACCTGGAAGATTCTGGAGTGAAGGAGCTCTGTGGTTTTCTACAGACTGAAGGCTGCAGACTGGAGACATTGATGTATGTAATTATATAATTATTGATATTTCTGTGAATAATTATATATAATTGATCATAAATCAAATTAATTTCTTCTGTTCTAATAAATATTTTCTGAGTTTGTTCCTGGACTTGGATCCAGAGTTTAATTTAGTCCCTCTGTGTAACTGAGTTGGACCTGCTGATCTGAGGTCAGAACAGGACAGCATTCGGACCCCCAGTGTGTAGAAATCCCCCTCATGTGAAGCAGGTCAAAGGTCATTCAACCCAGTCTAGAAAAGTGAATTCCTGGAATCTGACAGGAATAAATCAATAATCAATGATTGATGCTTCAACACTTTGATCAGAACGTGGAATGATTTTACTGACTAAAATCCTCCAACACAACATGACCCAGTACCAGGTTCTGGTTCTGGTTCTGAAGTCAGCAGGTCTTTATTGAAGCAGCAGCTTGTTGGCATTAATATTGATGAGAATCTTTAACTGGTTCTGTTGGACTGGTTAACCTGCATCCTGTTGGCTTCAGCTCACATCTTTTATTCTTTATTCAGATTGTTGGGCTGCAGTTTGTCAAAGACCAGCTGTGATTATTTGGCCTCAACTCTGAAGTCCAACCCGACCCGTCTGACAGAACTGGACCTGAGAGGAAACAACCTGAAGGATTCAGATGTTCAGCAGCTGAAGAATCTTGTAAAGACTTTAATGTAAGTAAATGTTTGTAGTGAGTCCAGCTGCTATCAGCATATTGAACTAAACCCAGTTAGCATCAAAGCAAAGATCCAGTGTTCCCAGTAAAAGCTGCAGCTTCTCAGTGGGGAGGAGAATGGTTCAGGCTTCCCTGATTGGACACAGAGACAGCAATCAGCCAATCAGAGGAGCAGCAGCTTGCTGTGTTCCTGCGTTTGGTGTTGGTGTGAAGATGAGTGTTGTTTGCTGTGTCCATGTCTCCAGGAAGTCCAGCTGGACTCCAGCGTCCAGCCGTCCAACATGTCTAGAGACAGTGGTCCTCATCCATCAAACTGTGGCAGCAGCAGATCTGATCTCAGATCTGTTTGTTCTCTCAGTTCAACAGGAAACAACTGATCAGGTTCATCTTGGTCACAGCTCTGAGATCAGTCTGACTGCAGCCTGGAAACCATCTAGTGGATGTGCTGCGTCACTGACTGCTGCTGGAGAGAGGCTGGAAACACTCACTGATCTGCTCTCTCCTTCCTTCTTCTCTCTGCAGGTTCTGATCTATGTGAAGTAGAGAATGGTCTCAGTGTCCTGCTGATCCTCAGAGGTTGAAGCTGCAGCAGTTTGAGTCTAAAGAGACTCTGACTGGATCATGATGATGACCTCTGACCTCCAAGGTTTTCCTCCTGTTTATTTTCTCGTGTCTGTCATTTAGTGTCTGATATTGTTTGTCTCTTTGGATCAATAAAGATCCAATTCAAACTGGGCTACATTTAGAGGCTTCATTGAGTTTTGATCTGAACTGGATTCAACTGGAAAGTTGATCTTTTTTCTCTCTGATTCATTTTCATCCTGGAACCAGAAATGGTCTGAGAATGGAAACATGGGAATCATTTTCAGTTCAGCTTTGAAGCCATGAAAGACACTTCAAACCTCTTTTCTCTGCTGCTTCTTCCTTCTGCTGACATGAAAATGTTCCTCAAAGCTCCACAGATAAAAAGATGCTTTACTGGAAACTGCAGAGAAACTTCAGCTTCCATCAGAGAAACCAGTTTAACCAGTTTAGAACTGGATGTCCTACAGAAACTCTGATCTTAGAGCAGTTTTCAGGAACATGTGGAACCTGGAAAAAAAAAGATTTTATATATTTTATGTTCATTGTAAAAGCTAAATCTTGAAGTTTTACGTCATCATTGATTCTCAGCTTTAATTTCTCTCAGTTTGTTTTGGTTTTACTTTTTTAACTCCATATTTCATGTTTTGAGTTTTCTAGAGAACTTCAGGCTCTTTACTGTGATTTTACTGATTTATTCAAACCTCAGAGAATCACTGGGATAATGTGCTGATTGGTTCATGTTTGATTTTCATAATTCTTCTAATGCAATGTGGGTTGCTGGATGTTTAACGACCAAATAAAGTTTTTAAAAAAATCTTTGTGTATTTTTTATGCAGCTGACTGTGTACACATATAACAACTAAACCTTCATTTTAATCCTCCATGCCATTTTTGCTGTATTATAAGTTTTCACATTTAGTTTCACAGCTTAAATTAGTAAAAGCAGAAACATCTCAAGTTGATTTCAGCTTTAAGCTACTAATTTAGCCAGCAGTTTATTTTTGCAGTATTCAGACTGAAGATGTTTTTTTAATAAAACTGATGAGAATCAATCTTTTCAATCAAAACTCGATTAATTAAATCAGCTATTGAATTAGAATAATAACTTGTATAAAACTGCCATTTCTGTCTGGTTAATGGTGCAGCAGATCCTGCAGGGGGCGCTCTGGGGCCTCAGTGTTCAGGTCGGTTACAGTCTCATCTCCCAGACTCCTGAATCTTCTGGTTCCTTCCTGAAATGATTTCCTGCAATAAAATGTTGGTTGGAAATGAGCAGAAAACTGAGAAAAACCTGAAAAAGTTCAAATCTGACCTAAAGTTTTACAGCTCAACTCATACAAAGGAAAACATGAAAATAAAGGTGTTTGTTGTCACCTGGAAGGAGGCGGAGCCTCAGCTGGGTCAGGGGGCGGAGCCTCAGGTGTGTCAGCTCTAGTCAGGTTTGGATCAGAACCGGTTCAGACTCCATGCAGCAGCAGAGCAGAGTCTGTATATTTTTGTTATTTAATAAATTATCTTAAGAAAACGAAATTGATAGAAAGGATATAAGGTTTCTTTTCTTTTTCTTTTTTGGGGGGTTTGGGGGAAAATATATGTAGCATCCCGATCCACACTCCATTCCAGTTCATGGCGGTAATGCACATCAATAAGTTGCTTGCCAACCGCCAAAAAAGAAGAAGAAGAAGAGCAGCGTCTGGATCAGGTGAGTGTTCACTTCTTGTTTTGCTGATGTTTTATTTTCAATGTGAAATTAATCCACAGCATAAACAACTAAGCAGGTGTAAGTGAACCAGGGTGTGATATTATTTAAAACAATGTGGTTGCAAGGAAGTAAATTTGGTAAGACTTTATTTGAAGGGGTGCAAGAAAAAAGGACATAGGATTCTTTATAAATGTTGTCATGAAACGTCATTTTGTAAATAATGACACTTTTTTTATACAGGGTTTACACTTTTAATTGACTTTTTATGTAATGTTTTAGTGTAAGTGTGCATAAAAATCTCATTATTTACCAAAAAATTGACAAAGTTTACACTTTTACTGTGTGGATTATTGAACAAAACTATAAAGCTGCCCTTAGATCAAATATAACTCGGATTAAATTAATGAATGAAATATAAAATCAGTATTCCTGGATGTTGAAAATGTTTCTGTAAGGATGCAGTTGTGACCTCACACCACTAGGGGCGCTAGCGGCCGCGCTGTTTCTCTTCTCTCTTGGAATGGGCTCTTTGCACCTCAGCTTCCGCGTTCGGGGAAAAGCGAGAGGGTCTTCGCTGCAGCCTGCGGAAAGGGGCGGTGACGGACCACTGTCAGTCTCATACCTTATATGGAAATTGGACTATTACATTCCGGAAATGAAGGGGGCGCTATTTTCACAGTCACTAGTATAAATACCTTAAAGAAGCGGGGTAAGAAGTTTGAGAGGTTTCACCACTGACATTTGCCACGCGATCCACAATGCAAAAACCAGGAAGTCAGCAAAAGGTACTTTCTACCGTATTAAATCCTTTTTTTACAGAGTAAATCAATACGCTTTTCTAGATTAGTTAGAAAATATAATTGACAGCTGTAAACGAGTGAAATTCGTAGTTCGGGAAGGCTAATTTTAGCATGTAGCATAGCTAATTATTTCGTGCAGGCCACCGTTAGATAAAAATCTAAAAGTAGAAAATGTATAATTGAAAAATGTATTTTATGCTCAAAATTTGTTTTTTTATTTAAATTTCACAGATGCACGTATCAATTTGTAACACTGGGATCGGAGCTAAAATTGTTCCGTACTGCATGAACAACAAGTACTACTGTCCCCTTTGCTCATACAGTGCGGATGAGTCTTACAAGGTTAAGAACCACATTGCAAGAACTGCTGTGGTTCAACATAACGGTATGGAAAAATACACTAATGAATGTTTTTTTTACACACTTATCAGTTCTCTCGTGTTTTTATTTTATTTTATTTTTTAAGGTTAATATTTTTTAAAATATGTTTTTGTACACCAATGTTCAATTTCTGGAAAGTCTAATATTTTTTATAAACTAACAGCTTTCTTTATAAGCTATCAGCTGCCATCATAGTACCCAGAGATGAGTACATCTCTGGGTATTTTCAATGTATTTCAATGTATTTTTAGTAACTGTGCAGCAAACTACACATTTAAAAGTAACAAAGTATTTTGTGAAATGGCTATTATTAAGTACTGTTTTACTGATTATACGTGCAATGTAATATTACCCATTTATTTAAGCAGACATTAATAAAAATGAAGTTATGTGCACTGTTAGGTATTTTAAAAACCAAAAAGGAAACATTTTAATACAAGACAACAAATTAAGGTTAGAGGAAACCTAACATAAACAACTTTTATCTGTGTATCGTGTTTAAATTTTTTGTGTATTAAAATGTGTTCTTCATTCAGTGAAGTTACTCACATTATGTTGCATGTAAGAGTATAACATTTTGAAAAATGGTCCTAATTATTTATTTTTTTGTCAAAATTACAGAGTAATTGAGTTAATCTGATTAGTTAATCTCTGCCCATGGCTGTTTGAGCAATATCACTTCTAAAATTTAAATTCATTTTTTGCAGAATATATATTTGTTATCTGGAAGCCATTAATTGTTAAATCCTACAAAACAGTAACAATGTTAAGGAATGTACAGTGATTAATTCAAACATGGCTTTTTTTCTACCAATCAATTGTGTATTTAATAGCTACTACTTTTATTGTAGTAGCTATGAGGCTACTAAGAAAAACAGGGATTCATTCTCCCTGTTCTGAGGGATAATGAATCACATCTTGTTTAAACATATCTGCAATGTATATAAATGCTTTTTTAAAATTTTACTCATTTCTTTTTGTTACTGCAGAATTCCATATCTTCAGATGTGGCCTACCATGTAGAGACACCACTCACTTCCATTGTCCTTACTGTTTTTCCACCATTGACAGAAGGGACAGGTTTGTTAATCATTTGGTTAATCACAGAATGACTTTTCACATGGTGTCCAGCTGTGCAGCAGCCCAGCCACCTGTCCACCTACCAGCTACAGACATCCAGGCTACACAGGCGCCTGTCCGTCCAGCAGCTACAGACATCCAGGCTACACAGGCGCCTGTCCGTCCAGCAGCTACAGACATCCAGGCTACACAGGCGCCTGTCCGCTCAGAAGATATGATTACATGTGAAATGTGCAATCTGCGCCTGAGAAAAAAGAATCTTCGTATTCATTTGAAAAGAAAACACCATGAAAAAGTGGAGCTGATTTCACAAAATCATCATTTAAGGAGTCAGTGTGTGGATGCAAAAAAAGGTGTTTTTGCTGTTCAGAAATCCTTTTGTGGTCCATCAAAACCTATACATGTAATCAAAAACACCTGGTCACAATTTCACAGATCAGAGTGTGAGCTTGACAGGTGTAATGTGAATGCACAATTTGCCAAGCGAAGTGGGATTTTGCCTTTTGAGTGTGAACACATTCAATCATTACGCTTTTGTCCACGCGCCACAGACTCAGAAGGACCTCTGTCTGAAACTACCCTCAACATCCTGGTTGACAACTTATGGTTCAGTGTTAAAAGAAAAGAAGAACTTTTAAAAAATCAGCAAGAGGCGCTATCAAGTAATACGCCGTTTTCAGTTCTTCTTTTGGCAGTGGGACAGACACAACTTTTCACGTGTCTATCTTTGAACCAAAAATGGCATTTTTCAGCAGACTTGGAAGGGTGATTGTCACTTACGACAAAGGAAAAAATACCTGGCATTGTGCATGTACAGAGGGCAAAAGGTCCTGTACGCACAAGGCTACGGCAAAGTGGCATCTTTTTGAAAAAATGCCAGACATGTTCAAAGCAGCAGTACATTCAGAGGAGGATGTTATGTGTGGGACAACAGTATCAGAATGTCAGGAGGAAAGTGGTTCCATTACTGATGATGCAGCAGAGAGGATAATCAAGTATTTGATTTACCACAAGAAAATACCTGCTGATCTTCCTGACAGTCTTATCACCAGAAGTAGAGACGCCAAGTCTCTCAATGGGTTCCCCAAACATCTGATCCCATCAGAGACTGAATGCACAGAATGTGGACAGCACGCCAGTCTTGGTGACCCTCAGTTGTTGTCTTCCACTGCTAAAATAGTGACTCTGACAGGAGTAGTTAAAGGTTAGTAATTTAATGTACTCCGCTGTAAGTACAAGTGCACAGATTTATTTTTATTTCCATAAGAATAATATTAATATTTTAATTCTATCATGTCAGCATAAGATCTTAATAGTAACCTTTTAATATTCTCGTAGGTATATCAACATACAGGAAGACTTGCCCCAACTGTTCGATGGTTTACCGATATCAAGACTGGGAAGATGGTATTCACAACTTCAACGATCACTTGCTGCTGTCCATACATTTTTGTCTGGTACTGAGGAATGCATTGCAGGTTAGTTGCATTTTTTAATTATTTGTGTAGAATGTGGATATTATTTTTAACACAATACAATAAATGGTTAAACATGCATTAATGAGCTTTTCATCTAAAGGCATCACTGTGACTTTGTAAATGTGCCTTACTTATTTCTGTAGACTCACACTGCTGTAAGTCGCATAATCGAAACTATCGAATACACAGAAGGAGAGAACTTTCCTTTCAAGGATCGAATCCTGCAGGCATATCTGTCGTTTGAAGGTCTAAGTGACCATGATTACCAATACTCATGTGATTCATGTGGGTATCATCCTGCAATTGTTGTCATGGATCTACATAAGAAAGGTGTTTTCAGCATGCCAGGTAGGTCTTTATGTTTGAAACCTGCATGGATCAAAATACTGTTATTTGAAATTTTTGACTCATCTGAAATTAACATTAAAAAAATAAAATCCTGTGTTTTTTGTTTTATTTTAATAGTTAGTGAAATACCAAACCCACCTCAGCAATATAATGGCGAAGTTAATGCGCGCTCATTTTGGGAAGCGGTTACTATGGAAGTGATTAGCCGTGGACTTTATCCACGTAAGTCTGGTGTCTACTCAACAGATAAATGGGAAACATTTTGTGTACCAAGTAATTCATGTATTAATGTGACTCAAATGTTTTTCCTTGTCTCCATTGTATTTCTCAGCTGGCTGCAAGAATCCTTTTGTTGTAAAGCCTACTTATCACAACTGGTCCCCCTGGATTGGACCACAGACAAGACGATCTGACATTTTGATCAACACAGAGAGTGAAAAAGTCCACTTGCCTGATTCCGACAGTGATGTAGACCAGTTTCTCACAGAAGAGCGGCTTGCAGATGAGGTTCTCAATCTCAAGGTAGTCTCTTTTTTTTATTTATTTTCAGAATTTTCCGATTGTGTTTGTCTTTCAGGACAGTTAAATAATATTAAAAATAACTAACTTTTGGTTTTATTTTAAAGCTACCTGAGATCAGGAGACTCTGCAGTCAATGTGGAATTGAACAGCAGAGGTTCTAAGATGGATCTTGTGCTCCGTCTGCGGGACAAAATGGCTTCTAGAGCCACATATAACAAGGTTTTTGAGAAAGTGTGGGGTGCCTCTGGTAAGTGTGTGACAACTCCTAACAGAAAATGTGTTAACCCATAAGAAAGTATGACCTTGAGAAAAATAGAAATTACCAAAAAAACATGCCTTGTGTATCTGCTATTTTGAACATATAACACGTTGTCATAGTAATGTCAATGCTATTGTTAAGCTTAATTTAGTACACAACAACAAGGACCTAGATAAGTTGTATGCTGTACTAATAAGAATATGATTTGTTGTTTCAGGTGGATGGGCTGTAATCACTTGTCCCTGTGGCATTATTTATTCTGTAAAGTTTAACCTGAGAGCGGAGAGCCCTAGAGACTTTGCAGACCTTCTTTTATCCTGGAAGTTTTTCCCAATATTACAGTGTATGACTACCCCAGGGGATTGGTAAGTCATCTAAAGAAGAGGTGTGCTAAGGATACCCCATTTACCATCCACGATGGTAGATTGGTTGAGGCCACCCCTGAAAACATAAGACAAGCTACTGAAAAAAAACTTGCTGTAAACTTACCCTGGTTGAAGCACAGGAAAGAACCAGAAGACAAGGGAGGGCATCCTGTCACTGGCTCATTAGAGCATTATTGTCTGAGTGACGTTTTCCACCAAGGCAATAGTAAGGATGAGAAGGATGTCTTGCGGAAGATTGAGATGGTTCCGGAACTGGCAGGAAGATTAAACAGCCAGTGTGCAGAGCAACTATTTGCAGGCATGAGGAAAAATAACTACTTCCTGAATATGCTCAACCCATCCACGCACATCTTTCTGCAAAGAAACATCCTCCACCATTTCAATCTTAGGAAGAACACAAAAACCAAACAAAACATTCTAAAAGTTGCGGGGCCGCATGCAAATTTGGTCCTAGACAAAAATGGATGCATCATAATGGGTAATGCTCAACTTTTGTGTTATCGTTGTGGTAGTCTCTGAAATTAAAGCACAACACATATATTAATGTAGGACTGTTTCTGTTGATAAAGGCTGTGAGAAAAACCAGCAACATGCTTGCAGTTTGGAAGCCAGCGTTATTCAAACTCACCAATGTTCTCTTGATGACTCTTTGACAAGCTTACAAACAACTGGAGCAAATAAATTCACCTGGACTCAAAAGCCTAATAACACAGAAATTACTTTGGTAAATATTTATATCAATTTTGCTTGGTGTTTGTTTTTTTAATATTTCTTTCTGTGTTTTTTTTTTTTTTCAAATAATTTTTAGTACTTATAGTTGTGACATGATCAGGTGTTTGAATTTTAGTTTAAAACAAAAGACACTGCACAACAGTGTTCCCAATATTTTTCTGTTAGAGACATCTGTTATGATGTGAAATTTCTAACAAACAAGCAGTATAAGCACATTGTAAGTTGTGGATATCAGTAAACATACTTGAGGAATGCATGATATTGTGCAAAATTAAGTTAATAAAATGTATTTGTCTTCCATTTTTCTTTCCTAAGCTTGCTCAAGTATTGGACCAAACCAGAGATCCAGCTGAATATGTTGCTTGTGTTGATGGGCAGGTCCTCACCAGAGGAGACATGTTCACTCTTGGTTTATCGCAAGACATGAATGGGCAGGTGAGTTTAAATATTTTTCAAGCCATATCAGTGTTAAAGTTGTTTTTTATGTTGTTAAAATATGACTGCTACAATTCTTCAAAGATTCTGAACTCCTGTCTGAAAGTTGTTGAAAGAATGTGCATCAACAAGGTATGTCAATTTATGTAACCTACATTTGTTTCATGATATTTGAGAGGTTGGAATCGTATAAAAACTAAAAGAGTAAATCTCATAAACGTGGAAATGAAAAACAATGTCAGGCATGGTTTCGGATGTGAATTTAACATAGATGACAAAAAAGTGTCTCTTTACTTTGAACTTCTTGATTGTCCCTTTTTTATTATTATTTCTCTAGGGCATCAAAGTTTTTGCAGGAAACAGTCATGTAGTCCACACCTGGTTTCCACCTCTTTCCCTTGACCCAGCACAACACCTACCAGTACATCCTGTTGATAAATTTATGTTCACCTTTGGAGGTCAGATTCACCACAATATATTAATTATTTGATTTAATTGGAAGCCGCAGGCACAAGATCTGGACTGGGTTCTGATTCCTGTGTGGCATCCTGGACATTGGACACTATGCGTTAGTACAATACTTATTTGATATTCACCTTCATATTTACTGCCTTTCTTGAAAGTAGTCAAATTCATTCATTAATGTGCAGTAGTGTTCACCATCAGTGCGACATATTATTTCAGATTCTGAAGCCTAAACATAGGGAGATTTTCTTCCTTGATTCTATCAATGGCACTGGCTTCACTGATGAAAACCGCATCAGAACATTAAGGTTTTATAGGAATAAGTTTGAGTGTGGCATGTGTTCAATATGTTGTTCCGTTGTTCCACGGAGGCAAAGGTTCAGCATTAATCTTCATTTTTATGTAACAGTAAATATACAAATTGAATTTGTGAATAACATTTTAATGTCTGAAATTTGATAAGACACACATTTTGTAAGCAGTTTCTTGTTTCTTTTAACAAAGACATGGGTTAAAGCTGGACCATCAAGAGACCGTTCTGTCTCACATCTGTCTTGCATTTTCATACATCTTTATAATTTTTATGTTGTGAAATATACCCTTGCTAATTTTTAACTTCTCTTATGATTTGCATCATCAGAGAAGTCTGTCTTCAGATGTCATCTGGTCCATGGACAGAATTTGTTGGCAACGATGTTGAGGTGAGATGTTATGATGGGACACTTGTGGTTCTTAAGAGCTGCTTATTTCAAACCGTTCCTGCTTTAAATGTTTATAAGCAATACTGTGGGTAAGGCTGTTGTCCTTTACCTCAATTTTATAGTTAAAGTAATGACGCATTACTTTTCTCTACCCTGTTTGAATTTTCTCTTAAACACCACAGGGATTGCCGAAACAAGGACTGTCCAACAACTGTGGAATGTTTGTAGTGATGGTAACATCCGCTTTCACCCACCATATTGTTGTATGGTTTGTGTAGATGTAATAATCAAAATTTTCTCAACAGTATGCACTGTACTTTGTGATGGGAGCATCATTTGATTTCAGCGAGGTAAAGAAAAAGATGAGAGTCTATTATTTCTGTTTGATATTTCATTAAATTTCAACCTGTGATGTACACAGAATGATATGATGACAATACGAAGATGGTGGTCTCTCACTCTCTTGACAAACTTCCCTGTGAAGTAAGAACAATAATGTACCACATCATGTTACAAATATGACAGTTTTTTTAAGAAAACATCCCTTTGTCCTTTTTAAAGGTCCAGAGAAGAACTGCAAAAGGAGAGAAAGCGGAAAAAAGTTGAGGAAAGGGAAAAATGTGAGGTGAGTTGTAGCTAAAATTCATGACTTTGTATTTTCAAATCATGTAATTTCTATTCACAGTACACTTTTGGTGTATGCTTATTTTTTTAAGTCTGAAATAAAATCAGGATAGAACAATTAAAAGGGTTGAATGACTTTTTATGTTATTTGGGCTTGCATTAATCTTCCACTTAAAAAAATCTATATTTTTACAGACTCTGTTTGCTGATGACCACAACTATGCCAAAGCAACCGAGGCACAAATTGAGGTTAGTTTTTAAAAATATGCATAACTAGTAATTTTGATTTGTGTATCTTTATGTGCAAATGAAACTACAACTCTAAATGATTTAGGCAAAAAAAAAAAAGTAAAATGTATTATTTGGACAGCGTTTTTTATACCATTACAGATGGATAGGATAAGGTACTGACAGATACTAAGTCTTAATTATTGTTTCATGCTCGTCACCATTCAGGTACAAAGTATACCGCCAATCTTACAGGTAAGATTCATTCATAATCATGTCATAGCCATTCTTCCAGGATAAGTCTTGCAATGCACCTGTTTTTTTTACTATCATTATTTTCAGATGCCTTTGATTGTCCTGGAAGCTATTCTCCAGGAGGTAATACTGGCACAGGGAGACACAGCTTACCTCACGTTGGCATTGACATGCAAGTCCTTTGAAGCCATTGTGTCTGACCCAGTGTTCAGGAAGAAGACTCACTTTGCTTGGTTGGATGGTAAGGACCTTTCACTTTTTTCACCTAAAACATGTGAAATTAGATTTCCACTACATAAAATAAGTTTTTCATTAACAGGTGAGATCAACTGGGAAAATTTTTCTGAATCATTCAAGGCAGAAAACAGGATTCCTTTTGCGGTTATCCAATGTTCTTCCTGTAACCGGCAGTATAAAGACTCTGTGGGCTTCACCGGGCATGGAAGACGAGGAGAGTTCCCTCGTTACTATTGTGATGGCATACCTGGACACTGCCCTGAATGCCAGTACTAAATGCAAGGAAGATATTAGTTTTTTTTCTTTTTTTTTTATGATGAAGCACATTTGCCTTTTTTCTTGTTCAGTCATTTGTTTTTGAAATATGTTAATAAAATATTATGTACATTTTTGAATGTTACTTTTGTTGTAACTCATTTGATTGAAATTATTTAGTTTTTATAGAAATGGTGTCATTTCCACACAGTTACATTGTGGCTGTATTTTGTTGTAGAGTAGAGCCAATAAAATGGTTGTAAATATATTGTAACAGTGTTGTTTAGTATTTGGATAACCTTGATTTAACAATTTAAAATACATGCTAAGTTCATAATTTTCAATATTTTATATGTGTAAATACAATGTTTCCTATACTTTTTCAACAATGACTGGAATCAATACAAATTTCATTTACAAACCTGACATACGGCACAAACAGAAACACAAATGTTTCTGCTTGTTTTAACAGTCAGAATGAACTGTTTTATAATAAAGCAAGCACATACAGAAACATTGTTTAGTTACAAAGTTATAATCCAAACATAAGATTAAAGGTAAGCTGAGCAAAAGTAGAGATCAGGTGGAAGTGATGGAAGCTCAGGTGAGGAGCAGTTGCACATCAAGCCGGAGTTTCTGAAGGGTGGAGGAGATAAGACCGGCGCCGTGATCAGGTGAGATAAAGACAGTTATAGTTACAATTTACACAGGTTTAATTTATGTATCCAGTGAATTTATTAAAAAAAGGTTTTCATATAGAAAAAAATAACTCCTGAACAGCAGATCATTCTCTCTGGCGGTGACCAGCGCAGCGTCTACGGCCGGGTCCGAAGATTATTTCTTATCAAATAAAATTTCTAAAACCTACTTTCTGTGTGAGTCTTTCCAGGTTGAAGCTGAATTTAAAGTTTTAAATGAATCACTGGGTTCTGCAACAATTGCATATTTAAGGTCTTTGGAGCGCAGTTTATAAATTGATTGCAATTAGAATAGATTTGTAATTTCTAAATGGAATAGTGGGACACCAACCAGTTTACTGGTTAAGACATTATGGTAAACAATAACAGTTGAGCTTGTTAGAAGTTCAAAAGTCATTTAATTTGTTAGTGAATTATATTCAAGATATGAATAATAAGAAAAATATTTGGCAAATAAACAGAATTGTGAATGAACGGACCAGGTTGGCCAAAATTGTTGACCAAACCTCTTTTCCATCTAGTCCTTATGAAATAATGAAAAGGACATTGTATATTAGATTTTAACTTATTTATTTTAAGAATACCATTCACAACATCTAAAACTATTATTTGAATTTCAACACCAGCAAGTATTTGTTTATGGATGGACTGGCGATGTGTCCAGGGTCCATCAGCAGCTCTCACCACCCCGCTATATGTGTATAATAATTAATGGAATGGATAGATGTGTTCTTAATGTAATGTACATTTGTCTCTAAAATATTAATTTAATTTGTTTTATGACTTTTGTTTGGGATAGTTAGGGTGTAAAGATAGATAAATACATCTCCATGATTCCTTCTTTTAGATTGTTTGTTAATATAATTTTAACATCCGAAAAGAAAGATTTAATAAACGTAATATATAACGTATCTCATTTCCTTAACGTTTAATTTGTAATTAATTTTAAATGTTAAAAGTGTTATTGGGTGTTTTGAAAAGTTTTGAAAGTGTAAGTTTTGAAAGGGGTAGTCAAATAAAATGCGTTATTATTATAATTATGAAAACACGGCGCACCCTTCATTTCCTTATTATTGTTTATTGTAGATTGTTTGTTACTAATGTAATTTTAACATCCGAAAAAAAGATTTAATAAAGATAAAAAAGCGGACATACCACGTGACTGACATACCACGTGACTGACATACCACGTCACTAACATAACGTAACACGTGGTATGTCATTTCCTAATTAGTAATTAATTTTAAATGTTAAAAGTGTTTTTGGGTGTTTTGAAAGGCGTTGTGAAATAAAATGCGTTATTATTATTATAATTATTAAAACACGGCTGGTACAGGAAATGGTGTCACTGGCGCCCCCTTCATTTCCGGAATGTAATAGTCCAATTTCCATATAAGGTATGAGACTGACAGTGGTCCGTCACCGCCCCTTTCCGCAGGCTGCAGCGAAGTGTACTTGGGAAAAGCGGCTCAATCGTTTCCGATCTATTGCAAAAGGCTCTTTCCACTGGGTATTTGCAGAGTTTGTCCAAAGTAACAATTAATAATGTACATCGATCCGAAGCCCCTACAAGTAGCTGGAGAAAGGTATTAAGATGTTCGCCTCGTTATACACAGATACAAAGGTGAGTTTTACTTTCGTTAAACTTTGTGGCTAACATTAGCTTTAGCTTATGCTAGACATTTTTCTTGTAAATATCTGCTATTTAAGTATCTAAACATTTTTCATCATTCATTAACGGACAATGTTTTTACCTTGTTTTCAAGTATATTACATGGTTTATTGTCGTTAGTGTCAGAGACCAAGTAACGGGGACTTTACGGTTCAGGCTTTTTGCTTCTGAAGCCTGAGGAACAACAAGCCCAGCTTAACAGCTTAACTAGCTTAACAGTAGAGCAGCTCTGGTGTCGGAGTTCTAGTTCAGCTGACTGTTCAGGTTCAAAGTTGTTGCTTTTAGAAAAATATGGCTGTGTTCCTTAAGGTCTCCGTGTTATTTCGCTTTATTAGTTTTGCATGTTTCTTGTGAAGCAGCACGGTGTTCACAGCAGTTTGTACAGGCGGATCAGTAGCTCGGCTGTCTGGCTCTGGTCTGCTCTCTGGTTCCCATAAACTCTCTTTCAGGCTGAATACAGAAGTGATTCCATGGAAATAACACAGGAGGCTCCTTAACCTTCTTCTTTAGGCTGAAGAAGTTGATCCGGAGTGAAGTGAAGGCTGTAAACTTTGCTGTGCGGCGTTAGCTTTAACTGGTAGCAACAAATATTTACAAGCCACCATCTTCTTAATTCAGGACCGCTTGGAAATCCATGAAAACGTAAAAGCCCATTATATTAGGAAGACAGCAATGTTCATAGTATTGTTTTATTTGCGTCTGAAATAAGACTTTGTCTTTTCTAGCTGTCATGGTAACTCAAAGCGGAAAAAAGAGAGCCGCATTTGCGCATGCGGTTGTGAAGTCAGCGCGGCAGGTGCAAAGAGCCCATAGAAGCAGCGAGCATGTTACCGTGTACAGTGCGCATGCTCACTGAGCATTGTTGTTGTAGTCAGCTGGTGGTTGTCATTCTGGCGAAAAGTGGAGAAAAATATCAAGTGAAACGGAGCAAAAGCCGAACGGATTGAAATATTTTACAGAAACGACAGTAGGTGTCGCTGTTTTCGCTTTATAACTAACAGTGGCGCTTAATTTTATTTAAAATTAGAGCAAGTTGATCGTTTCTCCGCAGGTGGAGCGCTCGGATGGAGGCAGAGCCGGAGGACCAGGAGGAGGAAGAGGCGGCTGCCGCCATGCTGTGGTCCATCCAGGAGGCTCTGGAGAGGCAGACCCAGCAGATCGGAGCGTCGGCCTGCGGGGCCACAGCGGTGGTGGACGTCCTGAAGGCCCTCGGAGTGGATGTTGCGCCGGAAGAAGCTGACCGCTGCGTCCAGACCCGCCTGAGGAGGAACGAGTCTCCGCTGCCAGACTACCTGCTGTCCCGCAGCGAAGCAGGTGAGCTGCGGCCATGTTTATATTATGGGATGTTGGTGCGTGAAGAATAGTTTTTCACATGTTTGCCAGCGAAATAATGTGCAGCTGTTCATTTCTATTGAGACTAGAACGGATAGCAGTGACAGAAAATGTATTTTTTGTCATCATTTTCTGTATTTAAAAGCTGTTGATTGTGTTGGAGTACAGAGAGTAGAATGTAAATGTGCAAGTTGTAATTTGTAAATAATTTGAAGGGATCTGGATGAATAAACTTTATGTTCAGGTCTTAATTGAGTTACTCGTTACAATCCTAAACAAGTGGGTTTTTAGTCCAGATTTAAAGGAAGTCAGTGTTTCAGCTGTTTTACAGTTTTCTGGAAGTTTGTTCCAAATTTGTGGTGAAAGCTGCTTCTCCTTGTTTGGTTCTGGTTCTGGGGATGCAGAGCAGAACCAGAACCGGAAGACCTGAGAGGTGTGGAAGGTTGATACAACAACAGCAGATCTTTAATGTATTGTGGTTCTGAGCCGTTCAGTGATTTGTAAACTAACAACAGTATTTTAAAGTCTATTCTTTGAGCTACAGGGAGCCAGTGGAGGGACTTTAAAACTGGTGTTATGTGCTCTATCTTCCTGGTTTTAGGATCTTTTTTCTTTGGCTTTTGGCACAATCTGAGAGGTTTCCCTTTGTTTTATTGTGTCTGTATGTATTTTATATTTCAATCTTTTCTATTTTATAATGGCATTGTATTTTATGATTGTGTATAGCACTTTGGTCCTGTCGCTGTATAAAGTGCTTCATAAATAAAGTTGGTATGGTATATTCTTAAATATTGAAGCCACACCTCCTCCTTTTTTATGTTTTCTATTCTCACTTAAGAAATTGTAGTTAGGAGGCGCTGATTCAATTAGTACGATTGGTTCGTTATTGTCATTCAACCATGTTTCTGTCAGAAACATAACATTGATATTATGCTCAGTGATGAAATCATTAATTAATAGAGCTTTAGCACAGAGAGATCTGGTATTTAAAAGAGTTTAAATGTTTAAGTTTAAGTGAGTTGGAGGCCAAAAGTTCTTCAGTCTGAGGTTTGAATTAGGTCCGCTGTATTTTATATTTCTGTTTTTTTGTCAATGTTTTTGTAGCGATCTGGACAGGTAATGTCCTGTTCTGCAGTGCCGGGGGGCCAGACGGGTGTAAAGATAATTTTCTGGACCCGGACTCAGACCTCAGAGACGCAGAGTGATGGATCCTCTGGGGAGTCAGAGGCAGGAGGCTGAAATGAAGTGAGCTCTGCTACGTGAGCGCTGAGGATTAGAACAAGCAGAAACTATTATTAGTGGTTTATTGTGTTGCTGAGCAGAAACTTGGTGCAGCTTTGGCTATTTTATAAAAGTCTTTATAGATAAAACTGAATCTGATCAACTTGAAAATCTTTATTAATTTAATGAAATAGTCATGGAAAAAAAATCTTGAAATGTTTAAACATAAATAATCTTTAAACTGAAATGTGAACTGGTTGTTATTTTCCATTTATTTCCTGGTAGTGATGATCAGACAGGATTCTTCTCATTAGCAACACACCTCTGCTGTGAGAGGGGGCGGAGCCTCAGGTGGGTCCGGTTCAAGTTCTGGAGAATCGGGTCCAATTCGTTCCGACTCGGTTTGTGTGAACAGAAGGAGAAGCAAAGATCTGATCAGGTGAGTTTTAACTCCACATTCTTCTGGTTTCCAGTCCTGACTGGGTTTTCTCTCTTTGAGCTGCTGGACAGAACCAGAACCAGAACTGGGCCTGGTTCTGGTTCTGGTTCTGGTTATGATGCAGAGCTGCAGCACCTGGTTTCAATCAGGAACTCTGATTTTCTCTGAGTTTTCATCTGTAACCCAGACAACAAGCTGAGTTTGCTCCCAGTTTCATAGTGGAGTCAAACTGGTACCAGTAGGTTCTGAGTGTTTGTGGCCCGGCTGAGATATCTGGGTTCCTGATTGGTGGATGGAAAATATTTCAATATGAAGTCTATAATTTATTGATCAGAGAGGATTTCTCTGGGCTTTTATCAGTAGAAAATCCAGATTGAATCAGACATTTTGGATCAAATGCGTTACTTTATGGACTTTCTTTAATATGGAAAACTTGACCTCTTTCTGACCATCGCTCCATTTCTGAGTCTTTCTGGTTTTAAATGTTTGCTCATTAGAAAATCATAAATTGTTGGTTGAATCACAGCAATAATTTCCACAGCTGTTTGCCAACTTGCTAGGAAAGTTGTTTTATGTATTTTATATTTGAGTCACTGAATACAATCACGGACATTTCAAATATCCATGTTTTTCCTTTACTCTGATTTTGTTTTAATGAGGAAAATCAAAGTCCCTGGTGAATTAATGAATGAAACGTATTCATACCCCTTTAAATTTCTCACTCTGTTTCATTGCAGCCATTTGCTAATCTCAGAAAAGTTCATATTATTTCTCATTAATGTATACTCAGCATCCCCTCTTGACAGAAAACATACAGAATTGTAGAAAGCTTTGTAAATTTATTAAAAAAAGAAAAACTGAAACATCACATGGTCATAAGTATTCAGACCTTTTGCTCAGTAGAAACCCCTTTTTAGCTTGTACAGCCATGAGTCTTCTTGGAAATGATGCAACTAGTTTTTCACAGCTGGATTTGGGGATCCTCTGCCATTCCTCCTTCAGAACCTCTCCAGTTCCATCGGGTCGGATGGTGAATGTTGGTCATAGAGTTGGATGCAGGCATGCATAACAAATCACATTTTATTTGAAATATATTTACATTTTTCAAGAGTACATTGCCAATATACTATTACAGAATTGTACAAATTGTCAATACATTCAAAATTTGCAGACAACATGCTTATGAAAATTAGTACAATGAAACAATAGGTACACTTTAGAGGAAATGTGAAAAATATTTAACCAAGGACAGAGTATTGTTTTAATTTAATATCACAGTATTCCAGTATTATTGCAAACATACTGACATTTCTCCTTCCTAAGAACAGTGAGGATCAACGGCAGAACATTCCCATTCACTGCACTTTACAGAAACCTACAAAAAAGAACATTTGTATTTTAAAGAGTACAGAAAAATGGCAAAGAAAAAAGTCTGACTTACAATTTTAAGACGTAGCGGACTCGCTATGCATGTGACATCATCAGAACTGATGATGATTGGGACCGGATGCCTGGGCTGGGAAAACATTTCTAGGTTACTTCTTTACCTGTTTATGTTAGAAGTAGAAAAAATAGTCAGCAATATGATAGAATCAGTTGATGTTGAGGCATCAACTATGAAGCTGTTTTCAGTGAGGTCTTAAGGGAGACAATCTACCATCAAATCTTTCCATCCATGATCTGAACACGTTGATCCCTGCAGGGTGGTGAGGGGGGCCGGTGGGGCCCAGCTCCAGCTGTCACCAGACGAGAGGCGGGGTTCACCCTGGACAGGTCACCAGTCCATCGCAGGCACTGAAAGCTAACAATGAATAAAACGTATGAAAGAGAAATGATAAATTAACAAGGAGAATAAATGATGTCCAATTATTTTAAAATCAAATCATGTTTATTAATTGCAGTGATTTATAATTGCTGACGTCAGAGACTCAGAACCTGGTTTTAGAGGAAGAATTGAGCTGAATCAGGAAAACTGAAGTATATTTTGAGGTTGTCAGTAACATTCCTCTGTGGGATCCAAAAGTCAAGATTCTGAGAGTAGCGTTGTTGTCTTGTAATAGGAAGGGCGTAGGTTCGATTCCATCTTCCTCTTGCCACATGTCAACGTGCTTTGGCACCACTGTTTGTATATGTTGGACCTCCCAGCTGTGGTGTTTATCTGTATATGGCAGCCTGAGTCTGTTGAATGTGTAGGTCACTCATAGCACAAAGGCTTCAGCCTGGATGTATTATTGAGTTTTAAATATATAACAAGTTTTCAGACTCTACACTGGTTTCCAAAATAGAAACTCTCCAGCTTTTATTTAGCAGCTGAACCAAAATCTGCAAAATAAAAATCCAACTGTTTTGTCAGTTGATCCGAATCTCCGACCGCAGAGTGTCCTTGCTTTAAATTCACTTAAATGGATCCATGATTAGCTGTAACAATTGATATTTGAGAAATATATATTTTAGAGGTAAAAACAATACAGTAGGGTTTTTTTAAAATAAATGTTAATAAAATATTGTCACATGGACATCCAGGATGTTGAATTGTACTTAAAAGTATGTATGTGTATATATGTTGTAACAGATAGTAGACTAAAGTAAATTAAGAATTTTCTAAATTAAATATGACGCAGATTGTTTATGGATTAAATCTTATGCATCCTGGAAACAAATCGCCAGAGAAGCCAGGATGAAATTAAAGGGTTTTTGCTCTCAGGAAAATCTGGATGAAATAAATCAGCAGATCCAAAACAGTCTTGATAAAGTGAAACAGAATTATGAGTTTCTTCAACGTAATTCTTTAAATACTCCAGATATTGTGCAGAAACTAGATGCCTGTACTATACTAACAAATGAGATTAATGATCTTGTGTGTAAGCGTTTAGAAGGGGGTATTGTTGAAGAAAAATGTAATCAAGAAGTTGAAAAGGAAAGAGTGCGAGAAGTCTTAAATAGAGACGAATATCAGTCTGTTTTTGGAGAAATCTCTACTGAATGTTCTTCATGTGGTTCATCAATTACCAGCTCCAAAGTTTCTCAAGGGCGTGTAATGGCAGAAGCTGATCTTGCGGCTAAAAAGGTACAAGTTAAATCCATGTTGGAGATTGAAGCTCAACATGCGAGAGTCAGTAAGCTTGAATGTGACTGGAAGCGTCATGAGTCCCAGATTATGGCAGAAATGAAGCAGAAGGAAGCTGAAGTGCTACAGCAGCTTGATGAGGAGAAGAGCAAGTTAAAGGTAATGCAAACAGATATGGAAGTTAAAATGGCTGCAGCTCAGCTTGATGTTTATAGCAGACTAGAAGATGGGGTAGAAGGGGAAAATCTTGATTTTAAGCCTGAGGTTAAATCAGTGCAAATTTTAAAACACCCAAGAAAGTCAGCTGCAAGGGCTGCATCAATTCTACCACCTCAAGCTCTGAGATTCCTGCAGTAAACTTGGCTGAAGCCTTAACGAGCTCATTGAGTTTAAGTCGCCTTCCTGTTCCTGAACCTGCCATATTCTTAGGTGACCCTTTGAAATTTGTGGACTTTAAGATATCATTTACAACTGTAATTGATTCAAAATCCATCTCTGTTGGGGAAAAAATGTTGTATTTGAAAGGTTATCTCTCTGGAGAAGCCCGAAAGGCTGTGGAAGGTTTCTTTTACAGAAGCTCTGAGGATGCATATGAGGGTGCTTGGTCAGTTGTACAGGACAGATATGGAAACCTATTTAGGGATAAACTTATGTCATGGCCAAAGATTGCACCAAATGATCCATTATCTCTCAGAGATTTTGCTGACTTTTTGAAAAGTTGTGAAGAGGCTATGCCTCAAGTAAAAGGACTGTCCATCTTAAATGACTGTGAAGAAAATCATAAGATGTTGAAGAAATGACCAGACTGGGTTGTACGTAAATGGAGTAGAGTTGTTGTTGAAGTGCTTGAAGCGTGTGGAGAATATCCATCTTTTGAATGTTTTTCTAGATTTATACAAAAGGAAGCACGTATAGCATGTAATCCTATTGCTTCTCCATTTTTGTTAAAGTCTAAAACTTCTTCAAATGATCTTTCCAGGAAAGCTAAGACTTTTAATACCAGTACGGAGTTCAAGAAACAAGAAACTGGTCATGTTCTGAAATCTAAACTGCCTTGCTTGGTTTGTACAGACATATCACACAGTGTTGCTAAATGTCCCAAATTTGCAGTTAAATCAATGGAAGACAAAAGATCATTTATATATCAGAACCATCTTTGTTTTGGATGTTTAAGGAAAGGCCATTTATTGAAAGACTGTAAAACGCGGCATGTTTGTGGAGAGTGTAGACGACATCATCCTACTTGTTTACACAAGGACAGAGTGAGATGTCAGGATGTTGGTCAGCAGTTTTCAATCTCTCCAGAAGAAACAGCTCAGGTTTCTCACAGTGTTTTATCTCATGCACTCACCCGAAACATTTCTGCCACATCAAGTATTATTCCAGTTTTTCTGTCCTCTGTGAAGGATCCTGGGAAAGAAATACTTACTTATGCACTCCTTGATACTCAGAGTGACTCCTCCTTTGTTTTAGAAGATCCGTTGCATTTTGTTTGGCCAATCACGATTTTTAACGTCTATAGACACAATTTAGAAAATGGGCAATTTTTGCAGTATTTCTGAAATATAATTAGATTTCAAAGACCAACATCACATTACTGTTATGCAAAAGACCTTACAACTGCATCTACTATTTATTTATTTATTTATTTTACCTCTGTGCTTTTACTCTAAAGTGAAAGAAAATTTGTTCTTAAGTGAACAATTGTTCACTTAATTTATTACTACAGGTACTTCAACTGCAAAGGCCAGATCTGTTTTCTATTTTGGGTATACCAGAGAAGATACCAGAAAATAATTCACAAAGTAAAATGGCAAAATAATAAATACAAGGACTTTTTTATGATATTGAATTTTATTCTTTTAAAGAGCTTCATTTTCCTTTTTGTAGTTTTTTTAATGTAATGCCACTCTCGGTGAAGGCATTATGTCCTTTTTGTAGCCAACAACTTTTATTACTCTAACTTGATACAAAATACAGTTCAGAATTATTTTTAAATCAGTTGTGGTTTATCATGTTGTGGCTGAAATTAATTTTCAAACATGTTGCGTTTTGGAACAAATAAGTGTGGTATCAACTTCCAGCCTTTCAAAACCAAAAAACAAAGCACTTTATAGCTTATTAAAAAATGATGGCATTCATGATTTGACTGGGTCTAAATAAGATGTTTTGTGCAAACCAGAACATTCTAATTAAACCTCAGCTATCGAAGTATGCTGATTCTTTGATACAAATTCACATTTTGAGGCAGGTGCAATATTAAGGGATTCAAAGGTTTTCAAGACCTGCTTAAGGGATTGTTTTAAAAGATCACGTTCCTGGGTCCAAACTTGTGGTATTTGTAGAGGTTCTAGTGCCAAGGTTGCCAGGTGCTTGGATGGCACACTGGATAAAGACTGTGCTTTGGTCCCGATGGTTCTTAGTTCAAGACCAGCATGGTTTTAAAATTTCACAAGAAAAACTGACTATGCGGTATTTGTAGAAGTTCGAGCGTCACGGTTGCCAGTTGCTTGGATGGCACACTGCATAAAGACTGTGCTTTGGTCCCGATGGTTCTTAGTTCAAGACCAGCATGGTTTTAAAATTTCACAAGAAAAACTGACTATGCGGTATTTGTATAAGTTCGATCGTCAAGGTTGCCAGTTGCTTGAATGGCACACTGCATAAAGACTGAGCTTTGGTCCCGATGGTTCTTAGTTCAAGACCAGCATGGTTTTAAAATTTCACAAGAAAAACTGACTATGGGGGGGCGGACACTCTTCTTGTCCCCCCCTAGACAATACTAGGGGGGGACAAGAAGAGGAAGTGGGGTGGGGTTAGGGGGGGGAGCCCCCCCTCCCTCCGCTCCTCCTCCTCCCCCTACTCTTCTTGTCCCCCCTACTCTTCTAGTAGTGTCACACTACTAGAAGAGTGTCCCCCTCCCCCCCTACGGGGGGGAGGGGGACACTCTTCTTGTGCCCCCCCTTCTCCTAACCCCCCCACTTCCTCTGCTTGTCCCCCCCTTCTCCTCTCCCCCCCCCCTAGCCCCCCCTTCTCCTGTCCCCCCCCACTTCCTCTTCTTGTGCCCCCCCTTCTCCTAACCCCCCCCCCCCCCCCCCCCCCAACGTCTGTGACATTGATTTGTAGATAGATTATTGATGTTGGTAGCGGATCCATCAGCAACATGATGAAGGGCTCCAGCATTGGGTAAGTCGATGGATGGATGCAGCATCTTCAATTCTATGAAACATAAAAAGAAGGTTGGTAAATCTATATTTGGGTATGATCCCCTGCACCAAGAAAAAAAAAACAAGCATTGATTACATACATACATAGAATCAAACTTAACTGAAGAGCGCAGCAGTTTTTTTCTTTGGTGTGAAACAATTAGAAATATTCTCAAACAGCTTTAGTTTTTGTCTTTGGAGAGACAAAACCAGCCAGGCACAGGCATCACCTTATTCTCTCAAGCTGCAGCGTTGGCACCCGAGTTCCCATCCCACCTGCAGCCATGTGACATAAAATATGCTACAGACTCCGATTTTAGCAGTATATTGCTAGTTGCCTGTTTTACATTGCTCGTTCTGCTTACAAAAAGAAGAAATTTATGTTTTTATTTGATCAGAAAGGACCAACTCATTTCGTTATTTCCATCTGATCAGTGCAATGTTCAGATAGCTCCAATTGCACTGTGATATGGCAGCATCTGCAACACAAAAAGTACATCAATCATTTCAATTCTATCACAGATACATTTCAATTGATCCTAGTTAAACAATACAGTAAGGTTAATTTGGCAGATGGTATCGAGTTATTGATTTTCATCATTCACTCCTCCTGGATGAGCACGTAGCAACAGCAGGAAACCGCTTGCATTGAGTTGTTGACTTTAAAGTGGTCCGTCATGCAAGTGGTGACAGTGGAATGGAAAAACTCTCCTTAAACTGGAAGACACCTCCAGCAGAACCTGGCTCAATACTGCGCAGAGTGTAGAAATTGATTTTGGTGGGGGAGGCGCGGTAAATTCTGTTATCGACAGTAGGAGGGCCTGGATGGGAGGCAAATGTGGACGCTTACATTTTATAGAAGCATGTAGCTCACTGCTACGTCGTAAACGGAGAAAGAAACAACATTTGACAACAAGTCCTAACTAAAAAAAAAAAAGACATCCTGAGTATTTGTTCTTTAACAGATGAAATATGTACTTTAAAAAAAAATTACACACCGGAGTATCTCAAATAGAATTGTTGGTAATTTATTCCAGAAAAAAGTGGTTTAAGTAGCAAAACAATTTATAAAAAACTAAGTTTTTTATTTTAATAAAAAATAAATCAATATATAACTTTTTCCTTTCTGTCCTTTTTTATTTATACTAAGGCAGAGCAGGGACATAGCATGTTGCTTTGTAAAAGCATCTCTAAATCAATAAAGATTTTCTCTTCTTTTTAATACTTCAATATTTCATATCTAACAGATTTTATTTGACAAATACAACCTGAGTAAACACAGCAATTTTCAAACTGTTTCACTTTTTGTTGCAGAAAAAGTGAAATTTCTTCTTTTGTTAAATCATAATTAGCCACAATTTTTGAAAAGCTGAGTTTATCAACATATTCTTCTACAACTTTTCTTACTGTGCGTCTTGCCTGTCAAATGTAAAGCAGCACACTGTAGATTGAAGCGGATCTCCAGCATTAGAGGAAAACCGCCATCTGATCCGGTTTGTTGCGGTGGGAGCAGCCGCAGCGTCGGTGGCTCTCTGCGTGAGTCAGCCGGACACACACAGAAAACGACAGCCGACCATATGGACCACCGGCGGCGTCCTCGCACAGGTCCAGTTCATCTCCTGCTGATGCTTCCAGTTCTTCTGGGTTTCTGCTGCTCAGCTTCAGATCTGCTTCACTGACAGCTTCAGCTTTTCTGTCTGGGCCAACAGATGATTGATTTGCTGCTGGAAACGGTGATGGTGCAGCAGATCCTGCAGGGGGCGCTCTGGGGCCTCAGTGTTCAGGTCGGTTACAGTCACATCTCCCAGACTCCTGAATCTTCTGGTTCCTTCCTGAAATGATTTCCTCCAATAAAATGTTGGCTGGAAATGAGCAGAAAACTGAGAAAAACCTGAAAAAGTTCAAATCTGACCTAAAGTTTTACAGCTCAACTCATACAAAGGAAAACATGAAAATAAAGGTGTTTGTTGTCACCTGAAAGGGGGAGGAGCCTAAGGTGCTTCCAGATGCTTAAAACACTAGAAATGCTGGAGTTAGTCCATTTTGACATAGGCTGGAGTTAGTCCAAATGACCTGAAGGATTGCTTTTGTTCTGTAAATAAATAAGGCCATTACCTTATAAGTACCCTGGTAATGGCCTCAACGCATCTCACAGTTGCACAATTGTTCCTTAGACTTAGACTGGATAATGCAGCACAACATCATGGATCAGCTGCAAAAGGTCACATCTCTCCAAAACCACTTCATGTATGCTTCAAAACTAGACTGAAGAGTATTACCTACAGGAGATCTGATCTCCTGTTGGTATCATAGATACCCACCCCCAACATGGACTATTCACACTCCTACCTTCTGGCCTGACGGTCAACGACCACATTTACAATTGAAGAATGGATGCTAATTTGAGCCATCAGTCGTTGGTTCTTTTGGCACTGTTTCAGTAAGTCTGGGGAGAAATCGAAAACATAGTACTCCTATTAAAGTGTTTGAACCAGCACAGCTGCTCAGTGGCGAATCCATCGACCCGAAGGTTTTCTGCACTTTCATCCCACGGGTGGTTTTCATCAGAGCAACATCTGAGTGGTCTCCTAAGAAACTTCAGGAAGTAATGTTGTTAGTAGTAACTCTTAAATCTGATAAACTTCTTCCCTTTGCTGGCCATAGATTTTAACCACATCTATGGTAGTGAAATAGTTAAAATCCTATTTTAGCTCTAACGATGATTGAAGCTTCATTATTGCTTTAGAAAGTGTATTAAAGGTAAATGTTAACTATTTATTTTACAGTTTAGCTCAGCGGTAAACGAACTACGTCTCCCGTGATGCTTTGCGCTCTCTCTCCCATAGGAAGTAGTGGAATCCAAAAAGTGTTCCTCCCATCATTTGGTGAAGGCAAGACTCCACACGTGTCGACGGTTTTAGCTTCTCTGTTCTCTCTCTTTTTTCGTTAGTAATTTCGTTTTTGTGCAAACTTTGCATGTTTTTCTCACTGTGACTCCACGCAGTGTGTGTGTGTGTGTGTGTTAATGTTTAGTTGCGTCACGTGTGTCCCCGCAGCTTCCACGGAGGGTCAGTCCACCCACGGAGAGCGGGGAAAGCACAGCAGGCGAAACGGGCTGCGAGTAATTCTTGGTTCATAACAACAGAGGTTGGTAAATGTTGTGCATGTCGACGTCTTTTTGCTGCTAGATTCACTTTAAAGTCAACAATATTTAGAAAAGAAACGCTTAAAAGTGATGGATGCAAATAGAACCTTCATTATTTTCTAGCGGCATTTTAAATCTGCTCCCAGCTTATTAGATGTACTTTTCTATCAGTTGGTTTCAGGAGGTCACATGAGTCCAGTGACTCCAATCAGAGTTGAACATGTTCAGCCAGGGTCCAACACTGGACTCTCTGTTCTCCCAGAGATTGGCCCGTTTATCTTTACTCTGTTTCTGCAGTAATCTGGGGCTCCACATCAATGCCGATTGTGTTAAAAGTCCAGTTTCGTTTTTCTTCCAGCTCATTGGTTTGATCTCTACGATTTCATCGGACCTCCATCCCCTGGAAAAGGTCACGGCTCTTCCTGCTAAAGGTCAGCGCTTGCATAATTACACGGTGGCTTCACACGGTGAGAGAAAATCCTCCTTCAAGTCGAATCTCTTGTGGTTCCAGTTGCGATGGCGGAGCGGGTTCTGGTGGTAGGAGGCGGGGGACGGGAACACGCGCTGGCCTGGAAGCTGGCCCAGTCGCCCCGGGTCCAGCAGGTTCTGGTGGCTCCCGGAAACGCAGGAACCGCCAGCTGCGGCAAGATCAGCAACTCTGGTACCTGAGGGGCTGTTGGACCTGCTAACTGCTCAACATAGGATGTATTTTAGCTGAAGTCACTGGACAGAATTGAAAACCAGAGGTGAGCATCTGTAGCTTTCTGTTGCGTTTCTGCAGAGGTGTCGGTGAGCAACCACAGCATCCTGGCTCAGTTCTGTAAGGACCACCACGTCGGTTTGGTCGTAGTCGGACCCGAGGCGCCGCTGGCAGCAGGTGGAGTCGATTCCAGTTTCTTATTGTGGGATCGAACCTCAGGCGGTTCTGACCCGTATCGTCTCTGCAGGTATGGTGGACGATCTGACGGCAGATCTTTTCTTATTTCTGTAGACAGTCTTTAAAAACAGATAAAAGTATTTAAGTGACATTAACAGCAGCAGCATAATATTGTATGTGTAATACATTTATTTACAGATTAATTCAGTTCTACAAAAGACTGCAATTAACTAAGTAATATTAAATACTAATAATTGAAACTTTATTAACTTTTTATATTTAATATTTCTCTATTAGCCCCTTTCATCCTGCTTGATGCTCCTATCGCAGGTGATTACATTTTATTTCAAACACATTTTTATTATTTATATTTTTTCAGGCCTTGAGTCTCAAAATTTCCCACAGTGAATCGTTTTTGGAGGATTTTTATAGAATAAGTTTTATTTTCCATGTACTAACCCTGCAGTGACTCTTATTTAACATTAATGTAAGCTGATTTGATTTGGCCTGATAAAAGTGAAAATGAGATCAAATAAACTGTAATTAATATGAAGAGGAATATCTGTAGTTGCGATAGTTCACCACCAGAGGGCAGTGAGCGCTCATAATCCTCCATCAAACGCCTGTTAAACTGCAGTTTGTTCTGCTGGTTTTCTGCTGAATCCATGAAAAAGCTGCTCAGCTTCAGATCTGCTTCACTAACAGCAAAACAGAAATACTGAAGCTTTTCCATCTTCACTCTAGTTTTTTCACTCTGTTAAATCTAACTGAACTATTAATGTTTATTCAGATGAATCAAACTTTGGCTCTAGAGGAAACACAAGTTACGTGACTTCCTGTGGAAATAGAAACTGAAACCAACTTTGGTCTCCTTCAGATCAGCCTCCATTTTGAGCTGCAGGATGGAAATAACTTGCTGACTTGTTACTAGAGGTAAGTGTTGCCGCTCCGGGTCCCTCCGTGTCTCTCGGCTCTCTGGAGCCTTTCTAACCGATGAACCCACCGAGGCTTCCCGGGGCCTCAGTCACCTCGGCCTGGGTCGCTCGGCTCTCATAGGGCCTGGTCCCCGCAGCAGCGCTCTGTTTACTTTATTGAAGGCCTGATCTAGAAAGGAATTAGATCAAATGAAAAACTTTATTGTGAGACGTTGCTGCTTATCAAGTGATGCTAAGTGAGGTTACATTATGCGACTATAAGGAACAAAAAGAGAAATATTGAACACACTATAAACACACAGCTCAGTTACTGCGCAGTTAACCTGGTGAATGATCAGCTATGATCTACCATGACAGCAGCATCTAAAGCTGATCTGTTTGTGTGGAGCAATAATGAACTTTTCAGATTTAATCTAAATAAATTGAGAACTTAATGTAACTTCAGTTCTTGCTGCAGCGACTCTCTCTGGTGTTTTAACCTAAAAAGCAGAACTAAAACATTGTAAACTAGTTTCTCTGCTTGTTGAAATCAGCAGGAAGTGAATCACATCACTCCGTCCCTCATCAGTCTGGGGTTCAGCAGAAACTGATGTTTCTCTTGTCTGTGGATCAGAACCGGCTTTAAGCCGTCCACAGATTTCCTCTCTTCCTCCTCACTGAGTTTGATCTTTTTCCAGGTTTTCCTCTTGTTGCTCCTTTCAGCAGGAAGAAACTCTTTGTCTCTCAAAGCTCTGCTGGAAAAATGCATCCAGATCCAGACTGACTCTTACCTGAAAGGTTGCTGTGTTTAGCAATCAGTATCTGCAAAATCGGAATCGATCAGCCAGAAAACTGCAGTCGGTTCAACCCTAAAAATAACAAAACTTTTAAATGGAGCAATAATAATAAAATAAATAATTTCACAAACATTTTAGATCAGTTGTAACAAACTAGTTTCTAACTAAAAGAGTTGCATTAATGTGTCTCTTTATTTTGAAGTTCAATCAGATCAATAGACTAAATATGTTTCAGGCCTCGCTGAGTGTTTGGGGGCTTCATCCCCCTATTGAAGCAGCTGTTTACCCATGATTCCTTGCAGCGGGTCCAGCTGGTACCTCAGCTGGATGCTGTGGTCCCTGAAAGCTGCTTTGTGTCTCTTGAGCTGAGAGGAAATCCTGCTGAGCTGCACACAGAGGCTGACATGTTGCTGAGATCCCAGCTGGACCCGGTTCTGTCTGGAGGAGAGCTGTGGACCCGACCTGAGCTGCTGCTCCCTCAGAACCTTCTGCTCACTGACTCCCTCCATACAGAGCTACAATAGAGTCATGATGCGTTCAAGTCCACTGGGAGCTAAATAAGTTCACTAGTTCATAGGAAATGTTCACTCATTCATTCAAATGATTCACTCTGATCCTCTGAACACATGATGGGAACCAGCTTTCTGCTTCACAGGACAGTTACTGGAACCGGATCACTGGACTGACTGGTTCTGGTTTCTCTCTCCAAAAGGCCAGAAGATGAAAGATCAGGACAGAGCAGAACCTCCAGGACCCATAAGTCCATCTATGAGGAGTGACTGGTCCAAAGGTCTTCCTCCAGGGTTCAGTAATGAACCTGGACCCTCAGACAGAAAGTAAGAAACCATTTTCTAACTGATTCATGTGAATCTATAGAGATATAAAATAAAAGATATTAACTGGTTGATCTTCAGTGTTTTAATAAACAGTAACTTAATTTTCTGAGATATTAATTTAAAGTTGGACATGAAGGATGTTGGTCAGTAAATCAGTAGAGTTTGAATGAAAGTCTGAATGAATTAATATGGATTAAAATGTTGCATGGAAACAAAAACAACCAAGCTTGTGAAGAGCAACAATTCAGATTGTCTGTAAACCCACTGAAGCAGTGAAACCCAGCATCTTCCAGACTGGGAACACTGGCATCAGTCATGATACCAAATATAATTCAATGAAGTACTTAAAACCAGAAATCATCAATGTTCTGAGGTTCTGTTCTGACCCAGTTTCTGGTCCCTTGTTTTTTGTGGACCTTCATGAACATCTTCAGCTCCAGCCTGTTGCTAGTGAACTATTTCAGTGATGAAGAAATGTCTTCACAGGAGGAGCTTTGGTGAGGAGGAGCATCCATCCTGCTGTGCTTTGGGTCAGAATGTTCTGATGGATCCGGTCTGTACCAGCTGCCCCCAGTATGGGAAACGACCCAGAACAGGATCTGGACGGCTGACAGCCAATCAGAGCAGCTGTGCTCCAGGTGAGACTGAACTCCTCCAATCAGAGCTTCCTTCTGTCGTCTCTGTGGAACCAGATCCACGTCTTTAGTTGAGATTTGGAAATTTAAGGTTTAAAAGTCTTTTTGTGGTCAGTTGTTTCAACTGAATCTGTGTTTTTCCAGCTGGTGTAACTGGAACTTATGTCCAGGTAACTGGGCTTAATAAAGTCCTCATTTAATTTGAGCCTGTTAAAAAAAAATTGGCCACAAGATAAATGTACAAATTTAACTTTTTATTTTGTTCGTTTTTAAAATTATAAGTGAAGACTCTTACTCTGAAGGGTCATGTTGCAGCATAACATGTCATCAGCTGTAAATAAAACAAACACTTCATAGAATCAATTTGATGATTCTTACAGATAATTTTATTTGTGTTTCAGCACATTATGAGGTTAAGGGGAATGAAATAGCAGAGAGGATGGCTAAGGAGAGCAGCAATCGGGTTTTGGTTGATGTTAATGTTACGTTTAGCATAACAGAAATAAAGTGTATAATAAAACAATAAAAGAGAGGTGGCAAAAGTTATAGGTCAGCAAATTGCCCAGCTGCCAATATGGTTAATCTGACCTTGCTGAAAATGATTTTTGTTCTACTTTTATTGGTTATTACACCAGGCCTTTAAGGTTCTGCTGGAAAATTGGAGTTTCTAATTTGGGAAAAGACTAAAGGACAATTCCACGTAATTTCTTGCTACTTTGAGCATCTTTAATGTGATCTACTTCAAAAACTAAAATATGTAGACTTCAATCAACCCTAACCCTAATCATGATTATTCAGGCCAGAATATCTAAAACCAAGTTTGTAGTTTTTTCTTTCCCTAAACGAAGCTGCATTAAAGCTTTGATTTGTGAAGCTTCAATACAGGTTTGATTTCAACCCTTTTAATGTATCTGGACCACGGTCACCATGTCTCTCTATGAAAAGGGAGAACATGGTGGATTTCACTAGGCAGAAAGTGATTTAAACTCTGTCACAGAGTTTAAATCACTTTCTGCCCATTAGAAAGTGACTTTGAGTGACCTCAGAGGTCACTGAAGTCTCTGAAAAGCTCCCTGGTTCAAGGTGTGGTTGAGGTTCAGCCTGGCAGATGATGGTAAATGTAGAATATAGTAAGGAGTTATGTTACAGAGAAGCTTCTTCAGGAAGTGAATAGTTTGTGAGATCCAAATGGTTTTGGAGACAATCAGGCAGATGAATGTGAGGACAGCAGAGCTGCAGCAGACAACAGAGGAGTGGAGGAGAATCTGGGGACCAACAAGGCATCCTTAGACCATGGAGGCACAGAAACCACAAGAGGTGAACTGGAGAAATATACTAGAAACAATAACTACATGCTATAGTGAAGAGTTAAAAACTCAGAGAGATAACTAGTAACTTGTCCCCTGTCTGCCAGATCCTGGTTTTTACCTGGATTTATGGCCAAATTTTCACTAATCACAATCTATAGTTTAAAGTTTTCTGCTATTAGTGTAGAATAATGTAGCCCATATTTTAAGAGTGCAAGTATTTCAGCTTTTAAACTCAAGCAGATTGAAAATGCTCAACCAGTAGGTGGCCCTAATGGGTAAAGGCCCTTTACCATTTCCTGACTTGGAAGCTCAATCTGAAGCCAACTTCAGCTCTGTAAAATCCAAACTGTTTCCTGAGTTTGATTCCATGAATGAGAAGTTAGATGGTGAACCACAACTCAGACCTCAATAAAACCTAAACTAACAGGAACTGTTCCCTCTGCTGGACGTTGTTTCCATCAGAACTAGTTTGATTTGGCCATAATTTTGTGATAAAACAGCAGTGGCCTCAGAGGCTATCAAAGAGGACAATTTGATACATGGGTCTATGCAGTTGTTTATTAAATTAATGTCTATTTTTGCAACTCTCATTCCAAGTATTTTGTGTAATTATGACTGTAAATATCTCAGTAAACTTGAAATAAGATGAAAATATACAGATAAAGTCTCAGGAAGATATAGAAGCTTGTTTAAAGTCCATATTTCTTGAATATTTTTCAATTTCCATGTAGATTTTCTATATTTTAAACTTGTTTAGAGAAAGGTGTTTTCTGTTGCTTTTTAATGGTGTTAATATTTTTCAAACACTGAGAGCTGAAATAGATTTGAAAGATAAAACTTTACATCCCAATGAATCAACAGCAGCAACTTTAACTTTAAGTCGTGACTTTCGTTATTCTTACCATGCAGAGTTTTTATAAAATTTGGGCTTTTTATTTATTGATTTACTTTTTTCTCATCCATTAAAGCTGATGCACAAATTGTCTCTGAGAATATCAAAAAATTATTGTTTTCCTTATGTTCAGCTGAAGTGTCTCCTCTCCTGTCTTTGTCTCTTTCTTCAGATTTTGATATTCGGTGTCAGAGTGACCATAAAGCGTCTCTGAAGAAGAAGTTCCAGAGTCTCTCTGAAGGCGTCGCTGAACCTGGAAATCAAACCGTTCTGAACCAGATCTACACAGAGCTCCACATCACAGAGGGGTTAACTAGAGAGGTCAACCAGGAACATGAGGTCAGACACATTGAAACAGCATCCAGGAAACAAGAAACAATCAGAAGAGAAGACATCTTTAAAGTCCCACCTGGAAGAGATCAACCAATCAGAACAGTGATGACCATGGGAGTGGCTGGCATTGGGAAAACACTGTTAACACAGAAGTTCACTCTGGACTGGGCTGAAGGCAAAACCAACCAGAACATTGATTTCATATTTCCATTCACTTTCAGAGAGCTGAATATGTTGAAAGAAGAAAAGTTCAGCTTATTAGGACTGATTCATAAATTATTTTCTAAAACCAAAGAAATCAGCAGCTTTGAAACGTTCCAGGTTCTGTTCATCTTTGATGGTCTGGATGAAAGTCGATTTACTCTGAATTTCAAGAACAATCCGATCCTGACTGATGTTACAGAGTCCAGCTCAGTGGATGTTCTGGTGACAAACCTCATCAGGAGGAAACTGCTTCCCTCTGCTCTCCTCTGGATAACCACACGACCTGCAGCAGCCAATCAGATCCCTGCTGAGTGTGTCGGCATGGCAACAGAGGTCAGAGGGTTCACTGACCCCCAGAAGGAGGAAGTACTTCAGGAAGAGATTCAGAGATGATGAAGAGAAGGCCAGCAGGATCATCTCCCACATCCAGAAATCAAAAAGTCTCCACATCATGTGTCACATCCCAGTTTTCTGCTGGATCACTGCTAAAGTTCTGGAGGATGTGATGAATGACCAGAGAGGGAGAAAAACTGCCAAAGACTCTGACTGAGATGTACATAGCATTCCTGGAGGTTAACTTCGCAATCAAGAAGGAAAAGTATGATGGAGGAAAAAAGACAAGATCAATCTGGAGTCCAGAGAACAAGAAGCTGATTGAGTCTCTAGGAAAACTGGCTTTTGAGCAGCTGCTGGAGGGAAACCTGATCTTCTATGACGAAGAGCTCAAAAAGTGCGGCATCAACATCAAAGATGCTGCGTTGTTCTCAGGAGTGTTCACTGAAATGTTTAAAAGAGAGAGAGGGACGTGCGACATCTCCGTCTACTCCTTTGTTCATCTGAGCATCCAGGAGTTTCTGGCTGCAGTCTACATGCTCCACTGTTTCACCAGCAGGAAGTCAGAGGTGATCAAGACGTTTCTGGAGAGAAAATACAGAGAAACATCTCTAGATGAGTTCATGAAGAAAGTCATGAAGAAATCCCTCAGCAGTAAAAATGGCCACCTGGACCTGTTTGTCCGCTTCCTTCATGGTCTCACTGTGGAGTCCAACCAGAGACTCTTAGAAGATCTGCTGGGTCAGACAGAGAACAGTCCAGAAACCATCCAGAGAATCATCACCAACCTGAAGGAGATGAACACTGATAGAATCTCTACTGACAGAAGCATCAACATCTTCTACTGTCTGGTGGAGATGAACGACGTCTCATTTTATCAGGAGATCCAACGGCTGCTGGATTCAGGGAAGCAGCTCTCAGAGACTGACTGTTCAGCTCTGGCCTTCATGCTGCAGATGTCAGAGGTTCTGGATGAGTTGGACCTGGAGAAGTACAACACATCAGAATCAGGACGATGGAGACTGGTTCCAGCTGTGAGGAACTGCAGAAAGGCTCGGTGAGTCCAGATGTTTTCATTGTGTGAATGCTGATTCAGCTCTATTGTCCTCCTGTTTCTTCTTCTTCTTCAAGTTGCTTCTGGATGTTTTTGGTCTTTAACTTCTTCCTTCATCCTCTGGACTATTTCAGCTATTCAACCATCTAAACATTCAGCTCATCCAGGACAGCTGCAGCTTCTGGTTTTAGACATTTTAATCATTTTAAAAATATTTATCTTTTTATCAGTTTTCATGTTTAAATGAATAGAAAACCCTGAACTGTAGAAAAAAATCTATTTTGTCTGAAAGATCCAATCAGCCAGAGAGAGTTTTACACTTTAAACTCCTCTTCACTCATTGAGCCGCTACTCCTTTTAGGATCTTTGTCTTTTTTTAAAAAATAAAATCACTGTTTAGGTTTGATGGACACTTTAAAATAACCCCAATAATTGCTGCTGTTGTCATGGAAACCAGTTAGAAACTTAGTGGACCAACTTTTTCTCCTCCCACTAGTTTCCTCTGAGTTTGTAAATGAGAGCAAAATGTGGTGATTGTTGTCTGGCTCCAGAAAAAGTCCTAGTTTCTGTCAGATCCTCCCAAAGCTCTGAGAACTCTGCTTCCAGAGCTGGAACCATTTTCCTCATCAACTCTTCATCTGCAGCTTTTGTTGAAGCTGTTAGCCATGAAGACCTGGAGAGACATGAGCTTCAACTCTTTAGACATCCCAGCCTCTTCTAGTTACTGGAGAACTTTTCACTGCTTCACCATGAAAAATGCTGCTGGACCCAAACGCTCTGTTTTGGTCTTCAGCTCTTTAAGAGTTTAGCAACAATTTCTTCTAACATCCAAACCTTTGTTCCTCTGAGCCAAACGGTCTAGTCCAAGTCCGAGCTGTGAGCAGTTCCTCCTCCTCTCCATCATCTCCAGTAGTTTCCTTCATCAGCTCAGTCAGCCTCTTCATCAGCTGCTTCAGCTCCTTTGAGGCTCTGATGCTGCAGCTCCATCAGATGCTGCAGACAAAACTGAACTTTCCTTCACAGATGATAGAAGATCTTCAACATCTGACTGCAGCTGAAGGTCTGAGGACATGAAGCCTGGACCAGAACCAGAACCAGAACCTGGACTTTAACCAGGAACTGCACAGATTCTCTGTGGGGTCAAACTCAGTAAACTGAAGATCAGATGTTGATCAGATGATGACATCACTGTTATCATATTTTAGTCTGTTTATGATCCAGATTGATTTCATTAGAATTGAATTTATTTCTTCTCTAATCACAGACTTGGTGGCTGTTGGCTCCAAAAGGCTGAATGTGAAGTTTTGGCCTCGGCTCTGAAGTCCAACCCAGATCTGACTGAACTGGAAATAAGTCGAGATCTACATAGATGGAGGTGGAGACTCTGATATGAAGCCTGTGGTTGAGATCCTGGAGAGTTCAGTCAGTAAAGTGAAGAATCTGAGGTTTGTTTTCTTTATTTATACAATAAAATCATTCATTTATACTTTAAACATTAGTTTAATTAATGCTTTTATTCTAATATATTTTATTTCATAACAACTTGGTTTAAATGTCAGAATAAAATCTCTAAAACTTTTTACCTTATATGTTATATTTTTCTTATATCAGACTTTGAGATTATTGAACTTTGTTTTTCAGTTTTTACTTTAAAATGTTTTTTACTGATGAGTAAAATAATTCAAATGATGTAAATTAATGATGGAGATGTTTCAGTTTGGTTTGGTAAAGATTCAGATTGTTTTATTTCTCATTTCTGATTCTCATCTTTACATCCAGAATGAAATGTTGTTCCTCCAGAGTCGAGCCACAAACACTGACAAGTTCAAATCATCATTAATGACCAAATCTAAGAAATGACTGATTGTAGAAAAGCAAATCTAGATGAAATGAATGAAAGTGAGGTTTGCAGCAGCAGCAGGTTCCTCAGCTTTGTCCTGAAGCTGTGGTTCTGTTGGGCCGGGTCAGAGAGGAACCGTCCTCTTCAGTCTGACAGCTGTCAGTCGGTTGGAGCCTCGTCTCTGTGATGATGCTTCATCAGGTCACGTCTCCTTAGGAAATAATGGCCTCCATTGGCTTTCAGCAGCTTTAATAAGAACCCAAGGCCATTAATGAAGAAACTGAGTGGTTCTGATCCAGTTACCAAGTCGGGTCTCCAGCTGATGATCAGGAACCAGCAGAAATAGCTCAACTCATCCAGGCTGATAAAAAACTTTGAGTTTCTTTATTGATCAAATGTTCTGGTTCTGCTGGTTTGGACTCTTTAAACCAGTTTGACTGGATCAGATGTTAGAATCAGTTCATTATGTTTCTTTTACATTCAGGGAAATTAATTTTCTACATTTTTATTATTTATTTGTTCATGTTTCAGTTTTAACCTGCATCCTGTTGGCTTCAGCTCACATCTTTTATTCTTTATTCAGCTTGATTTAAAAGCAGTTTGTCAGAGACCAGCTGGACTTCTCTGTTCTCAGCTCTGAAGTCCAAACGGACCCATCTGACAAAACTGGAGCTGTACTGACACCAACCTGGGAGAGTTCTGGAGTGAAGGAAGCTCTGTGGTTTTCTACAGACTGAAGGCTGCAGACTGGAGATATTGAGGTATGTAATTCTATAATTATCAATATTTCTGTGAATAATTATATATAATTGATCATAAATCAAATTAATTTCTTCTGTTCTAATAAATATTTTCTGAGTTTGTTCCTGGACTTGGATCCAGAGTTTAATTTAGTCCCTCTGTGTAACTGAGTTGGACCTGCTGATCTGAGGTCAGAACAGGACAGCATTCGGACCCCCAGTGTGTAGAAATCCCCCTCATGTGAAGCAGGTCAAAGGTCATTCAACCCAGTCTAGAAAAGTGAATTCCTGGAATCTGACAGGAACAAATCAATAATCAATGATTGATGCTTCAACACTTTGATCAGAACCTGGAATGATTTTACTGACTAAAATCCTCCAACACAACATGACCCAGTACCAGGTTCTGGTTCTGGTTCTGGTTCTGAAGTCAGCAGGTCTTTATTGAAGCAGCAGCTTGTTGGCATTAATATTGATGAGAATCTTTAACTGGTTCTGTTGGACTGGTTAACCTGCATCCTGTTGGCTTCAGCTCACATCTTTTATTCTTTATTCAGATTGCAGTTCTGCAGTTTGTCAGAGACCAGCTGTGATTATTTGGCCTCAACTCTGAAGTCCAACCCGACCCGTCTGACATATCTGGACCTGAGATACAACAACCTGAAGGATTCAGATGTTCAGCAGCTGAAGAATCCTTATAAAGACTGTTCAGTAAGTAAATGTTTCTAGTGAGTCCATCTCCTGTCAGCATATTGAACTAAACCCAGTTAGCATCAAAGTAAAGATCCAGTGTTCCCAGTAAAGCTGCAGCTTCTCAGTGGGAGGAGAATGGTTCAGGCTTCCTGATTGGACACAGAGACAGCAATCAGCCAACCAGAGGAGCAGCAGCTTGCTGTGTTCCTGCGTTTGTGTTGGTGTGAAGATGAGTGTTGTTGCTGTGTCCATGTCTCCAGGACGTCCAGCTGGACTCCAGCGTCCAGCCGTCCAACATGTCTAGAGACAGTGGTCCTCATCCATCAAACTGTGGCAGCAGCAGATCTGATCTCAGATCTGTTTGTTCTCTCAGTTCAACAGGAAACAACTGATCAGGTTCATCTTGGTCACAGCTCTGAGATCAGTCTGACTGCAGCCTGGAAACCATCTAGTGGATGTGCTGCGTCACTGACTGCTGCTGGAGAGAGGCTGGAAACACTCACTGATCTGCTCTCTCCTTCCTTCTTCTCTCTGCAGGTTCTGGCCTGTGTGAAGTAGAGAATGGTCTCAGTGTCCTGCTGATCCTCAGAGGTTGAGGCTGCAGCAGTTTGAGTCTAAAGAGACTCTGACTGGATCATGATGATGACCTCTGACCTCCAAGATTTTCCTCCCGTTTATTTTCTCGTGTCTGTCATTTAGTGTCTGATATTGTTTGTCTCTTTGGATCAATAAAGATCCAATTCAAACTGGGCTCCATTTAGAGGCTTCATGGAGTTTTGATCTGAACTGGATTCAACTGGAAAGTTGATCTTTTTTCTCTCTGATTCATTTTGATCCTGGAACCAGAAATGGTCTGAGAATGGAAACATGGGAATCATTTTCAGTTCAGCTCTGAAGCCATGAAAGACACTTGAAACCTCTTTTCTCTGCTGCTTCTTCCTTCTGCTGACATGAAAATGTTCCTCAAAGCTCCACAGATAAAAAGATGCTTTACTGGAAACTACAGAGAAACTTCAGCTTCCATCAGAGAAACCAGTTTAACCAGTTTAGAACTGGATGTCCTACAGAAACTCTGATCTTAGAGCAGTTTTCAGGAACATGTGGAACCTGGAAAAAAAAAAGATTTTATATATTTTATGTTCATTGTAAAAGCTAAATCTTGAAGTTTTACGTCATCATTGATTCTCAGCTTTAATTTCTCTCAGTTTGTTTTGGTTTTTACTTTTTTAACTCCATATTTCATGTTTTGAGTTTTCTAGAGAACTTCAGGCTCTTTACTGTGATTTTACTGATTTATTCAAACCTCAGAGAATCACTGGGATAATGTGCTGATTGGTTCATGTTTGATTTTCATAATTCTTCTAACGCAATGTGGGTTGCTGGATGTTTAACGACCAAATAAAGTTTTTTTAAAAATCTTTGTGTATTTTTTATGCAGCTGACTGTGTACACATATAATAACTAAACCTTCATTTTAATCCTCCATGCCATTTTTGCTGTATTATAAGTTTTCACATTTAGTTTCACAGCTTAAATTAGTAAAAGCAGAAACATCTCAAGTTGATTTCAGCTTTAAGCTACTAATTTAGCCAGCAGTTTATTTTTGCAGTATTCAGACTGAAGATGTTTTTTTAATAAAACAGATGAGAATCAATCTTTTCAATCAAAACTCGATTAATTAAATCAGCTATTGAATTAGAATAATAACTTGTATAAAACTGCCATTTCTGTCTGGTTAATGGTGCAGCAGATCCTGCAGGGGGCGCTCTGGGGCCTCAGTGTTCAGGTCGGTTACAGTCTCATCTCCCAGACTCCTGAATCTTCTGGTTCCTTCCTGAAATGATTTCCTGCAATAAAATGTTGGCTGGAAATGAGCAGAAAACTGAGAAAAACCTGAAAAAGTTCAAATCTGACCTAAAGTTTTACAGCTCAACTCATACAAAGGAAAACATGAAAATAAAGGTGTTAATTGTCACCTGGAAGGAGGCGGAGCCTCAGCTGGGTCAGGGGTTGGAGCCTCAGGTGTGTCAGCTCTAGTCATGTTTGGATCAGAACCACAGCATTAACAACTAAGCAGGTGTAAGTGAACCAGGGTGTGATATTATTTAAAACAATGTGGTTGCAAGGAAGTAAATTTGGTAAGACTTTATTTGAAGGGGTGCACGTCAAAAGGACATAGAATTCTTTATAAATGTTGTCATGAAATGTCATTTTGTAAATAATGACACTTTTTTTATACAGGGTTTACACTTTTAATTGACTTTTTATGTAATGTTTTAGTGTAAGTGTGCATAAAAATCTCATTATTTACCAAAAAATGGACAAAGTTTACACTTTTACTGTGTGGATTATTGAACAAAACTATCAAGCTGCCCTTAGATCAAATATAACTCGGATTAAATTAATGAATGAAATATAAAATCAGTATTCCTGAATGTAGAAAATGTTTCTGTAAGAATGCAGTTGTGACCTCACACCACTAGGGGCGCTAGCGGCCGCGCTGTTTCTCTTCTCTCTTGGAATAGAAGCAGCGAGCATGTTACCGTGTACAGTGCGCATGCTCACTGAGCATTGTTGTTGTAGTCAGCTGGTGGTTGTCATTCTGGCGAAAAGTGGAGAAAAATATCAAGTGAAACGGAGCAAAAGCCGAACGGATTGAAATATTTTACAGAAACGACAGTAGGTGTCGCTGTTTTCGCTTTATAACTAACAGAGACAGTTCCGAGAAGATGGCGGACAGTGCAGTCATGTTTCTCTGAGCTCCCTAAGAGGTCCCGACTCTAAATTACTTTATGAAGTAAAACTATTAGTAAATATTTGTAAAAATCAGTTCCCAGCTTGACGTATGAAGAAAAGCAATAAGTTTATGCCACCTGCAGTCAAGACTTTGCAGTCTAAAAGTGATCACGACTATTCTGTGCCAATGGAATCAGCTGCAGCTGGCAAACGGGAAAGGGAAGCCAGAACCCTGACCAGAACCCCGACCAGAACCCTGACCAGCACTCCGGAAAAAAATACACACATGGAAAAAAGAACCAAAGGTTCGTCCCAGGATCAAATGAACACTGAGGCTATTTTGAGCGCTATAAGTTCCTTAGGACAGAAATTAGATGACCGCATGGAAGAAGTTGGCATGTAAATGAAGCAGCACAGTGCTATGCTAGCGGCTATTGCTAAATCGGTTCAGCTCAACTCAGAGGAGCTAAACGATTGCAAAAAGAAAATAATAGAATTGAGAAACAAGTGGATACACTCTCCAAAGAGAACATGAAGGAGTCCTGAACAGTGAAAGATTTTGGTTTTATGTTGTTTTTAGATTTCCACAAAGCATTTGATTCGGTGGAACATCAATTTATTGTTAACACGTTGAGACATTTTGGTTTTGGAAATAGTTTTCTTAATATGATTACCATGTTAAACACCAATAGTAACACTTATATATATTATTATATATTAATATTAAGCTGTGTGTCTCTGTCACAGGGCACAAGCCCCAGATTCAAAGTAGAAAGGGGAATCAGACAAGGTTGCAGTATCTCGCCTCTCTTATTTATTTTAGTCACAGAACTACTTGCAATAACAATTAAAAACTCTAATATTGAAGGTCTGGAAATAATTAATCAGAAAATAATCATTAGCTAATTCGCAGATGATACAACCCTCTTCCTAAAAAGCATAGAACAAATTCCTTTAAAGGAAATAGAATTTTTCTCTCAAGCCTCAGGGCTGCAGCTAAATGTAAATAAATGTGAAATTATGAGTATCCATAATAGTTCTAATTCTTCAATTTTCAATATTCCAGTTGAAAATGAAGTTAAATCCACTTAGTAATGTGGATTACTAAGTGTAGAGCTACCAGTGTTAGAAAAAATTTACAAGACAACATTGATAAATGTGGCAAAACCTTAAATATTTGGCTTCAAAGAGACTTGACGTTGTTTGGTAGAACTTTATTAACAAAAACTGAATCCTTATCCAGGCTGACGTTTCCTGCATATTCCTTAGCCGTCCCTCCAAATATCATAAAACAGATTAACAGAATTAATTTTAACTTTATTTGGAAAAACAAGCACCATTACATCAGAAAAAGTGATTTGCTAAAAAAAATTGAGGAAGGTGGTATCAAGGCAATCGATTTTGAAATTATGAAGGGTACTTTAAAAATTAGATGGCTTCAGTCCTTTTTAAAAAACGGTGATCTTATTTGGTTTGTTATACCGTCGTTTGTATTTCAAAAAGTTGGAGGTATTGAGCTGTTATTGAAATGTGATTTTGAATTATCAAAACTCCCTACAACTCTCTAATTTCCACCAACAGGTTTTGTTACAGTGGAAGTTAATGTTTAAATAACTTCAGTCTGTGGAACAACAGAGCCATTCTATGTGTAGAAAATCTATTTTTCTAGAAGATTGGTGGAATAAACAAATCTGGTCAATTACTCATTTACTGGATGGAAATGGTGAAATTCTAAGTTTGGAGGAATTTAACAGGAAGTATGGAGCTGATTGTTCACTAACAATTTATAAGAAAGTTTTACGTAGTATCCCTAATGTCCTCATTCAGTCACTTAAAAACAATTTACCTAATTTCTTTATTCCAAGACTTCATAAGATTCAAATTGAGCATGTGGACATTAGAGATAATAAATGCAATAACAAGTTTTTGAATCAGTATTCTATAAATATTATGTACCCAGGAAGAACAAAAAGCACAGTTCTCTTACAAAATTTTAACAAATCTATGATAGTCAAAATTAGGACAAATTATTTGAAATTCCCAATTCCTCCTAAATATAAAGAATTACATTTTAAAATAATAAATAACATATATCCTTCAAATGAGTTCTTAAGAGAGAGATTTAGGTTTAATGTTGAGAATTGTGGTTTTTGTAAAACTCAATTGGAAACAACTAAACATTTGTTTTATGAATGTAAAGAAGTATTAAACTTATGGGATCAACTTCGAAACTTTCTGTCTTCTAAAACAATAAATGTGGATTTTATTTCCTTACAAAACATTAAATTCGGTTTATCTATCAAAGAAAATTTTTTTGAATTTTTAGTAAATGCTCTAATGATTATAACCTAATATTATATCCATAAATGTCGCTATGCAAAATGCTCCCTCTCATTCTCTGCTCTAAAAAATGATCTTTCCTTTTTTAAAAGATCTCTGAGAAAGATGCAGAATTTAAACGCAATTAAAATGTTTGAGTTAATGGAAGGATTTCAGTTAGGAGTCCCCTCTGATTAAGTTGTTTTATTATTATTATTATTATTTATTATTATTATTTTATCTAATTTTATTTTCTTTTTTTTCATTATTTTAATACTTGTTTTAGCCTTGCATCTAATTGGTTTTGTTAACAGCAGGAGTTGTGATATTAGTTTTTTTTTTGTAATGTCTGTTATTGACATGTTGTTTGAGATTGTTATTGTTATTTTTGTATATTCAATAAAAAAAAATAAATAAAAACCTCTGGTTTAGACGCTAATATGCTGAACTTCCGGTCTGAAGGTAGGTGGTTTTTTTGGTCATGTGTACTTAGTATTAAAATGATGCGGAAGCAACACACATCAGAGAATGAAAATGTTGCAATAGGTACTGTATATGTATATATTTTTTCCATTCAATGACTCTATTTAAAAAAAAAAAAATCTGACCATCAGAGAGGTTAAATTCCTGAATTAAAATTTTGTTTTGCTTTCCTTCTGACACAGCAAAAATCTTTCTTGGCATAATGTATGCTGTGAATCATGACCACACCATGCATCTAGCATACAGACTTTTTAATGAACAGAGAATACTTAAAGTAGATTGTTAACGTAAGTTAACCTTTTTACCTGGTGAAGGCTTTTACTAAAAATTTACCAAGTTGACACCATAAATATAACTCCTTGTGCCGGGAGTTATCATAAAAGGGGGCAGTTCAATAAATGTGATTAGCTGAAGGCGGCTGGAAACACTGAAAAACCATCTTCAGCAATCCCTTATTGAAATTCAAAAATTATTTATTGATTCAAAAGGGAAATTAAACTTACCTCATTAATTCAACTTCTTCAAAGAGTTGGGTGTTGGCATTAAAGATCTTTCCTAGCGGTATGTCTGAAATCAAATTTGAAGAAGCCTCTGACTGAAGACACCATTTTTCCAGGACACTCATGAAGCGGATGGTCATGGTTGTCCATAATTTTCTTCATCCTTTTTGCATTATCTCCAAACGTTATACAGTCGACCCCAAAACATAACCAGCATTCTTTATCAGGATTTTGAGCCTTTTTATGTTTCTGGGTCTGATGCTGCTACACCAACAGCTGCCTGCAGAAGAGATGAGACCTTTAAATTGCTCAAAAATTACATTCTCCTCTGCCCCTTCTTGTAGACGGCCTCCCTACTGCAACTGCAGTCTGGTGTTCAGGTGAACACAAGGATATTCATATTCCTCAACCATCTCCACTTCTTCTGCCATGATGGGAACAGTGTTTGAGCTAATCCTGTTCCTCCTGAAATCTACAATCATCACATTTCTTTTGTTCACATTCAAGATGAGACGATTAGAATTATTTTTAAATCAGTTGTGGTTTATCATGTTGTGGCTGAAATTAATTTTCAAACATGTTGCGTTTTGGAACAAATAAGTGTGGTATCAACTTCCAGCCTTTCAAAACCAAAAAACAAAGCACTTTGTAGCTTATTAAAAAATGATGGCATTCATCATTTGATTGGGTCTAAATAAGATGTTTTGTGCAAACCAGAACATTCTAATTAAACCTCAGCTATCGAAGTATGCTGATTCTTTGATACAAATTCACATTTTGAGGCAGGTGCAATATTAAGGGATTCAAAGGTTTTCAAGACCTGCTTAAGGGATTGTTTTAAAAGATCGCGTTCCTGGGTCCGAACTTGTGGTATTTGTTGAAATTCTAGTGCCAAGGTTGCCAGTTGCTTGGATGGCACACTGGATAAAGACTGTGCTTTGGTCCTGATGATTCCTAGTTCAAGACCTGCATGGTGTTAAATTTTCACAAGGAAAACTGACTATGTGGTATTTGTAGAAGTTCGAGCGTGAAGGTTGCCAGTTGCCTGGATGGCACACTGGATGAAGACTGTGCTTTGGTCCGATGATTCTTAGTTCAAGACCTGCATGGCGTTAAATTTTCACAAGGAAAACTGACTATGTGGTATTTGTAGAAGTTCGAGCGTGAAGGTTGCCAGTTGCTTGGATGGCACACTGGATAAAGACTGTGCTTTGGTCCCGATGGTTCTTAGTTCAAGAACTGCATGTTTTTAAAATTTCACAAGGAAAACTGACTATGTGGTATTTGTAGAAGTTCGAGCGTGAAGGTTGCCAGTTGCTTGGATGGCACACTGGATAAAGACTGTGCTTTGGTCCCGATGGTTCTTAGTTCAAGACCTGCATGGTTTTAAAATTTCACAAGGAAAACTGACTATGTGGTATTTGTAGAAGTTCGAGCGTCAAGGTTGCCAGTTGCTTGGATGGCACACTGGATAAAGATTGAGCTTTGGTCCCGATGGTTCTTAGTTCAAGACCTGCATGGTTTTAAAATTTCACAAGGAAAACTGACTATGGGGGGGACGGACACTCTTCTTGTGCCCCCTCCTCCCCCCCCCCCACTCTTCTTGTCCCCCCCCCTACACTTCTAGTAGTGTCCCCCCCTACGGGGGGGACACTACTAGAAGAGTGTCCCCCTCCCCCCCTACGGGGGGGAGGGGGACACTCTTCTTGTGGGGGAGGGGGAGGGTGGACACTCTCCTTGTCCCCCCCCCTTACTCTTCTTGTCCCCCCCTTCTCTCCTCTCTCCCCCTACTCCTCCTCCTTCCTCCTCTCCCCCCCTACCTTCTGTCCCCCCCTTCTCCTCCTCTCCCCTTCTCCTCCTCTCCCCCCCATTACTCTTCTTGTCTCCTCCCCTTCTCCTCCTCTCCCCCCCCCTTACTCTTCCTGTCCCCCCCCTTCTCCTCCTCTCCCCCCCCTTACCCTTCCTGTCCCCCCCTTCTCCTCCTCTCCCCCCCTTACCCTCCTTCCCCCCCTTCTCCTCCTCTCCCCCCCCCACTCTTCTTGTCTCCCCCCCTTCTCCTGCTCCCCCCCCCTTACCCCACCCCCTACTCTTCGTCTCCCCCCCTTCTCCTCTCTCCTCCCCCCCCCCCCCTTACCCCCCCCCCCCTGATTGGAGGGGGGGGAATTACCTGTTCATCCTAACAATATTTTGCAGCAAAACCATGCCTTAAGCAGGTCTTGAACTAAGAATCATCGGGACCAAAGCACAGTCTTTATCCAGTGTGCCATCCAAGCAACTGGCAACCTTGACGCTCGAACTTCTACAAATACCACATAGTCAGTTTTCCTTGTGAAATTTTAAAACCATGCTGGTCTTGAACTAAGAACCATCGGGACCAAAGCACAGTCTTTATCCAGTGTGCCATCCAAGCAACTGGCAACCTTGACGCTCGAACTTCTACAAATACCACATAGTTAGTTTTCCTTGTGAAATTTTAAAACCATGCTGGTCTTGAACTAAGAACCATCGGGACCAAAGCACAGTCTTTATCCAGTGTGCCATCCAAGCAACTGGCAACCTTGACGCTCGAACTTCTACAAATACCACATAGTCAGTTTTCCTTGTGAAATTTTAAAACCATGCAGGTCTTGAACTAAGAATCATCGGGACCAAAGGACAGTCTTTATCCAGTGTGCCATCCAAGCACCTGGCAACCTAGACGCTCAAACTTCTACAAATACCACAAATGTGATTCACTGTCATCCTTTGATTTTCTTTCTGGCTGAAATGCTTTTATGGTGATTAACAGCAAGTAAAAAGGTTTTGTATTTTTTCGTAAAGTTTCACTAAACATTGACTTTTTTTTCATCCTGGGTTGTAGAAAAAGATATTAGACTCTTTATGAGGACATTAGTTACAATGCAAATAACACCCAATTTTTACAACAAATGCTTAATGTCACTGACCCACCCGTTACATCTTCATCTCTCCTGAAAATATTTTCCACAATGTTGGGAGTGCAAATTTGAGCATTTCTAATGAAAACATGACTTTTTGCTTGTCCTGTTTACAAAAAAGTTGGGAGAACTCCAACTTTTAAAGGTCGGTGTCTGTCGGAAACAGGACTTGAACCTAGTATTTTTAGGTACTAAGCACATATGTAATCGACTGCGCTATCCAAGTTAGGATAGTTTTGTTCATTAAGTTGCTTTCCACTGGAAAAATTTAAAGTTCTATCCCAGGCTGAAGTATGCTCATACTGCACCATTCCTAAACAACAAATTACCTTTTGTTTTCCCACTTACGTTCACAAAAAGTGGGGAGCATTTGTGTGTACATGTGCTTAAACATTTAAGTTGTAACTATGGTTGAGCACTTATCTTGGAGAAAAGAGTCACTGCTCATTAATACCTTAAGTAGCAAATTTGACAACCACTGCTCTTCTGGTACTTACCACACTCAAAGCAGTCAATGTAATTGCTAAAAAAGACTTGATATTATTATCACAGCAAAGTTGAGAGGCACCATGCTATTCTGCAGTTCATTTTGACATGTATGGCCTGGTTTCTTGGTGACTTAATTTAGATATTAACACATACACATGCTCAGAGTTAGAACAAAACATGCACAGGGTTGTGGGTTGTGTACATATTATGGTTAGCACAAACCTTAGGTTTTTCAACATGAGAAAACATTAAAAAAATATTCTATATGGCAAACGTCTGTGACATTGATTTGTAGATAGATTATTGATGTTGGTAGCGGATCCATCAGCAACATGATGAAGGGCTCCAGCATTGGGTAAGTCGATGGATGGATGCAGCATCTTCAATTCTATGAAACGTCATCGTAAAAAGAAGGTTGGTAAAGCTATATTTGGGTATGATCCCCTGCACCAAGAAAAAAAAAAAACAAGCATTGATTACATACATACATGGAATCAAACTTAACTGAAGAGCGCAGCAGTTTTTTTCTTTGGTGTGAAACAATTAGAAATATTCTCAAACAGCTTTAGTTTTTGTCTTTGGAGAGACAAAACCAGCCAGGCACAGGCATCACCTTATTCTCTCAAGCTGCAGCGTTGGCACCCGAGTTCCCATCCCACCTGCAGCCATGTGACATAAAATATGCTACAGACTCCGATTTTAGCAGTATATTGCTAGTTGCCTGTTTTACATTGCTCGTTCTGCTTACAAAAAGAAGAAATTTATGTTTTTATTTGATCAGAAAGGACCAACTCATTTCGTTATTTCCATCTGATCAGTGCAATGTTCAGATAGCTCCAATTGCACTGTGATATGGCAGCATCTGCAACACAAAAAGTACATCAATCATTTCAATTCTATCACAGATACATTTCAATTGATCCTAGTTAAACAATACAGCAAGGTTAATTTGGCAGATGGTATCGAGTTATTGATTTTCATCATTCACTCCTCCTGGATGAGCACGTAGCAACAGCAGGAAACCGCTTGCATTGAGTTGTTGACTTTAAAGTGGTCCGTCATGCAAGTGGTGACAGTGGAATGGAAAAACTCTCCTTAAACTGGAAGACACCTCCAGCAGAACCCGGCTCAATACAAGCGATGACGACCGACTGGGGATTGGAGCAGATACACACACACGAAAAAACAAACAAACAAAAAAGCAGAACTGATGTTGGATTATTTTTGATGTTCATAAAAAGTTAAGAGCAGAATATGAAGAAGGATTTGCTGATGACAGCATTATCTCAACCAATGTCCTCTTCCAGTACGGCACCACAGCCGAAACTGAATGCCTCATCAGGTGCAGCTTCTGTGGAGAGAAAAATAAATGAACGAAAACAAAAAAAAAGTTAGTTCAATTAACAGCAAATATCTTTTTGTGGTTCTCCTTCTCCTAATAACATGAAGGGGAAAAAAAGACTGAAAATCATATTACAATTTTCAAAGCCAAGCAGAAAAAGAGGACGCAACTTAGAAATATTGCTGGCGCCAAACAGCCACACAGTTGACTGGGTAAGGCTATGATTAAAGGCAACAGTAGAGTTGCCAGAGACCTGGCAAGTCTCACACCGCAGATCCGATGAGGCGACTGACAGGGAGAACCCCTCACCTGGACGAATCAGCGTGGCCGGCTCTGAGCCGAAACCCACCTTCAACCTCAACACCTGCTCCACCAAAGAAAAACAAACAAGCAGCTGCAACCAAAACGGTTCCACCGACCCCGCTCCCAAGGACAGAGCGACCAGCCCGGGCCTCAAAACATTCTGACTCTGTGGGAATCCCACTGATAAACAGATTTTCTGTACTCCAGCCTGAGCCTCTGAGTGAAACCTCGCTTTCAAACATCAACAATGAGGCAAGTCTAACACATCCACCCCCCAAAGCTCCAAAGGACAAAGCGGCTACCAGGAAAACGAAAGGTATGCCAAAAGTGCTTATTGTTGGAGATGAGGCAGTAAATGGAATCAGTCACGTTTGCAATCCCAAGAAAACGAGAGTGATTTTTTTTCCTGGTGACACTGTATCTGATTTAACCCTCCTGTTATGTTCGTTTCTAGGGTACAGCAAAAATGTTCGTGGGTCAATTTGACCCAGGGAGTGTTTAATCATGCAATAGTGTCAGAAACCAAAAAATTCCTCCAAAACATTTTTGTATCTGATTATTAACTCCAATACTAACCATTTCAATCAATATTTGTGCAATGATGTTTTATTATTTCTCAGAAATTAAGGATCAATGACGACAACCTGTTCATTTACTCATTTGGACATAAAAAATGGAATTTTGATTTTTAATGTCCACTGAAAAAAACCTAGACACAAAAAAACAATAATTTCCTTGAAGTTGACCTTTGGTAAATTATTTTATATTATACTTTTTTTTTTTACCAAAGGGTGATCTTTATAATTGAACTTGAGACACACATACTGTTCTGGGTCAAATTGACCCGCTGATTAAAATCAAGATAAATGAGTCATGCAGAGAGTATTTATGTTTTTCTCCACTTCTGCTGAGTGTCCACTCAGTGTGGGTGGAGTTTGTCCACAGGAACAGAAAAGATTCCCGTCAAAGGTTGTGTGAACACCTGCTTTCTCGCAGTTTCCTAGTGAAGTAAAGAGAATAGTGAGAAAGTGGGCTTGTGTGTGTGTGTTTGCGTGTGTTTGTGTGTGAGTGTGTGTGTGGTGAAATATGGTTCATAACTGCAAGGAAACATATAAAATTGGACATTATAAAATCTTTTTTTGCACTTTAACCTGACTGCCGGGTCAAATTGACCCGAACAGTATCGATGTAAAAAGTAGACCTAGGGTTTGGTACAAATGTGTAAAATGAATAAATTTTCAACTTATGTCTAGAGTGCACCTATTAAGACAAATAGAAAACGTTTCATGCAAAAATAATGCTTCTATTATTTTTTTTTAATTTGTAAATTTTAAAACGGGTCAATTTGACCCGGAACATAACAGGAGGGTTAACTCGTAAAGTTCTCTCGCTAACCGCTGATCAGCCAGATATTGAGTCCTCAGTTGTGCATGTTGGAGCCAACGATCTGGCAAAGCAGAAATCTGAGATTCTGAAAAAGGACTTTAATATCCTTCTGAAAACTATGGGAAAGTTAAAAATGAAGTTATTTCTCAGTGGTCCAATTCCATCACCTCAATGGGGAGACGAAAAACACTCCAGGCTGGACATGATAAACAAATGGCTGATTAAAAGCTGCTCTGCCAGCTCAGTGATCTTCATCGATAACCTCTGGATCTATTGGCAGCGCTTTCACCTTTTTGGAAGAAGTGGACGCAATCTTAATAAACATGGGATAAAGCTGCTCACTGCAAATCTTTTTCACTTTATCAACAAGGACAGCAACGTGATCATCGCTTCAGAAGAACAGGCTCAAGGATTTCTGACTAGGAAGAAACCTTATCAGGAACAAAAACAAGTTGATACATCGACTGGAGACGGAGCGACTGGTTCCCGTCCTCCTTCTCCCCTCCCTCTCTGCTCACCCTCTCATTCACAGGATTCACAAGATACACATGGAGAAATGTCTTCTGGACCGGAGTTTCTTAAATTTACAGATGGAATGAATCAACAAGTTTTACTTGGGACGTCTCTCCTCAGCGCTCACGTAGCAGACCTCACTTCATTTAAGCCACCTGACTCTAACGTCCCAGAGGATCCATCACTCTGCGTTTCTGAGGTCTGAGGCCGGGGTCCAGACTTTATCTTTACACCCTTCTTGCTCCAGAATGTGTCTGGCCCCCTGGCACTGCAGAACAGGACATTACCTGTCCGGATAACTACAAGAAAATTTACAAGAAACAGAAACATAAAATACAGGGGACATAATTCAAACATCAGACTGATCCCCTTCCTAAAGGAACCTCAGACTGAAGATTTCTTGGCCTCCAAGTCACTTAAACTCTTTTAAATACAAGATCTCTCTGTGCTAAAGCTCTATTAATTAATGATTTCATCACTGAGCATGACATCGATGTTATGTTTCTGACAGAAACATTGTTGAATGATAATAATGAATCGATCGTACTAATTGAATCTGCGCCTCCTAACTACAATTTCTTCAGTGAGAATAGAAAACACAAAAAACGAAAAAACGAGGGTTAGGGTGGCTTCAATATTTAAGAATACCATAAATAGTAGTAAAATCTCTTTGGGTCACTTCACCTCTTTTGAGTATCTTGGAATTGAGGTTAAAGGCCACAAACGAACTTTGACAGTAACTCTATACAAAACTCCAACTTTTATGGAAAATTTCTTTACTGACTTGAATGAACTTCTATCTCTTATATGTATTGATTATGACTGTTTAATAATTGTTGGTGATTTCAACATTCATGTTGACAACCCCCAAGACAGAGGGGCAAAAAAGCTCGCTAATATTTTAGAGGCTTTTGGTCTAACACAACATGTCAAACAAGCAACACACACTCAAGGACACACACTGGACCTGGTTATCAGTAAGGGTGTGAATATTTCCAATCTCTCTGTAACTGATGTCGCATTGTCGGATCACTTCCTGTTATCTTTGAAAGTTCTTTATCTTTTAACCCACTTGGACAAACAGCAACCATCACAAAACGTTCTCTCACTGACAACACAGCAGAAACTTTTAATCAAATCTACTCTTCTTCCTCACCCTTAAGCTGTAATGATGTAGATAAGTTGGTAAATGATTTTCAGTCTAAAGTCTCAGATATTATTGATTCCATTGCCCCAATTAAAATGAAGGTTTTGTCTGGTAAAAAGAAATCTCCATGGAGAAATACACAAACAGTTAGATCTGCAAGACAACTCTGCCGCAGGGCAGAACGAAAATGGCGTAAAACTCAACTCCACGTTCATTGTGACATCTATAAAGAAAGACTGCGTAACTATCATTTAACACTAAAACATGCAAGAGAGGCTTTCTTTGCAGATGTCATAAACAAAAACATTAACAATGCTCGAGCTTTATTTGTAACAGTTGACAGAATCACAAACCCTCCTGTGACGTTACCGCCTGAATTCCAATGTATTGCCGCCTGCAACCAGTTTTCCAGCTTCTTTTCAGAGAAAATTCAAAAAATCAGAGCATTAATCTGTACATCCACTATAAAGTCAGTACCAATGCTGTGCCCAAACAAAACAAATACAGGAAAAATGACCCAATTTCAACTACTTAATTATAAAACCCTACAGGAAATTATAAGTCAACTAAGCTCCAGTTCCTGCTGTCTGGATGTCCTAGATCTATAACTCTAGAACATTTCTTTAAGAAAGTCCTGCCTGTTATTGCTGCTGATCTGATCCAAATAGTAAACTCATCGCTCTCATCAGGCGTTTTCCCCCAGGCTTTGAAAACAGCAGTAATCAAACCACTGATAAAAGAACAATCTGGACAAATCACTAATGCAGAATTACAGGCCGACCTTTGACCTCCCATTCATCAGCAAAGTTATTGAAAAAGCTGTGTGTAAACAATTAACTAGCTTCCTAACTATAACCAATGTCATGTTCCGGGGTCTTTTAGCTCCTTTGTGGAGTTTTTGTGCATGCACTCGTTTTTCTCCACCACTAGATGGCGCCTTTACCATTCCGTCGGAGGGCGTGGATGACGTCATCCCACACCTGATGCGAGTTTTGGCTCATCAGCGAGATGTTCAAGAGGAGCTGACTGCCAGTCCTTCGGCGCCTGAGTGTTAGCCAGTCACGGTACCTCTGAGCCCCTAGAAGCTTGCTTCTGGTTTGCCTTGTTGATCTGCTCCTAGTGAACATTTTCTTTGTTGCTTCTCCTGCCTCCAGGTGTTTCCTCCTGGCTCCTGTTGGGTAAATTGTATTGTTTTTAATAATTATCAAATATTTGTTGTATCATGTAGCCTTGTAGTTACATTTAGATAATTTTACTTGTATGTTTTTTCTCTTTTACTCCTAATTTAAGTATGGGTAATGTTTCTGTGTGTTAAATAACTTTGATTCCTTCCTAAGGCCTCCCTGGGAAATAGAGGTGACAGCTACTCTCAGCAGTTGTTGCCCTGCAGGACTTCCTACGAGACAGAGGTGCTAGTTGCTCCCAGCTGAGTTTATCAGTCCTGCAATAAACTCTGCTTTGTTCTTCTTTGTGCTACAAAGCCGTTGCTTTGAAGCTATACAACGTGTCCTATTCGACGCCGTGCCTGGAGCAGAAGAATCTAGAGTGTAGATAACATGTGTCTAGATAGTGAATGTCATTAGCGCTGCAACTATGTGATGAATTGTTTTCCCCCTCCCTTTGAGAAGTTGCAGCGCCCGGTGTAAGAGGGTTTCTAAAAGCAATAAAAAGCGAGGAGGGGACAAATGTGTTTCAGAGCGGTTGGAGATTTGTAACTGTAAGCACGTCTCTGTCTGCTCTCCTCGCGAGAACAAAGAATTTAACTCTCTCGTCTTTCCTGTGTTTGTTTAAATTGTCTCTAATAGGTATTTAGACCTGACACTCCTCTACAACCGCTGATCCTGAGCCTACCTGTCCGCCCTCCGACGTACTCCCTTTGCCTCCTGGATCCCCGCTGTCAGACAAGACGACCACCTGGAACCTCTGAGAACTAAAACCCCGGACGCTGCAGTTACCCTCTCACTTCTCTAACCTGCCGATCACAAGTAAGATCTGCCCCTTCACTCTTAACGTTGTCATTTCCTACAAACCTGAACTCATCACCTCCCTCTGCGTCTCTAGTGAACTGTTTGTTCCCTGAACCAGCCTCTCTCCCTGGACCCGACCCGAGCCAACTATTCCTGCCAGCAGTGTTTTCAATAAATTTATCTTTATTTTCACATTGCTCTCCTGTGTGATGATCTGCATGTGGGCTTGAAAAACGCACCCATCATGACAACCAACCTCTTTGACTCCTTCCAGTCTGGTTTCCATGGTTACCACAGCACAGAGACCGCCCTCGTAAAAGTGTTCAATGACATCCATATAAATACGGACTGTGGGAGAACCACAGTGCTGGTTCTGTTGGACCTCAGTGCAGCTTTTGACACTGTTGACCATGACATATTACTGAATCGACTGGAGAGTTGGGTCGGACTCTCCGGTCCAGTGCTTAACTGGTTTGAATCCTACATAAAGAACAGGGATTTCTTTGTTTCAATTGAAAACTTTTCATCAAAGAGGTCAAAGGTCACATGTGGGGTACCCCAAGGTTCAATCCTAGGACCCCTTTTATTCAATATTTATATGCTCCCACTAGCTCAGGTTATAACAGGAAATAATATTAGCTACCATAACTATGCAGATGACACACAGCTCTACATTACGATGCCACCAGGTGACCTTTGACCCCATCCAATCACTGAACAGATAAATGTGTGGATGTGCCAAAACTTTCTCCAGCTGAACAGAAACAAAACTGAAGTTATTATTTTTGGACCTAAAGAGGAACGATCTAGAGTCATAGATGTAGAGTTATAGATCTAGAGTCAATGCACAGCTTCAGTTATTACAACTGAAAACCAGCGATCAGCCCGAAACCTAGGAGTAGTGATGGACTCTGACCTGAACCTCCAGAGCCACATAAAGACGGTTACAAAGTCGGCCTTCTATCACCTGAAGAACATTTCCAGGATTAAAGGACTAATGTCTCAGCCAGATCTAGAGAAACTCATCCATGCGTTTATCTTCAGTCGTATTGATTATTGCAACAGTGTCTTCACAGGTCTGTCCAACAAATCAATCAAACAGCTGCAGCTGATCCAGAATGCTGCTGCTCGCGTTCTCACTAAAACCAGGAAGATAGAGCACATAACACCAGTTTTAAAGTCCCTCCACTGGCTCCCTGTAGCTCAAAGAATAGACTTTAAAATACTGTTGCTAGTTTATAAATCACTGAACGGCTTAGCACCACAATACATGAAAGATCTGCTGTTGTTGTATGAACCTTCCAGACCTCTCAGGTCTTCCGGTTCTGGTCTGCTCTGCATCCCCAGAACCAGAACCAAACGAGGAGAAGCAGCTTTCAGTATCTATGCACCACAAATTTGGAACAAACTTCCAGAAAACTGTAAAACAGCTGAAACACTGACTTCTTTTAAATCTCAACTGAAAACCTACCTGTTTAGAACTGTATTTGAAATGTAATCAATTTCAAATTTATTGATGTAACTTGACTTCTATGTTGCATTGTGATTCTGTGTTTGTAATGATGTAAAGCACTTTGAAATGCCTTGCTGCTGAAATGTGCTATACAAATAAAATTTGATTGATTGATTGATCGAATAAACTGTCCACTACATACATTGCAAATACCACCATAATAATTTGTTCTATCCTCCAAATGCTTAAGAAAAAAAAGAGTCGCACCAATTCTGTCAACGTTAAAGGAAAATCCAACAACACCTTATTGTTCACTTGAGAGACTTGTTTTTTTTTCTTTACAGTTCAGACTGTGGAGTCTTTTGTAAGTGATACAAAGGCAATAAAGGAATCTGTGTGTGGTTGAAAATGAGATCAAGAAGCTACACAGGAATGTGAACAAAGCAGGCGCTGAGCACTCGTCAGCCTTAACATCCATTTGATCAAAGCTTCGCCATTTATAGAAAAAAATAACTTTGATGCTGTTACAACACCTGAGCAACTAATCAATCACTTTGACAGTGATCACTGGGCTTCATTTTAGGCCTTTACACTTTCCTCAGATGTTCAAAATCTTTTTTTTTTCTTTTAATGCAAGTAAAACAAAATTGTCTTAAGCAGAAAATGTTGAGCCCCAGCACATTCGTGTCATCTTAGATAAGATCTTCTCTACAGTTTGCGCCCCCTCGAGCATTACACCTGCAGTGGAAGGCATCACTTTCCCACAGAGGCTGGCATTTCAGTTAATGCCGAGGCCAGGCCGGTAATAGATTCATTTAAGTAATTATTTAGAGACGGAAAGAGAAATGGAGAGGGAGGGAGATACAGAGGGAAAAAGACAAAGTGGTAGATCGACAGTAAGGGGGGTGTGCAAGCGCCGATGATTCAATTTTGCTCCAAAATCCTTATGGAACGCAACAGATAGCCATCGCCGAGGAAACGAGAAAACGGGCAAGACAAAATGACATTACATGGAAACGTATTGACCGTCTACTGTGTGAAAAATGTAATGTGTCCCGGCGAAAGTGCAACTGTGCATATCACGCACATTAGGAGTCTGAATACTGACACGCAAACAGCACCAACAGTGCCATTAGGACCGTTCTGAATGCGAGCAACCATAACAGGTATCCTGTGCGGCTGCTCTACAAGCACCTGTGACCCATTTGTGTCTGGGACTCGGATCAAAATCTCCACTTAATCAGACAGAAGTAATTAGGAATTGTTTGCCCAGATGGAGGCAGCCCCACCACCCCACCCCAAAGTGTTACCTGCTCGGCGTCGCACAGCATGTTTAGAAATTCCATCGCAAATTAAATCTCAATTTAGCCCGCGATATCTCATTCTCTCCGACACTCGGAGGCACTTAAGAAGTTGCCTCCGAGCGACGATACGAAGCAGAGGGAGGGGAACACAGTGATCCTGCTTGCTGGCAGATTATTTCATAGCAGAGGAAGGGGATGTGCCTTCTCTCCAACATTGTAGCTCGGTATATTATAACGTCTGCGATAGTGGTGAGGAGAAAGATGGAGTCGTGCCATGGGAATCTGACTTGTAAGCATACTTGCTGGATGTGCTGAACGGAACAAAAGCAGAAACTTCACACAGATTTGCCAGTGCTGATTATTGGGGGGGAAAAAAGTGATGCCTGAAGAACTCACGTGTACAAGGAAGGGAATAATGTGCCTCCCACGTAATGGAGATTTCAAATGAATCTATTGGCTTCCAAAACATTGACCTGCAGAGAAGCTGCAAGTGCTGTGGTGTTTGGAAATTACAGTAAGGAAAGAGAAGAAATCTTTCCATTATGACCTGTTCTGAATACAAAATTCAGCATTTCAGTAATACACTGACTAATAAAAGAAGGGGATCTCCACAGTCACTAACAGGGAGGTTCCTGGATGTGGGAGGAGTTTGTGTAAGACGTGATTGGTTAAATTAACTAATAAAAGAAGAAGGGGATCCATGTGTGAGGTTGGAAGTTGCATGAAATAGAAGACACTGAAGCTGCAGATGTGCCAATAAAAACATGAATAACAATTTGACTTCGATAATAGGATCATGAGAAGTATAAGACTATAAATTCACAACATGTTAAAAGGGAACATCAAACAGCGATACGCAATTACTTGTCTTAAGGAAATAAAGAAAGAAAAATCCCCTTTCTTAAAATAACGTTTTACATTTCTTTAGATTTCTTTCACTTTTGCTAGCAGGTCAAATAATTATATTTTAATTGATGTTATTGCAGTAAATGCTACACCTACAAAAGAACAATTTTAAAACTTGGATGTACATAATCTTTATCTGTGTCCTCTGGAAGCAAAACTGCTCCTCCGCCCCCAAAAGCTGCGACCTCTGGTTTGTTAAACATGTTAAGTCGGAAGCTTAAAATATTTTATGTAGTAAAAAAAAAGATTAGTCTTAAAAGAATTATTGATTATAGTCCTGCAGATAAATATTGCATTTCCCACATGATTTAACACTTTCTACGACCTGGGTTGTTTGTAGAAATTTGGTAGTATGGAAGCTTTCATGTTTCACGTCCAGCACTTCCACTTACACCTAAGAACTTCCCCTTAAATTCACGGCTCACACAAACTCCGCCCACAAACAACGCCCCTTATCTTACTGCAGAGATCTTTGTTTGAATAAAAAATGTTCTATAAAACTGCAAAAGTGGACAAAACATTGTCAAATAATAGGAAATTATCTAAGACAGGGACATTTTTAAATCAATATTTAAACTAGTTAAACCAATCGGCACAAACAAAGCTATCTTAAGGAAATGGCATAGCAAAAATAAGAGATATCGGCCGCTGCTGTGCAAATAGTCCACCTTTTTCTTTTTTTTATGTCAATGCTTTCAGCAGTTGCAGAACTTCTAAAACAGGCAATTATCTATTTCCGAGAACAAAGCATGCACAAATCAAATGCTTCTCTTTGGAAAAGTTAGTGCATTGATTGGAGAAAAATGGAGGGAAGTGATTAGTTTAGTTCGCAAGTGATTGATTATGTGGTCAGGAAACTGTGTCTTTACAACAACCACCAGTGGGGCTTAGAGATCAGAAAATAACTTCAAGTGGGTCCTCCAATTCTGCTTTGCTCAAATTAGGACATCTTAAAGGAATTAAATTAATAGTCTTCAAAATTAACACTGATTTGCACTGTTCTTTTTAAGTTTTGATTAAAATAAACTTAATATATGAATTTAAAAGAATAAACATTCTCCAGCAAAGAACTGTCACTATCTCGAGGAATGAAAGATGAAGTTTAGCTTCCTTTTAGATCTGCAGTGGTGACTAAGGGTTTGCATACTGTTCCTCTTGGGGGGAAACGATGCATAGACACACACTCTTGACCTAAATTTACTGCTGACCACAACACTTCTTCCTATACATACCAAAGGCCTACATAAATGCAAACCAACACCAAATAATTTGCAGCATTACTGGTATAGTGGAACAGTCAACCTGTCTAGAAAAAATGCTTTCAATTGTCTTGTTAAGACAATTGATAGCGGATATGAATAGATAGGTTGGGTCTTTATCTTAAGGAATGTGTGCCAATGGAAAACAGCTGAAACTGTAAAAGTCGCTGCTCTTTTTGGGTGTTCCTACTCTGTAGTGATATGTTTTTCACAAAAGGGATCCACAGAAACAATGGCATATAAGCAATAAAGTGATTGTTGGCAAAGTGAAGGCTGGTTTGCATAGCAAAAGACCAGTTAGAAGACACCTGATGACCCCTGTCTATTGGCAAACAACAATGGACACATGAGCATAGCAAAAAACAGCAATCAAAGAAAGCATCCTGGGTTTTTGAGTCACGTTGATCTGGTGGGTGTGCATTACACTCTGCACTATGGAGAGAAGGTCAGCTGGTGGGGGCAGTGCAATGGTTTAGGAAATGTTTTTTGCTGAGACATCTATAGTCCTACCAGTCACAAAGACGCTACTTTGACTTGTACCACCTACCAACATGTTGGAGACCATTCAGACACTTTAAACATCGATTCCCTGATGGCAGTCAAAGAAGTATACAAAGTTCAATTCAGTCTTCGTCTTCAATTCAGCGTGCGGTGTAAATCGTTTTCCTTGCTTGCACGGTAGATGTTTTCTGCATTATTGTAGCTAATGCGTATTAAGTTAAGTTATGAGAAGAAACATAAGAAATATGAACTTTTCTGAGATTAGCAAATGGCTGCAATGAAACAGAGTGAGAAATTTAAAGGGGTATGAATACGTTTCATTCATTAATTCACCAGGGACTTTGATTTTCCTCATTAAAACAAAATCAGAGTAAAGGAAAAACATGGATATTTGAAATGTCCGTGATTGTATTCAGTGACTCAAATATAAAATACATAAAACAACTTTCCTAGCAAGTTGGCAAACAGCTGTGGAAATTATTGCTGTGATTCAACCAACAATTTTATGATTTTCTAATGAGCAAACATTTAAAACCAGAAAGACTCAGAAATGGAGCGATGGTCAGAGAGAGGTAAAGTTTTCCATATTAAAGAAAGTCCATAAAGTAACGCATTTGATCCAAAATGTCTGATTCAATCTGGATTTTCTACTGATAAAAGCCCAGAGAAATCCTCTCTGATCAATAAATTATAGACTTCATATTGAAATATTTTCCATCCACCAATCAGAAACCCAGATATCTCGGCTGGGCCACAAACACTCAGAACCTACTGGTACCAGTTTGACTCCAAACTGGGAGCAAACTCAGCTTATTGTCTGGGTTACAGATGAAAACTCAGAAAAAATCAGAGTTCCTGATTGAAACCAGGTGCTGCAGCTCTGCATCATAACCAGAACCAGAACCAGGCCCAGTTCTGGTTCTGGTTCTGTCCAGCAGCTCAAAGAGAGAAAACCCAGTCAGGACTGGAAACCAGAAGAATGTGGAGTTAAAACTCACCTGATCAGATCTTTACTTCTCCTTCTGTTCACACAAACCGAGTCGGAACGAACTGGACCCGATTCTCCAGAACTTGAACCGGACCCACCTGAGGCTCCGCCCCCTCTCACAGCAGAGGTGTGTTGCTAATGAGAAGAATCCTGTCTGATCATCACTACCAGGAAATAAATGGAAAATAACAACCAGTTCACATTTCAGTTTAAAGATTATTTATGTTTAAACATTTCAAAAAGTTTTTTCCATGACTATTTCATTAAATTAATAAAGATTTTCAAGTTGATCAGATTCAGTTTTATCTATAAAGACTTTTATAAAATAGCCAAAGCTGCACCAAGTTTCTGCTCAGCAACACAATAAACCACTAATAATAGTTTCTGCTTGTTCTAATCCTCAGCGCTCACGTAGCAGAGCTCACTTCATTTAAGCCTCCTGCCTCTGACTCCCCAGAGGATCCATCACTCTGCGTCTCTGAGGTCTGAGTCCGGGTCCAGAAAATTATCTTTACACCCGTCTGGCCCCCCGGCACTGTAGAACAGGACATTACCTGTCCAGATCGCTACAAAAAACATTTACAAAAAAACAGAAATATAAAATACAGCGGACCTAATTCAAACCTAATTCAACATTTATAAAGAATCCTATGTTCTTTTTACGTGCACCCCTTCAAATAAAGTCTTACCAAATTTACTTCCTTGCAACCACATTGTTTTAAATAATATCACACTTGTACAAGTACCGCTAAGCGGATTTTGCTTACAAAATTTTGATAACAGGTCACGAGCTGGACTCGAACACAGGATTCATGTGTCCAAAGCACAGACACTATCCATTGTGCCAACCAAGCAACTGAAAAGTGATGAATTCGAACTTGTACAAGTACCACTAAGCTGGTTTTGCTTACAAAATTATGATAACAGGTCACAAGCTGGACTCGAACACAGGATTCATGTGTTCAAAGCACAGACACTCTCCATTGTGCCAACCAAGCAACTGAAAACGGAGCGCTTCAAACTTGTACAAGTACCCACTAAGCAGATTTTGCTTACAAAATTATGATAACAGGTCACAAGCTGGACTCGAACACAGGATTCATGCGTCCAAAGCACAGACACTATCCATTGTGCCAACCAAGCACAATGGACCACAATATAGGCTTTTCATGTTAAATTTTAAAACCTTGCCATGAGCAAGAATTGAACCCAGTCTCATAGAATTCAAAGAGCAGACTCAAACCACTGTGCCAAACAAACACCTAACAATCCTGGGGCTCGAACTTCTACAAATAACACAACATAGGCTTTTCATGTTAAATTTTAAAACATTGCCATGAGGCTTGTTTGGTACAATGGATTGAGTTTGTGCATATTGATCCACAACCAGGACTTGAACCCAGTCTCATGGTATCCAAAGCGCAGACTCAAACCACTGTGCCTAACAAGCACCTAACAATCCTGGGGCTCGAACTTCTACAAATAACACAACATAGGCTTTTCATGTTAAATTTTAAAACATTGCCATGAGGCTTGTTTGGTACAATGGATTGAGTTTGTGCATATTGATCCACAACCAGGACTTGAACCCAGTCTCATGGTATCCAAAGCGCAGACTCAAACCACTGTGCCTAACAAGCACCTAACAATCCTGGGGCTCGAACTTCTACAAATAACACAACATAGGCTTTTCATGTTAAATTTTAAAACATTGCCATGAGGCTTGTTTGGTACAATGGATTGAGTTTGTGCATACTGATCCACAACCAGGACTTGAACCAGGGGTCCCTCACTCAAGCTAGGCAGGGAGAGGGAGCCCAGGGTCACTCACTCGACCCTAAGTGGAGGGAGAGGCCCCCCAGGGGTCCCTCACTCAAGCTAGGCAGGGAGAGGGAGCCCAGGGTCACTCACTCGACCCTAAGTGGAGGGAGAGGCCCCCAGGGGGTTTAAATGCACATGCATCGCTCGAACGTCTACAAATACTATGCTGCTTGACATAAGATCAAAAAAACTATGCCGTGACCTGGACTCGAACCCAGGATGCACGTATCAAAAGCACAGACGCTATCCGTTGTGCCAACCAAGCAATTGACAACTTATGCATTCAGACTTCTACAAATACCACCACATAGGTTTGACTTACAAAAAAGTCTGATACCAGGTAATAAGCTGGACTCGAACCCAGGATGCACGTATCAAAAGCACAGACGCTATCCGTTGTGCCAACCAAGCAATTGACAACTTATGCATTCAGACTTCTACAAATACCACCACATAGGTTTGACTTACAAAAAGTCTGATACCAGGTAATAAGCTGGACTCGAACCCAGGATGCACGTGTCCAAAACAACTGTCAGTCTCATACCTTATATGGAAATGGGACTATTTCATTCCGGAAATGAAGAGGGCGCTAGTGACACTATTTCCTGTACCGATCGTGTTATAATAATTATACTAATAATAACGTATTTTATTTGACAACGCCTTTTAAAACACCCAAGAAACACTTTCAACATTAAAAATACAAATTAAATAGTAAAGAAATGGCTACAAAACGTGATATGTCACGTGGTATGTCTGTCACGTGGTAAGTCACTTTTTTATTTCCAAATCTTTATTAAATCTTTATTTAAAATTATATTAGTAACAAACAATCTAGAATAAGCAACAATAAGGAAACATTATGGAGATGTATTTATCTATCCTTACACCCAATCTATCTCAAACAAAAGTAATAAAACATGAATCAAATCAATATTTTGGAGACAAATGTACATTACATTAAGAGCACATTTATCCACCCATTAATTATCATGAATTATCCCTATAGTGGGTCATGAGGGCTGCTGACACTGGACAGATCGCCAGTCTGTTGCAGATTAAGAAAACAGATATAAACAAATGAAGTTCAAATAATATATTTTGATGTTGTGAATGGTACTCTTAAAATAAATAAGTTACAATCTAAACTATAATAGCCTCTGGCTTATTAAATAAGAACTAGATGGAAAAGAGGTTTGGTCGGTAAAACATTTAGTCAACAATTTTGGCCAACTTAGTACGTCCATTCACAGCGCACTTTTATTGTTTATTTGCCAAATATTTTTCTTATTATTCACATTGTGAATATAATTTACAAACAAACCAAAGGACTTCTGAACTTCTAACAAGTGCCATTCAGAAAACTGGAATATTTTTGGTTGCAGGTGACCTGGCTCAACTGTTATCATTGTTTACCATAATGTCTCATTGGAAACGTTTGCTATAAGGACTCCAGTTCAACCAGTAAACTGATTGGTGTCCCACTATTCCATTTAGAAATCCCATATCAATTCTACCAATTGCAATCAATTCATAAAATAAAGACCTTAAATATCCAATTGTTGCAAAACCCAAAGAGATTCATTTAAAACTTTAAATGTAGCTTCAGCCTGGAAAGACTCACACAGAAAGAAAGTAGGTTTTATAAAGTTTATTTGACAAGAAATAATCTTTGGCCCTCGGACCCCGGCAGTAGACACTGCGCTGGTAACCGCCAGAGAGAATGATCTTTGTTCTATATGAAAACCTTTTTGAATAAAGTCACTGGTTACATAAATTAAACCAGTGTGTAATTTCTAACTATAACTGTCTTCATCTCACCTGCTCAGCCAATCACCTGATCAGGTGTCTCCATCCCAGTCTAACGGCGCCGGGCTCATCTCCTCCACCCTTCATAAAGTCCGGCTTGATGTGTGCAACTGCTCCTCATCTGAGCTTCCATCACCTCCACCCCGACTACGCCTTCGCTCTGCTCGTTTAATCTTGTTTGTATCTGAACAATATGTTTCTGTATGTGCTTGCTTTATTACAAAAAAAGCCCAAGTTGATTCTGACTGTTAAAACATAAACAACTTGGCTGTATGTCAGGTTTGTAAAGAAAATTTGTATTGATTCCAGTAATTGTTCAAAATGTATAGGAAACACAGTATATTGCAAGTTATTAGATTTGCTTGCATTTAAAATTTTTAAAACAAGGTTATCCTATTGTTAAACAACGCTGTTAGAATATATTTACAACTACTTTATTGGTTCTACTTTCTCCAACAAATTACAGCCACAATGTAACTTTGTGTGGAAACGGCACCATTTCTATGAAAACTAAATTATGTAAATCAACTGAGCTACAACAAAAGGAACATTCAAAAATGTAAATAATATTGAAAGAACACATTATTAAAAAGGATGACTGCACAAGTCAAAAGGTAAATGTGCTTTATCAGAAATTATTTAAAATGGCATGTCACAAAAAAACAAACAATGTGTGACAACTGAAATGTGTGACAGATTGTGGAAAGCAACTTATATTCTCTTAGAATTCAGTATTGGCACTCAGGGCAAAGTCCAGGTCGGCCATCACAGTAGTAACCAGGGTACTCTCCTCGTCTTCCATTGCCGGTGAAGCCCACGCAGTCTTTATATTGCCGGTTGCAGGAGGAACATGTTACAACCGCAAAAGGAATCCGGTTTTCTGCCTTGAATGTTTTTGAAAATTTGCCCCAGTTGATCTCACCTGTTAATGAAAAATCGATTTCATGTAGTTAAAATCTAATTTCGCATGTTTTGGGTGAAAAAAGTCAAAGGTCCTTACCATCCAGCCAAGCAAAGTGAGTCTTCTTCCTGAAAACAGGGTCAGACACAATGGCTTGAAAGGTCTTGCATGTCAATGCCAAGGTGAGGTAAGCTGAGTCTCCCTGTGCTGGTATCACCTCCTGGAGAACAGCGTCAAGCACGTTCAAAGGCATCTGAAAATAAAACAAACAAACAAACAAAACAAAAAACCTGGTGCATTGCAAGACTGTCATACCGGAAGAATGGCTATGACACATATGATTATGACTAAATCTTACCTGTAAGATTGGTGGTATCCTTTGTACCTGCATGGTGAAGAGCATTAAACAATAATTAACACTTTATATCTCTCAGTATATTATCCTTTCCATCTCTAATGGTATAAAAAATGCTGTCCAAATAATGAATTACAATAATTATTTTTTTAAACCATTTAGGGTTTTAGTCTCATTTGCACATAAGATATACAAATCAAAATTACTAGTTATGTGTAAATTTTAAAATTAACCTCATTTTGTGCCTCGGCTGTTTTGGCATAGGTGTGGTCATCAGCACACAGAGTCTGTAAAAATACAGATATTTTCTAAGTGAAAGATGAATGCAAATCCAAATAACATCAAAACCATCCATCATGGCTCAAAGTAAGTGAGTTTAAAGGATTTGTAAATCATTTTTATTTGACATTTTATCAACTTTGTTAGGAACTTTCTTGTGTCTGAATAGAAGTTGATTGGATCATGAAAATAACTGTTTGAAATGCATCACTTTGTGTAAAAAGTGATGCATAAGAGTTTGAGTTTTGTAAGATATTCGGTGACATAACACTTAATAAACGTAAACATGCGGCAAGTAGTTTTTTGGGTTTTTTTTTTAACCTTTGTCAAACAGCAGAGGGCGCTGCTGCATTCATATTTACTCAATGGGTGTAATTCATATTCCTTTATTTAATCAGGTAAACCCCGTTGAGATCTAGATCTCATTTTCAAGAGGGACCTGAGCAAAAAATTTGCAATACATAGCAACCTGGTTACAAGATAAAAACAATTAATACATATGCACAAGTATAAAACAATAAAAACAATGACACTGTTTCATAGAAACTTGTTGCCTATCTTTAATTTTTTTTAATGTCTCTTCTCTACCGGAAAACAAGCCATTTAAAGGTGGGATGTTCTCACAATCTGTGAAAAATAAAAATGAATAAAAACCAGAAATCCTGGGAGTTTGTCTTTGAATGTGAAGATTCGACATGAAGATGACAGAAAAAGAGCTACAGAAAATAAAACAATTAAATCTGTATTGCTTTAAATGAACCCTTAGCTTTTTCTTTATCTTGAATATGTTTATCTGTATTTGTTTTTTCTTGAGGCAGAACAAATGAGGCATAACTCTGTCGTTATACAGTGTGTCTGCGAATAAAGTTTAAAAAAAAACAACATCCGCCCCCCTCTCCCTCCCCCTCACCCAACAGACTTCTTGTGGCTTTGACGTGAAGCTGTGATGTCACTCATCCTGTCTGTGACATCACAGCCGCCTGTCTTTGTATTCCCAGGTTCCACAGAGAAATTCATTTGCAGACTTCAATCTCAAACAAAACTGAACGATGGCGCGACGAAATGAATTGCTGGAGAACGTGGAAAGTTTGGAGAAGAGCTGCCGGAAAGCTTACAGGAGAGAACAAGAAGCTTCAGAAAACTGTCGAAAATCTGAGGCTGAAGATTGAGAGACTGAATGCCAGGAAAAAGATACCTGGCAGACAGAGAATGAAAGGCTGGTCAGCAAAAATGATTATTTGAAGCAACAATTCAAGACTTAAATAGTGAATTGGACGAGGCTAAAGCGACAGTTGAACAATTACAATCAGAAAGCAAAGCCCTGTCAACACATAATAAGAAGGTAAAATGGGGAACAATGGTCGATAAAAAAAACTTTAACAATTCAATGAAGGAGAAATCGCAACAGTTGTACTGGATTGGCAAGGTGAACGAAGAGCTCACTCAAGAAATTGCTGGACTTAAATTGAAGATGGACAAACTTAAAGCCAGGGAAGAAAATTTAAAGGCTGACGAGAAAAGATGGACCAAACAGAGACTCAGACCCCGGATGAAGAAAACTAAAGAGAAATCAAATTTATTTCAGATAATTGGGAGAACGTTCATCAAAATGTACCAATCAGGGACTTTGAGGTATTGGGTGCCACCCTGGATATTTTAATTTCGAAATAAGATTAAATAGCGACCACAAAAGCAGGGCTAGATTCAGATGAAGCTTGAGAAGCAGAGGCAGAAATCTGCGGCTTCCAGAGGGAGGAACGGACATCAGAAGGACCGTGACCACCGCAGGCTCCTAGGAGTCTCACAGATCCTTTCCAGGACTGTGTCTCCGACCGCCTGCTGGAAACTATCCGTCGGACAGTCGAACCTCGGATTCAGGAATAGCAGTGTGGTTTTCGTCCTGGTCGTGGAACACTGGACCAGCTTACACCCTGCAGGGTCCTGGAGGGTGCACGGGAGTTCGCCCAACTAGTCTACATGTGTTTGTGGACTTGGAGAAGGCGTTCGGACCGTGGTCCCCTCGGGGAGCCCTGTGGGGGGTTCTCCGGAGGTATGGGGTAACCGGGCCCTTTGATACGGGCTGTTCAGGTCCCTGTATGACCGGTGTCAGAGTCTGGTCCGCATTGCCGGCAGTAAGTCGGGCTCGTTTCCGGTGAGAGTTTGAGAGTGGACTCCGCCAGGGCTGAAGCTTTGTCACCGATTCTGTTATCACTTTCATGGACAGAATTTCAGGCGCAGCCAAGGGTTGAGGGGATCCGTTTTGGTGGCCTTAGGATCTCATCTCTGCTTTTTGCGGACGATGTGGTCCTTTTGGCTTCATCAGGCCGTGATCTGCAGCTCTCGCTGGAGCGGTTCGCAGCCGAGGTGATGAAGCGGCCGGGATGAGGATCAGTGCCTCCAAATCCGAGGCCATTTTTTTGAGCCGGAAAAGGGTTTAGAGTGCCTTCTCCGGGTCAGGGGTTTGTCCTGCCCCAAGTGGAGGAGTTCAAGTATCTCGGGATCTTGTTCACGAATGGGGGAAGAAGGGAGCGGGAGGTCGACAGGCGGATTGGCGCAGCGTCTGCAGTCAAGCGGGCGCTTGTACCGGTCCGTCCGTGGTGAAGAGAGAGCTGAGCCACAAAGCGAAGCTCTCGATTTACCGGTCGATCTACGTTCCCACCCTCATCTATGGTCATGAGCTTTGGGTCGTGACCGAAAAGAACGAGATCGCGGATACAAGCGGCCGAAATGGGTTTTCTCCGTAGGGTGGCTGGGCTCTCCCTTAGAGACAAGGGTGAGAAGCTCAGTCATCCGGGAGGGACTCAGAGTAGAGCCGCTGCTCCTTCACATCCAGAGGAGCCAGTTGAGGCCTCGGGCATCTGGTCAGGATGCCTCCTGGACGCCTCCCTGGTGAGGTGCTCCCGGCACGTCCCACCGGGAGGAGGCCCTCCGGAGAAGACCCAGGACACGCTGGAGGGGACTATGTCTCTCAGCTGGCCTGGGAACGCCTCTTTGGGATTCCCCCGGAGGAGCTGGAATGAAGTGGCCGGGGAGAGGGAAGGTCTGGGCTCCCTTCTGAAGCTGCTACCCCCGCGACCCGACCCCGGGTAAGCGGAAGGAAGAAAGAAGCTGGATGGATGGATAAATTGCTCTTCGAAGCCGGAGTCCGATACGCCTGCTGGAAACCAACGGCTGACCGGGACGTCCGTGAAGGGGGGACATGTTGAGTAGCGTTAAATTAAAAGTGAGCGAACAATTAGGGTCTTTGGGGTGTAAAACCCATGAATCCTAGGCACTGATAGGTAACAGAAGGACGGCGGAGTCCGCGTAAACTGAAAAACCCGTAATACCAAGTGTGTGTTGTGAGTGTGAGAATACTTTGGAGGGAATTTAAATACCACTAGGTAATTTGTCCTCATACCAAACGGCAGGAGTGCAAACGGTGAAACCTCTGGTGGATGCATGTAGGCAAGAATTTCCCACCTGAAAAGGTTGAAGAGGGAATTACCACAACAGGGGATTGATCACCGTCCTGCTAAGAATTTATCCAGTCTTTTAGAGTCCACCCTATGTGTTTTTAAGACTGGAACGAAATTGACTAATTTGCTCAAAATGGGAAAAGGGAATAGCAAATTAACACCGAAAGATAAACTCCAGTGTAAGGACTGGAAGTTTATGGAAAGACAAAACCCTAACTCAGTAAAGAATTTAAATAAATTGATAGAAAAATATAACTTTCAGGGCCAATTAAACACTCAAACGAACTGACTGAGTTATAGGATGAAGTATGACAGAAAACAAAAATCAAATCAAAAAAATATGAGTAGTGAAGGAATGGGCGAGTTAGAAAAGTGGATGGAGGAGCTAAAAAGAGAGAAGGGCAATCAGAAAAGTTAGGATAAAACAGGAGAGCAAGAAGAGTGAAGCAGATCAGGCAGCAGAGCAGGGAGGAGCTCAGGTAGGAGTTATAAGAAAAAAGCAATGTCAAATTTATTTATATAGCACTTTAAAAACAGGCATAAAACTGCACCAAAGTGCTGCACAAGAATGACAATAACACAATGAATAAAAACAGAGTATCAAAACACTAGTTCAATTAAATGCCAAGGAATAAAAATGAGTTTTAAGAAGCGATTTAAAATGATCCAGGCTGTGGGCAGATCTAATTTGGAAAAGTAGATTGTTCCATAGAAGAGGAGCAACAACAGAAAAAGCCCATCTCCTTTCCTCTTAAGCAACCAAATACAGAAAGAAAATAAAAAGAAGATTTTGAAGATATAGAGTATAGATAGATAAATAAATGATTTAGTAAACAAAATGAAAAATAATGAATTATCTAAAAGCTGGAAAGAAAAGTAGGTGAGAGGAAGTTCATGCAAGGAGGGAGTGAGGATTGTTTTGTGGTCTGTCTGACAGTAGAGAAGTCATGATCATCGCATAAGGCAAGATTTTGATGTAGTTTTAGTTTTCTAAATTCAGAGAACAGTTTTCTCTTTAGAGTGGCTTGTTTAAGTAAGCAAATGATTTATGAGGAATGAAATAATATGGGAAGTTTTAAACGTTTCACAACTGCAAAGAAAATAATAATTTGGTGTTGTGATGCCTTGAGTGGACATCCAGAGAGGTTGACAAGCAAGTGTTAAGGTGCCAACCTGAACATTATCCAGCTGAATACCTCAATTTAGGCTTTGATGAGAAAAGAGCAGCTCTCTTCTCATCAAAGCCTAAATTGAGGTATTCAGCTGGATATTAGAGAAGATCTCTGAGGTTGTTCTGGTTCCCTCTGAATCCTGGGAAGAAGCTAAAGATTAGGAAACCGTGAAGCGAATCTGTAAACATTTAAGTTCTGCAATGAGCTAACACATTATGTTATGGAGTTCCACCAACTATAAATCACTAAAGATTAGAAACGAATGATGGCGTTTTAGAGATACAGTATAATATGGACTGTTTGGGGAAAATAGAGCCATCCTGACAGTTTAGATCATGCTGAAATAAATTATTCTGTTTGTTTTTTTGTTTTTGTTTTTTTAAAAAAAGAAGTTTTCCTTTTAAGTAAAGGGCAGTTATCTTTAACAAAACAAAACTAGTAATACAAATAATAAAGTGGAAAAGTTATCAATGGGAATTATTAAAACAATTCTAAGAAAAGAGAAAAGGAAAAATAATGGAAAAAGTAAAAAAGGGTCTCTGGACTATTTATAACTTTTGGAAATCAGCTGACACTGAAGGGTTTTTTCCTTACTGAAGGAGTTTGTTTGGAATTAAATTAAATATCTAAGTGTTGAAAATTATGGACACAGTAGTGTTCGTAGATCATGAAGTATTTGTTGCTTCTAAATTTAGAGTTTAATTTATTCCACAATTGCAGGTAAAAATATGAAAAAGAAGCTCTTGGGGTAGGGGTTAGGATTGGGGTTAGGGATCTTACTGTAGTGTCAGGTCAGTTAAAGAAGCATCATTTTAAATTTGTAAATCTGAGAAAAGAAAAAAACAGTTAGGTAGTTGCTGCCACTATTTTTCTTATTATTCGAAGAAACAAATTGTTTTAAGTGTTTGCTCTTAATGGATATGTCATGGAATGCGGTGGTGAGGGGTGGTGAGGCAGACGCAGCGGACCCAGGTAAGATGAATAATGATTTAATGAGGAAACTCACAGTCCAAAACAACGAGCAGCAGGCACATGGACACACTGACGACAAATAGACTAGACATTGACGAGGACCCGACGAGGAACAAGGAACACAGGTGGAGTTAAATACATGGGAGGGTAATGACAGAACGAGACACACCTGGGAACAATCAAGGGGAGGACAGGACAACGAAGAGACTCAAGGACAAAAAACTCTAAATGAACACAGAAAACACAGATCCTGACAGGATAACTTCATAAAACATCACATCATGTTCCAATATAGCAAGAATAATTTTTTTTGTGTTGGTAAAGTAAGAAAATTAGGTTTTAGTACGTTGTGGCAATGGGAATTTAAAGAGCCCTTCCTTCGCATTTAAGAAAAGCTGAAGTAGGAGTGCAGGAGGGAAACCGTTTCACAAATTCATTCAATATAATTTGCTTTATCTTGAAAATTGCAGATCTGCTTTGAATGAAGGAGGATTCTGAGCCTGTCAGCAGATCCAGTTGAAACCAGATATTTGCATTTATTGTATGAAAAGACATTCGGCATTTTCATTTTATGTTGGTTAGAATCATAAATTGATACTCATTTGAAAAACGCTAGAAATTGAGAAATCTTCATCAGATTAGCTTATAAGATTTGAAGACTGAACACTCAAATCAAGTTGCTAGAAACAACAAAGTTTAAATTTGGTTTTCCACGGCCGTTGCTGTCGGCGGCGTGGTCACACAGGTACCAGCTTATGTTTTTATGTGGCCAGAGTTTGTTACTAGAGAAGCTTTTTGATGTTCTGGTGGGGATTGGGGTTGTCCAAAAGAAGTGATATCGCAGTCATGGCTGGCAGAGAGCAATCCGATGCGTAGCCTTACACATTGACCCGATCTGTGGTTCCCAGGGGGTCCTGCTGCTGTGGGAGCAGTACTCTGAGTCAGAGAGCGAACACCACGATAAACCAATAGAGGGAATCTGACACCACAGAAGTCTCAACAAAGCAAAGCTGCTTTTCTTGTGATAATGAGTCATGCATCTCCTTTTCACAAGGTATCGACTTTTTGTTTTCTTTAAACAAGATGAATGAATTTGTTATCTCAGGGAGCACACTTTGTTTCTTCAACAATATCAGACAATTTTGGAGAACAGATGGGTGTTTGGTTAATTAGATTTCAACTGACAATATCTGTCTGAATGCTGGAGGAGATTCATAACTGAACATGAAAACAGGGCATAAATGTGATGCTTTTATAGAAGCAGGTGGATTATTAGTGCTGGCTATAACCATTAAGAGGAAATAATTTTGTTTACTCATTAAATTTCCCTCAGTTATTACCAGTGAAGCAAGCTGTTTATGCCAAGACAAAAACCCCCTAAATAATCTGTTATGACAAAGTTTGATTTATTTTTTCAGGGAAAAAAACAGCCATAAAAATAATAAAACTCTTGGGCGTGCCGTGGTGGCGTAGGGGTTAGCGCGACCCACATTTGGAGGCCTCAAGTCCTCGACGCGGCTGTCGCGGGTTCGACTCCCGGACCCGGCGACATTTACCGCATGTCTTCCCCCCTCTCCTTCCCTGTTTCCTGTCAGCCTACTATCATATAAGGGACACTAGAGCCCACAAAAAGACCCCATGGGGGGGTAAAAAAATAATAATAATATTAAGTTTATAAATAATTAATAAATCTAATGTATTTGTATGGCATATTTCAGCTCCAAGGCAGTTCAAAGTGCTAAAAACACAAAAATAAGAAGTCATAAATATACAGTCTGAAATTAAAATTCAGAATCAAAATTGGTTTTAATTTAATTTTAAATTCAAAATTCAGAAACCAAATTTTACATTTTGACCAGCGCTATTGTCAAAATCATCAATAAATATCAAATATGTTGATCAATGTTTCATTTATTATGTTTCAAAAGCAGCTCTGAGCTGCTGGCTTTTCGTCTGGATTTAAAGGATCTCAGTGTTTCGGCTGTTTTGTGGTTTTCTGGAAGTTTGTTCCAGATTTGTGGTGCATAGAAGCTGAATGCTGTTTGGTTCTGGTTCTGGTTCTGACCCAGAACCAGACTCAGGTCTGGAAGGTTGCCATGACAACAGCAGCAGATCTTTAAGCCGTTCAGTGATTTTTTTTTAAGCTAACAGCAGTAATTTACAGTCAGTAATTTACAGGAGCGATGTCCTCCATCTTCCTGGTTTTAGTCAGAACACCAGCAGCAGCTCAAACACAAACACATCATCCTCTTAGCTCACTGTGACGTTACGCATTCAAAGTCGGAGTCTTTATTCTGCTAAATGATCCAGATGAGGGATGACTGAGCAGAAAAACCTTTGGGCCATATCTAAAAAGATTTTAGATTTGTCTCACAAATCAGGGTTAAGACACGTCAACTAAACTAAAGCAAGACCTCAAATCTATCACATCTAACTACAACAGTTACATTTTAATTCTTCTTTGTTGCTTTATTTTGGATTGATGTTTTAGTCAGACCTGTGAAGACACTGCTGCAGTAATCAGTGAGACTAAAGATAAACGCATGGATGAGTTTCTCTAGATCTTGCTGAGTCATTAGTCCTTTAATCCTGGAGATGTTCTCCAGGTGACAGAAGGCCGACTTTGTGACTGTCTTTATGTGACTCTGAAGGTTCAGGTCTGAGTCCATCAAAGATTTCAGCCCTGATCTCTGTTTTCCAGCTGTAATAACTGATGCTGCGGTTTGAGTCTATTGTTGCTCTTTAGATTAAAAAGATGATAACTTCAGTTTTGTTAATCGGCAGATGGACGGATGGACGGAAAGACAGAAAGACGGATATTCTAGTTGTTTTGAGGAACTTTTCATAGGCCACATTCACAGACACCGCTCCTTTTCCTCTGGACAAAGAAAGTGTTTTTTTTTGTTTGTGTGTATTTTGTGCGACCCCGGTTAGAATATGGCTACTGATTTTATTTATAAATGATGTTCAAGCTGTAACTGTAAATAATCTCACATGCAAATGGTGGTCCCATGTTTGTTGAGCACCTGGCCCCTAAAATATCTTTACACGCCTCTGCAGTCAGTATTTAGTCTGATGTTTTATCGTTGGCAGCACTTGCTCAAGGTGTGAAAGCAACAATCACTTTATAAATATGACTTATAGCTGCTAACTAGTACACAGACCCGGCCTCTGTTTGGGGCTTGCTATTAAAAAGTTCAAAAATAAAAAAATTTCTAAAACATTACTTAGATGCTAAATATAAAAAAGACAAGGCTAACTCTCCCTCAGACAAATTAAAAAAACTATTATAATTTTGAAAAAAAAAAATGTTCAAGCATTTACAGCTAAACAAGCTTTATTTGATGCTAAATCTTAACTAAATTCTTGAAAATATTAAAATAGATGTTATATAGCAGGTATTGCATTCTGGAGCATTTCACATTTACAGGAGAAGGTATTAAAATATATTTTACAAAGTGGAATATAGACAATACTGATAGTTTATTAGTCAGGATCTGTTGTGAGGAAACATCCTGTTTATTATGTGATCTATCCTGTCACCTCATATTAACCTGTAAATTAAGAAATAATCCATAAATTCACAAAAGTTTCAACTCACCTCATGTCATAACACGGTCCGTGAAATTTAATTTTGGTGAAACTATTAACATTTATTTGGGAGTTTTATGGAAGCAACTCGTGATTTCTTGTTCTGGGGAAATTCACCCTGCAAGTTTGCAAGTTTTCCACATTTGTTTAAATAAAACACAATTTTCTAATGATTGCTGCTACAAACTACCTTCAGACAGACTGAAACTAAAAATCTGGCTTCTGTGATGATTATTTTGACAAAGTGTTTGATCTGTAAAGCGTTGAAACACCAACTAAAGCAAAAAGCGAAAGCATGTTTGAAGGGCAAGGAGCTTCGATTTCACTGCGATGATGATGATGATGATGATGTTGAGTTTTAAGCTTGGAGTTGAAGATTCTGCTGGATTGATGTGATTGTGAGGCAGAAGGTTAATGTGCTGATTTTCAGGTCTGCCTGTGCGCAGCCTGAGGGAAGCTCAGCAGGACGACGTCATGTTTTAACAATGAAGATTACGTTGGATCTTTGAATGCATCTTTATTCCACTCGTGTGTGTCGCAGTGCAGCGGGATGAGAGCTCAGAGGATTTGTTGTTTTACTCTTTAATGAGGACTAAAAACAGCATCAGGAATTCACTCATGAAATCGTCGCTGGCTCAGCTTTGCTGCGGCGTTTCAGGACTTAAAAAGTGACTGCAGGAAGTGAAAGGAGCCGCCGTCCTCTGAGCGTTAATTACATTAATGTGAGTCCTGAACTGCTGCTGCTGCTTCAGCTTTGCATCGCACTCTGCCTGACTCATTAAAACCGACCAATGCCTCCCTATCTTATCCAGATAAACAGGAGTCTGAAGCCTAACGACACGATGCGACGCTAAATTTGCTGCAGCTCTGCTACTTATTGGATTCATCTAATAAACTAACATCTGGACTCTCTTTAGACCTTTTTACCATTAAAAAAAAATTACTAATCATGAATCAAAGATACTTTTTTCTTTCATTTTGTCACATCTTCTAACTTTCCCCAGATGTTTCCCTTCCCACCTACAAACCGACGGCGAATAAACGAGGTTCCTCCACCCCAAACCTCTCAGATAATATTCCCAGAGAGTCCTGGGTCTGCCTGAAGGCCATTTTCCAGGAGGATATTTGTTTCTTAAAAAGGCGACTACAGAAATCCCATCCAGATGCCCAAACCGGTCCAAACCGATTCTTTGGATGAAGAAGAGAAGTAGCTCCACTCAGAGCTCCTCTTGATAAAATCGAGCTCAAAACAAAACATTACCAAGTAGATTTGGTTTAGTTTCTAGTGCAAATGTCTTAAAACACTTTAAATTAGACAAAACTAACTTAAATCAATAATTACTTTATATTGATGAAAGATGCACTACAAGAAATTTTAACTTATATGAAAAACATCTTTTTCCACTGGTTATCTTATGTAAAATGGTTGTTTTTCCACCAACATTAAGGCATTTTTAATTTAAAATAAACTCATATATCTTGCTGAAAAGTTGCTTGGCAGTTAGTTTTGTCTTATTCAAGTGTCATAAGATATTTTCTTAGACCAAAAATACTTGGAAATATTTTGTTTTTGCAGTGTAACCAGGAACCCATTTCAGCTTCAGCTGTACTCTCAGGTGTTTTTCTCATATTTAGTTATTTTTGTTCTCATTCTCAACCATTTTCCTGCTGAGAAAAATTGTTCAATTAATACTCAAATTCATTGTGTGTTTTTAAAAAACATATTGTTCATAAGATATATATTTAAAAACATTTCAATGTAGTTGGATTTTGTTAGAAAGTGGTCAGATTTAAAAAACAATAGTTCTGCTATATAAAAAGTTACTCATGAAAAACGCTTTAGGTTGATTGTTTGATTTGCTTTTTAAAGAAATAAGCATCTTATTTTTCTTCCTTTCATTCATTCAACAATTTGTCTCAGAATAAAAATCTGTCTGGAATCTAGAAGCAACATTAATCTGAAGAGGAGAGACTTGAGTAAATAAAACAAGTCGATCCGACGGTGGGAATGAAGCAGACGCCATGTTGGTCTGAGATCAACATGGCGTCCTTTGACATGAAGCTGTAAGTTATCATTCAGAATGACTAAGTATGACATCATGAAGATGAAGAAATTACAGTGTTTGTGTAACTTTAGGATAAAATGTACTTTTAGGACTTTAAGGTTTTCCTTCTCTGTACTTTTTACTCCAAGTACTTCAGAATAATTAATTAGGAAAAACACATTGATACACAATTTATGCTAAGGTTGTACACAAACTTTACTGCTCTTACATTATTATTGACTTTTATTTCACCAGGAAATTTCCACTGAAGTTAAAAATCTATTTTTACAAAAGAATGCAGTTAAAATAAACTTTATTGTCCTGGAGGGAGACTTGTCTTGGGGAAGCTGCTGCAAAACAAAAACATTAGAACAACATGCAGTCCCTGGAAATGCTTTAATTCTTTAAAACGTGTAAAATATAACTTTATGTTATATTTTGTTGGGTTAATTGTTAAAATATGTGAATTTGAATATTTTAAATATGATTATGTGCTTCTTTGGCGTTATTGAGCGGCACATAAAACTTAATTTTGTAGTTTGTGAGACTTCCTCTCCTTCCTTTTCTTTGCTCCTCGCCTGTCCCTGCTGTGTTAACTGTCTTTCATTAATGCTCGCCGTTATCCAAATTGAGTTATCCTCCCTCATTATTTAGCCAGGAGGGAAATGGGAAGCGTGAGTCGAAAGCAAAAATACCATCAACGGGACTGTGCTATGACAGATTAATTGGATTATAGTTGCATTTAGCCCAGATTACGTCCTGCATGGGGAAGAGGATGATGACACAGATGGATTAAATTAGAGAGAGCAACAGTGGTGGCAGCGGCTCTTAATTGTGCGCCGGCTGGGAGGTGATGACGAACTCAGGACGTTTCCTGCCTTGTAATGATTCAAGCTGCTTGTTTTTAAAAAAATATTATTGTCTCTTACTCATTCTGCAACAATCTGGATTTTTATCTGCAGTTGGTCACAGTTTGGTTTGGATTCATCAGAAGAAAGAAAAAAAATCACTTGAATCCCCAAGTTGGATAAAAACAAAGTGAGGCCAGAGCAGGGGAATCACTTTGGGTTTTTATTGTTTTATATTTCTTTTTAACAGTAAACTGCAGGTTTATGCACATTAATTATGACATTTGAACATTTTATATGATACAATTTCGGAGGGAGAACTTCCACTTGCTTTGGGTTTGTGACTAAAACTTGACACTGGTTCATATATTTTAGTTCACATAGTTTCAGTTCTGTTTTTTTCTCTTCTTTGTTATTTTGTAATTCTGCTTGTTTTGCTTTACATATTTTCTTGTATAAAATGATCCTGGAAGTTAATCGTAAAAAGCCGAATTGAGATGATTAATCAACAAATTTAATAACTGAGTGAGAATACTGTATTTACTGTGACACATTTCTCAGTACGTCAACATTTCTTTATTATTAATCCGTTTATATAAGTACAATGTATGTTTTTTCAGAAAAACTGAATTTTGTGTTAACAGCTGCAAGCCATAAGTTATCAGAAAGAAACGCTTAGCATGTGTTACTGTGTGCAAACTAAGTCCACTTTTTTAATTGAGTCACTAAATAAAAAAAAAACGAACTGCTGATTCGACTTGCGATGGTACAGATTTATTTATTTTATTAAAATTATGTAACAAAACAAACCAGTTTCTCACCAGAAGAAAAAAATCTAACATTGGATTTTACTTGACTTTGATTTCAACCCATGAATAATTTAACTAAACTGAATTTTCAATGTTCATAGATTTTATTTCATCCGTTTTTATTTTATTGCATCTGCTATAATTTTTAGCTTGTAGCTGCTGCAGTAGCATTTCGTTTTCCTTCCTTTTTACATATAAATAAAAAGTCCCTGCAGCTGTAGTTCTGTAGTTTTGTGCCCTGTAGTTCTGTAGTTCTGTGCTCTGTAGTTTTATGCTCTGTAGTTTTGTAGTTCTGTGACCGTCCCAACCTTGAGCCATCCTCCTCCTCCTCTGTGTTTGCGGCGTCCAGCTGCTACCTGGCCGTAGCTCTGACCCCGCCGCTCGCTGCCTGGCAGACGTAACTCATCCCTTCCAGGCTCTGAAAGATGCAATTTCACGGCGCCATCCAGATGTTCGCTCTGAACTCAAAAACAGAACCACGCCGGACTCCAGCGCCCGTATATCACATCCCCACGTGGAAGTTTATCGCAGCATCCGACTGTATTTCAGGATTTATAGAGAACGTCGGCTGCAGCTTCTGAGAGTCGGAGCGGTGAACTGCCGAAGCTTGTGGGAACGGCGGCCGGTGGGAACACGTCATCCGTTAGCCATTCCACCACCGAAGACACTGAAATTAGTACAAGAGTCTTTAGAGCCTACTTTTCATAAAGTTAATAGAACAAAATGACCTTCCTTATCAAGCAGCCTCATCACAGAGAGATGAGGTGGAACGATAAACCGTTTCCCAAATGGAGCTAAAATTAGGCTGAACAGCAGATTTATTCAATATTTTCCTTTAACGCTGTAGAGTTATTTCCGGTCATTTAGCTCCTCTCTGTCTGAGGCTCTGAGCTGGAAAAACATGGTGTTCTACGTCTGGGTCAAAGGTCAGCCTCTGCCTCAGGCTGCAGTTTGAGTATCTGGGTGTTTAGTCAAGAAGTGACAGGAGAACAGAGCAGGAGACGGACAGAAGGACAGAGGGACAGGTGGACAGACGGACGGCGACATGACGGCTTTGATCCAAACTGCGGAGGTGAAGAAGGAGCCGACGTCGACGATCCAACTCCTCAGCAGGCAGGAGAGAAGTCAGAACAGAAACACTGGCTGGGTTTCCAACAGAAATGAGTTTAAAACTTTCAGATATTGTGGAAGAAACACAATTACACAATTTTGGTGTTTTCATTCAATAAGAAACAATAAAAATCCCACGTCAATCAATCACATTTCAGCAACGAGGCAGCTCGGTGTTTTACATCTTAAAATCACAAAAATAAAAACACTGTCAAACGACTGAGCTTCATTTAGTTGTCTATTATCAAGTAAAATACATTTAGCCAGTTTTAGATTTTGAACCTAAATGTGAGTTTGTGAAAGATGAAGTTACAGCAGTAAGTTGTGTTAACTAGAGTCCATCTGGGTCCATCACGACACCCAGATTTCAGTTCTGATCATTAGTTCTATATGATGAGTTATGGCCTGGAAAACACGCTGAGAGGAGCTAGAAAGTGTTGCAAGGCGACAGGAAATCTGTGTTTCTCTCCTTATTCTAGCAACTTCCGTAAAGGGGAAGACGATGGGTGGATGGGCGGACACACAAAAACCGCTTTCCCTGCCCTCCTTCTAACAATGATTACATAAATCTTCCCCCAAAAGAAAGAAATACTCCAAGGCTTTGTAAATAATTGAAGGTCTGCATTCTGGAGGAAGCAGCTCCGAGTCACAGACTGCAGGAGAAGCTCTGAGGTCACTGGTCCGACTCCTGCAGATGAAACGAGTCGGGAATTGAAGCGCCGGCTGCTGTGTATTTCTGTCAGATCATCTAGCTGTAAAGTGCTGCGGTACAACTGAGCAGCAGCGAGGACGACTGTGAAACTCGCACACGCAGCCACTCTTAACACCGAACAAGGCCAGAGAATTTGATGTAAGAGGCTTATTAGCTGTAATGCTGGAGTTCGGTGAAAGCTTTCGGAGCAACGCAGAAGGATGTAAACGGATGTATACGCACGCTGAAACAAGTGTTTCTGTAGAGGAGTGGTGCCGAGCACAACTATTGGAATAATAATGAATAAAACACCTTGTGCTCTCTCGGGGATTGCTACATCTTTTTCTGATTTACTCGGCTGAATATTCACAAACACACATGCACAGTGAACGTTCCCAAAGCGCTCGGCTGAGGCTGTGATTGTGATAAATGAGCTACACTGAAACTGAACAGACTCTTGTCTTTGGTTACCATCCTGCTCTCATCTGCCTCCACCTTAGTTAGGTGGAATTATGCAGTCCAAAGCTCTTTATCTTTCTCCGTAATTTACTCTTGTGTTCGTTTGCATCTCCAGGGACGGACGGCTACAACAGATTAGATTTCAAGGCCAAGTCAGGGAAATTCAGCCCAGTCATACAGATGCTTCCTGACTGACTCCACCGCCGGCGTAAATCAGCATGTTGAGCCATGACTATGCATGATTCCCGTCATTATCATTACAGCCATCGTGCAGCAGGTTGTCTGCTGTGTTTTATGCTAGTAGCTTCATATGGCGCCATGCAGAGCCAAGCAGGGGCAGTTCATCAGAAATTACCGTCTGACTGGATCCTGGAGACTTTTTCAAGCTTTCCCCTTAAAGATCATCATCAAACTTTCTCTAACAAAAATAGCAGCGTAAATTTAAGTCAGTTGGAAGAAAATAAATTAAGCAAAATTATTACATTTTCAATTAGGTTCAGTTTTTAGCCTGTTTTATCCACAGCCAGTTTGGCTAAGCGTGATGGATAAATATCTGCGTATTCATTAGAAATGTCCGCAAAACTCTGTAGGAAGCTCTATAATGTCCAAAAAACACAATTTAAATAAGAAAAGCAATTAAAATCACACATACATAAGTTTATTCATGCGTGAATCGTTAAAAAACATGCAGCACCATCCTTCTCTTACCACTTCCTGTTGGTCTTCTTTGTCGTTTTTGCCAGTAGAAACGTTCAGTTGTTGATCACGTGACTCGTGTGATGAGAACAAAGTGTTTCCATTGCAGTTTTGAGAAAGACACTAACTCTGATGGAGCCGAAAAACCACCTCATCTTAGCACAAATATGTTTCCAATATGCAAATTCATTTTTATTATTCTAATTTAAGCTTTTACTTGTGGAAACACAGCTACTGCTGGAGTATCCAGTTTGTTAAAGTTTCAACAGTTTAGCAGCTGATTTGGGGTGAAGTTGAAAAATGCAACATATCTGCAGCGCTGGCAGTGAAACAAACCCTCAGCATGATTCTGCCACCACCATGTTTGTTAGTATTCTTAGATGTGAAAGCGTCAGCCTGACCCGTAGTCACAAATGTATTGTTATTGTTGCAAAATAATTGTATTGTTTAATCTTTTCTCACCTGACTATAGACCTGGCATCTGTTTAATTAAGCAATTCATGTTTTTGAATATAGATTTAATAACAAATGCAAGTTTTGTCTGTTTCTTTGAGTTTTAAAGAAAAAATTGCATTACATTTCCAGGACTAAATAACACTAACATTTTTAGACCTATTTTATTGTAGTTAAGATGGAAAAAAAAGTTACGAGTTTTTTACATAAAAGTCCACAAATATCAACAGACGGAAAAAATGAATACATTCTCTCTTTGCAAAACTTTTAAATTCTTTTTTTTATTATTATTTAAGAACTAAACACAAAAGCACAGCTCATAAAAATGTACAGTAGGTTTTCATGCATATTTTGTATTCCTCATTAAAAAATGCAGAATATTTTACACCAACTTTAAGTTGAATGCTTTGGTTTAATCAACTCTGAAGAAACGTTAACTGAGATCCTGTTTTCCCATCTCATCCTTCTAGTGTTTAAAGTAGTAAGTCAGTGATTTACTTTAATAAAATGCTTTTTATGCATTTAAATCAAACAAACATCCTGAGATTTTTAAGAGTTCAGTTTCATAAAGTCATGTTGACATCATGTCCTCCATAAAAGTCGTGGCTCTGCAGGTTTTTCACCTCCAGCTTTTAGCTGTGAATGTCGCCGCGGAGACGCTGATTGGAAATCATGTATTTGAAAAAAGGCTTAATTAGGGAGACAATGAGAGCTGATTGGACCCGACTCGCTCTGATGTTGTTGTGATGACATCAGGAAGAACCGTGATCAATAGAGCTGGGACCTCTGAGTTAGTCTGGGATATAATCCAGATTATGTTTGCTGTTTTACATTTGGAAATCATGAAATCTGCTCATATTTCACTTTGTGAATAACATACTCAGTGCACAAGTAATGATCTTTTTCATTATTACTATCAAGAATAAGGAGGCGAGCACACTATTAACACATAAGCGATAGATGAAAACAAAAAGTGAAATTAAATGAAGAAAGAAACCATTTCAAAATGGCTACAGATATTTACTTCAACAGTTCAGAGTTTTCCCAGTTCTGTGGTTCATAACTGAGTCTGCAGTAACACAAATACAGAACATTTCATGATGGGTCGGATCACATTTCTGGTTACAAACCCCAAACTAAAACACAATTTATATCCTGATAATGATGACAAAATGTGATGTTTACTTTTTGGAAACATCACATTTGACTTGACCAAATGCCAACTGGCCAATTTATGGCAAAATTATTAATTTGCCATAAATTAAGCATTTTTTTCCTGAAATGATTGATTTATGACAAACATGCTCTCTGTTATGAAGCCTAAACAAATTCCTTGTAGTCCTGACCTTTGTCTACATGTTGTAGATTTCCTCATTGCACATCTTTCATGTAAATCAAACCTGTGAAAATCTCTCCGATTGAACCGGGCCGCTGTCGGACCTTTGGGAGGTTCTGAAAACTTCTTCTAAAATGTTATGTTTGGCTTTCCAGATTAACTTGCTTGTCCTGTCTGACCTGCTCATATTGAATCTTCTGGACAGTTCTGACAGGCCAAATTCCTCTTCAAACCGCCTCAAATCCCCAATCGGACTCCTAAACTGCTCCGGTCTTCTTTAAGGAGGACTTGGACGGGTCTTTTGATTTCACCGGAGTCTTTACCTTCACTTCAGCTGTCAGGAGCGAAACGTCTGGGGCTTAACGGGACAAATCCCCTTCCAGGTCCTGAGTGACGTCACATTCATGAGCTGGTGTGACAGCTGAGAGTGAGTTCAGTCATTTTAGGAGGGAGAAACTCGCATTTTTACTTCATTTTACCCAAAAAGTCTCCAATTGTATTGATTTTACATTACATACAGTTTATAACTTCGTTAAAATTCATAATAAATATCCATATGTCAAAATATGTTGGAGAAAAAACAGATAGATAGATAGATAGATAGATAGATAGATAGATAGATAGATAGATAGATAGATAGATAGATAGATAGATAGATAGATAGATAGATAGATAGATAGATAGATAGATAGATAGATAGATAGATAGATAGATCTAATTCATGTGAATTAGATTATTACTGAATTTGTTTGTCTGAAACTACAGATGAGGACATCAACAGTATTTTTGGAGCTCTGGGAAAATTATCCAGCAGTAAATTCTATTTTTAAAACTAACTTCTGAGTTGGGATTAAGCTATTTTTGGAAAATATTTTTGCAACATCCGTGTCTTCATATTACGTCTTGGCAACCTGGGACTTCTCACCGCATTCAAAGCAAACTCTCATCAGATTGTCAGGTGTAACCACTGGAGCCAGAGACTCTTGAAAACATTCATTTCTAGTGTCTTTTAAACAAACACCGAGGCTCCCAAACCTAAAATGCATTCGCTGGTTAATCCGCAAATCCGCAGCAGGAAGAAAACGGCTGCTATCGCTTCATCAAAGCGCTACGGCTCGCAAACAGCCGACGAACACCCTCAGATACCGACGCTATCTCCTGGATGTCTCGGCATCAAGAGGAACAAAGACAGACGCCACAGACATAAAAGGCTAGAGATGCTATCCAATGTGTGAGGATGTCAAGCTGAGGTTGTTTATTATGAGGATGTGTTTGCACAGAGAGTTCACAGAGGCACTGCGGAGACTTGACATGCCACCGTTCCCCTGCTTATTTGGCGGGTGAAAGGTCTCAGAAAGTCGGCAGCAGATGGTATTTATTTCTTTAGGAACTGTGAGCCTGGGTGGAGGAAAGTCCTCAGATGAGTGCAGCTTGTCTGGCATATGGGTCAGGAGTTATCTTCTGTCCCTCAAGTGTTACAGGATTCAACAGTGAAAGCTGGAAATATTACCCTGTAAGTTTTTAACACGACAAATCCCTTTTATGGCGGATAAACGGATCAGGGAATAAATTTATAAATTTATCTCAGAGGACCCCAGACAGGTCCAACATTCACATTGACATACTTTTTATTCCTTTAACCTTAAAACAAGAAGAGCTGCTGGCTCCCCTGATAGTTAGTGGAGCATAAAAGATGTAGCAACCTGGTAGTAGTCACTGCGGTATTCACTCAGAAATATGCTTAAGGGATAAATAATGCAGTGACAGACCATAAAGACGAGCCCGATACAGATGATCCAATGCGGACAAATAATTTATTTGATGCTGAATTTGGGCAAACTATGCTGTTGTATGAAAGAAGGAAATATGTGTATTGTTATTATTATTACAGGAGTAATGGTGCGTTCACACCAAGCGCGTTTTGAGGGTCCAGCGCTGCGCGATTTGAAGCGTCTTGAGCGTTTTACGCACGTCCAACATGTCCGACGCGTCCAACATGTCCGATGCGTCCAACATGTCCGACGCGTCCAACATGTCCGACGCCGGAGTTAGAAAATCTGAACTTTCAGAGCATCAACCAGCATGTAGTGGTGGGTTTTCTGATGTGATCTCTGAAAAAATAAACTATGGAGGATTAACTAATTGTTGCTGTTTGCACTCGTCCTAAAATCTACCACCAATCAAGTTATAACTACGGACAGGAATAGAAAGGTCCTTGATTGGAAGAGGATCAGCGAGGAAGTTGGAATGTTGAGTAAGTTATAACTTTTACTATTTAAAAATATTTCCCCGCCTTTGAGCTATCCAAATGCGTCCAGCAAAAACACTGACTCACGTTAAATAAACGTTAAATAAAGGTTTTTAGACTAAATCTGCAGGAGACGATGGCAGAGCTTGAGGGACACGAAGGCCAAGCGGTCTCGTCTCAACGCCCGCCTAGAGCGACTTTGACGCGTCTGACTTCAAAGTGCACAAGCATCGAACTTGAAGCATCAGACGCAAAACGTGTTCGGTGTGAACGCACCATGAACATGATCATGTTTATCAGGAGCTGTTAGCCTTGTATGCCAACATTCAGATCTTTTATAATGACTTTATGCAACATGAGTAAAAACTTCCTTTTTACCACCATTCCCAAATCTCAGGTAATAACACCAGAAACAGTTTTGAAGGCCGGCATTGCTACGCATGCTGACTGGATGAAAAGAACTGGAAGTTTGTTTCCCACGGTGGATGTTTTAATGGTTCTGCTGGGCAGGGCGGGGTGAGCTCTCCGCTCTGCCAAACCAACCCATATCTCAGCTCCTAACACTCAACCACCATCATTACTCACTTTGGTTTCTGCTTCTGTTCCCTTTCCTCCAATTAGACGTCCATCCACTCCAGTTGTGTCCATTTAACTCCTCAGTTTCCACAATGTGTTTGGCATCAGTGCATCATAGTCATCATCCTCAGGATCCTTCCTGGTAAAGTAAGACTAGAAAGTGGCTACAAACATACAGACGAGAGCAATAAGACTTTTACTACAGCAGAATGTAAAACATTCTGCCACATAATTGGCACCTCTCCTCCCATCTCACAATCCAGTAGTTCTCAGCATTTCTTTCTTTTTTTTTTACTTGTCCTGTCCTGCAGTTTGTTACTCTGAATTGATGTCTGAGTGTCAACAGATTTACTTTCTCAAGTGGAGCATTACAGCTTTCACCATGATGCTCCACTTGACATATACAGCTCTGGAGAAAATGCAGAGCCCACTGCACTGAACCCCGCTGAAAACCTCCCAGTTATTCCACCAAATATTGATTCCTGAACTCTTCCTGAGTTCAAACGTCAGTATTGTTGTTTCTAAATGAACATGAACTTGTTTTCTTGGCATTTGAGGTCTGAAAGCTCTGCATCTTTTTTGTTATTTTGATCATTTCCCATTTTCTGCAAATAAACACTAGATTTCTGCTTGGAATTTCAGAGACATGTTGTCAGAAGTTCATAGAATAAAAGAACAATGTTCATTTCACTCAAACATAAACCTATAAAGAGTAAAATCAGAGAAACTGATCATTTTGCAGTGGCCTCTTCATTTTTTCCAGAGCTGTGTAAAGAAACTTTATTAGAAGCTACTTTGGGTTTAGTTAAAGTGTAATGGACACAAGATGGGGAAGAAAAGGAGACAAGAAAGAGAGGAATGTGTAGAAAAGGTTTAAATGGAAAGAAGGAGATAAAAAAACATAAATCAACAACTGGACGTCTTTCTCTGAACCTGCAGAAAGAGAGAAAACAACAACAAAAACAACAAATGCATTTATGACAACAGTTAGAAAGTAAACGTTACACGGTGACACAAGATGCATTTAGTGGCAACCCAGCTGACCACCTTCAGCGTCTGAAGGGGAATTGCTGATTTCATTATAAAGACTTGAGTGTCCAGAAAAGTGCTGGTACCATTTAATCTCAAAGGTGCGTCTGTAGGTGGATTCCTGTTGCTTCAGGTTGTTGTGAAGAATAAACTAAACTGAAGGTTTTAATTGGTCCATTTTACTGGTCCATCTATGTCCCAGTGCAGCTATGACTGCAGTCTACAGATCAATACGACCTGGTTGCATGAGCAAGGAAATTTACTCTATTAAAGATCACACAGCAGAATGAGGGTCAAAGGGCAAATCTTACCTGGAACATGTTCCCGCTAACGCAGCCCAAGCTCCTATTACCCAAATTCCTGTTTAATATCCTAATTATTCTGATTCCAGCTTTAAGGGTTTTGTATATAAAAAATTGCATCCTGCAATTTACCTGACAACTCATAAACTAAAATCTGGCAATGCAACAAATGTAATCTACTGACTGAGCCTGGAAATGAAGCCCTCATTGGGCTGTAGTTGATTTTTCTGTCAAGTCAGCAGCTTTCCTCTGGTTTCCTGCAACCATCAAAACGAACTTTACTTTAGGAAACGAGTCTTCAGCTGCGAACCTCAAGCTCACCTCTTCCACCAACCAGAAGAAAAGCCTGTAAGGTCAGCAGTTTAAAGAGTTTGATTGTCCAATTTTCTCTTCCTCCGAAAATGGAGCAAGAACGAACAGCGTGATTAGCTAAGTGCAGAGAGGAATGTTTCCCTTCCACTTCCACTGAAGCTGTGAAACTCGCTGCTTCTGATCGCTGACAGCTGAGTGGCATCTGGCAGGAGGCAGTACAGTACAAACACACCCTCACGCTCGTTTGTTCTGCTCCACAAAGGCACATTTAGCCTTTTTGTTTCCTCTTACTCCAACTTTAAAGCCTTGAGTCGACCTGTAAGCCGGAGAATTAAGGTTTTAGCCACATTATGGCCCAAAACGAGGGCAGATGTGACGTCTAATTTCCCCTCATTGGGTTTCCATGCCGGCCTCCGCTAACAAGGAGTAATTTGTAGGTCTCTCCTCAACAGCCTCCACAAAGAGGAAATGTCAGCCTGGTCCATCAGAATGACCCCGAACCCGTAACATCACACCCTCCATCAGCGAACCAATCACTTATCTAAGCTGGATTAGGAAAACGGGAGTTTTTCTCTAACGTTGTTCATCTCTCGTTCCTGTTGATGGGAAACATTCCTCCCCTCTTGCGATGCGCAGAGTCGGGCGCTGTGTTGATTTGATTAAGAGCGTTAATTAGAGGCTTAAAACCACAATAACAACTGAGAAACTGATCTGAGCTCTTTATTACTACTTTCTAAGGTTTTATAATAGGGATTTGGATAAGAGATCAAGAGAGCAAGAAAGTTTATGTGAGAAAAACCTGGTAATTCTAGCCCTCTCTGTTGGCTGTAAACAAGTCAGTCAAAGCTAACAAACTGCTGTAGCTGTTCACAGAAATCCATTGTACCTGTTTCAGGGAAACGTTTCCACACAGCCTGAAAAAGTCACAAATACCAACAGGTAGACAAAATATCAACTATAGCGTCACTAAATATTAAATGAATCAAATATTATAGATCTGATTTTGTTCTTTTCTTTCTGTAAGCACATTAACCTCCAGCACATACTTAAAAATCAGATACGGACTTTTTCTCTTTAAAGGTTAGTAATCTGAGTAAATTGGAATCGGCTAAGAAAAATCAGGAATTGATATTAGCTAAGGTTTCTTTTTACCGTTTTTTTTCTTGCTTTTAACAGAAAATAGAGCAGCCTGACTGGTTATAAGCAACGTTACCGTACTGGTTTCTCTGGGAACTCTGGCTTCCTCCCTCAGGTTCAGGTGTGATGCTGCTGGGAGATTAAAAAGAAATCCCTTCGTTTAATGACGAGCGTTCCCGTCATTAAACGTCCATGAAGACAACTGGAATCATAACTGTTAGTGTTGAAACATTATTAAATGTTTCAGCAAAGTATTTCACATACAGACCATAACTCGGTGCAGATGTTTCCAGAGGTTTGCTTTTTAAAAAAGAAAAAGAAAAACAAACATTAAAAAATTAAAAATGGCCACCATGGCCGTAAAGGAAAATTTATATTTTGGTGTCAAATCATACATAATTGGACTCATAAAAAGTCACATTTATCTATAATATTTTTACCTTGAACTTTTCTTGACAATGTTTTTAAGATGGTTGTCTTCTATAGATGAATATGTTTGGTATGGATATTTTGAACCGTATAGATTATATATATTGAACTTATTTCCTTTATCTTTATCATTTTTCAAAATGGCCATGGGATTTAGAAACATTGCCTTTTGTTAAAAAAAGAATATTTTTCAAAATGGCCGGATTTTGAAAAATGTCAATTTTTTTATTTTTATTTCAAACCATTTTTCAAAATGGCCGCCGTCATGCTAGTAATGGAGAATATATGTTTGTACTAAAATAAGAAGTTGATGTTAGTAGTGTTGAGCACAGCTAGCTCTGCTAATGCTACACAGCTAAGCATAAAAAACTAGCATAAGCTAATGCTAACCATGAAGACAGCTGTTGCTCAGCCTGTAAATTTCTACATATTATCACTTTAACGCTGTATGGACATGAGAACCAAAGTGGAAAACATACAGTGTGACTTAAAGTTCCTCCAGGTTGTGAAAATTAGTAATATTTTATGCCATTTTGAAAAACGTCCATCATCCTGAAATTTTAGTGTCTGGTGGTAAATATGAAAAACAAAAGGACCTGAAGGGTGAGCAGGCAAACGTTTATGCTTGTTTCCACATTTGAAAGATTTTTCCAGTATGTTTCATACTCTGTACATCCTGGTCAGCCTCCAGCTCACGGATTTAAATTTGTCTCATTTACTGGAGACTCAATAAGCAACACAGGCGACTGTTGGGGTTTGTGGATTCTTTTGTTGGTTTTCACATTTTTAAAAATCGTTTTCTGTTTATAGCAACTTTTTTTTTTTTTTTTTTACCATTTTCAGCTCCTTGTTAGTTTTCTCGTCTGCTCCACCCCACATACCTGGTAGTCACACTCCCTGTGTGTCAGTTGTGATCCGTCCTCATTAGGAACAAACCCTGGTTTTCTTTGTTTCCTGTCAGATTCCTCCTTTTTCTCTCAGCTGTTATCTTGTGTTGCTGAGCCCCTGTGCTTTTTGGTGTCTTTGATTTTCTGTCTTTGCAGCAATCCAACCATTTCTCAACTGCTTGTTGCATGTAACGGTGCCTTTGGGCCCTTCACCGTATTCATGACGACGACTAAAGGGACAGTCGGCGTTGTTCCTCCTGCAGGTTTTTCTTCAGTGGCATGAGCATGACGTTTTCTCCTGTACCTGTCACTGTTGGGCTCCTTTTAGGAACAAAGATTTCATCTTTAAACTTGTTTTCGAGATTATTTGATGCTGGTCCAACTTACCAAACATAGTGAGAATTGTACGGTGGCCGACAGGTGCAAATGCGCAGCAAAAGAGAAACATGCAAACAAAAAAAAAAACACGCGCACAAATTAAATGCGGCAAGCAAAAAGAGAGACGCAAACACCCCCGAATGAAATGCAGCAAACAAAAAGAGAGACGCAAACACCCCCGAATGAAATGCAGCAAACAAAAAGAGAGACGCAAACACCCCCGAATGAAATGCAGCAAACAAAAAGTGTTGAAAACGGAAGTGCTCCAGACCACTAGGGGGAGTCAAAGAAAATAGTATTCATTTCTATGGGACCAGATGCAAGATTCAGAGAAAGAAATTTGAAAGAAAGTAAAGGTATCTCTCTGAATCTTGCATCTGGAAAGTGTGATTATTGTGAGAAGTCTGAAACAATAGAGCATGTTATTTTAGAGTGTTGTAAGTATGAAGAAGAGAGAAGATGCATGCTGAGAGAGTGTGTAGGTATTAAAGAAAGGTTTAATTTAATAGAATTTTTGAGGAGAGATTTCGGGAGTAGACATATTCAAATAATTATTCGGTATCTTAAATAAACAAAGCTATTTCATAGGATATGAGTAGAGCAAGTTGGGTGTGAGTGTGTAAAGAATATCAAAGAGGGGTATATAAAGCTATAAGCAAGTTGGATAATATAAGCAGGTGTGTATGTGTGGGGGTATGTTTAATCAGGAGTTAATGGAGGGAAAAGGTAGAAAGTGAAAGTTTATAGACCATCTCGAACCACACTCCATACTGGTAAGGGCGGTAATGCTACTGTAAGTTTGTTGCCAACCGCCAATAAATACCAAGAAGAAGAAGAAGAAGAAGAATCTTGCATCTGGTCCCATAGAAATGAATACTATTTTCTTTGACTCCCCCTAGTGGTCTGGAGCACTTCCGTTTTCAACACTTTTTGTTTGCTGCATTTCATTCGGGGGTGTTTGCGTCTCTCTTTTTGTTTGCTGCATTTCATTCGGGGGTGTTTGCGTCTCTCTTTTTGTTTGCTGCATTTCATTCGGGGGTGTTTGCGTCTCTCTTTTTGTTTGCTGCATTTCATTCGGGGGTGTTTGCGTCTCTCTTTTTGCTTGCCGCATTTAATTTGTGCGCGTGTTTTTTTTGTTTGCATGTTTCTCTTTTGCTGCGCATTTGCACCTGTCGGCCACCGTAGAATTGAGACCAAACAGAAGTAAAAATGCCAGTGTTAAAGTAACACCAGACATTGATAAATATTCAACTATACCGGGTGTCACATTGACATTACTATGGTGTTATATTTAACATTTTAAGTATAATGTTAAAAGTAAAGTATCTATTAAGAGAGATAAATCAACCTGACATGTTTTTGGACTGGGGGGAGGAAGCCAGAGTAACTTGGTGCAAATGTTCCCAGAGGTTTTCTTTAAAAAAAATAAAATAAAACAACCTGTTAGCTACTGAAAAATTCAAAATGGCCGCCTTGGTTGTAAAGGAAAATTTATATATTCACTAAAATTGCGAATGTTTATCACAGATGAATAATTTTGGTGTAAAATCAGACATAACTGGACCCATAACAAAATGTTTTCATCTACAATTTTCTGATCTTGAACTTTTTTTTTTTGGCAGATAATTTTTCAAGATGGCCGCCTTGGTGTCCTTGAATTAGATGAATGTGTTTGGTGTCAAATATGCATATTTATACATATTTTGAACCATATAAAATATATACAATTTCTTTTGTGGTGTTAAAACAATCCACACATGCAGAAGATAAAACATGACACACAGGCTGGGAATCGAACCCAGGACTTTTTGCCACCAGGCAACCGAGGTACCAGCTGCTCTACTGCGGCTATTTGCTTATTGAAGACATTCAGCATTTATGTTGAATAAATAACGGGACTCTTTTGTGGTCAACCTGTGAGGGAATTTTTAAAAATCCCCACATCGTCTTAACATTAGCAGTTTGCAATGTTGGCTTTTTACATGAACACAAAGTAGAACGCACTCTGCAGACGTTACATGAAGGCGTGTCTTAAGCCACACCAATCAGTTAACACTCGAATTTAACAACAGCAAACATGTCAGACGTTACACTGGCAGTAGAAGCAAAGACACTCATAATGTGGTTGGGTGGACTTTATGAAGACCCCGGGTTGGCAGAGTCAAACAGGAGACCTGGGATGTATCCTGAGAACCACATGTTTTCCTTCCACTCAACTTTCCACTTCCATGCATGGATACAGCACACGGTGATCACTGGCTCTTTGTAGCTTACCCTCAATGTGGAGTGTGTTGTCATTGCCATGTTTGCTTTAAAAATCCTTTTTTGTATTATAATTATCTGAAAAGTACTTTTGGAGTTTTTATCAGCCAAACATTTTAAAATAAAGAGAAATAAATGTTAGACATATATAAATGTGCGTATGTTGGAGCTGTGTGATGAGTTTCTCTATTTTTTATTGAATTACTGTAACAAATTATTTTCTAAATTATATTCTAATGCCTTGAGATGAACATAGCTTCATTGAAAAAGTAATAACAAATCACATTATGAAAATATTTGTTCAGATAGTCATAGAAAACAACCAGTTTTCTTTGTTTTATAAAAATACTGCACTTAAAGGCCTAATTTTGTAGTAATTTCCAAAAACACACACTTTTAATGCCATCTAACTCCCATAAAAAAAAAATCCAAAGATGTGTTTGTCTTTGCAAACAGGCTGTAATGTTTGCTGAGCACACATCCCTGTCTTAACTTTTACTTTGCAAAATAATAATCACAAGGACGGCACTCAGTTGTGTGACAGCTTTAATGCCGCACACAACAAACAGCAGATAAGAGCTCCAAACTGGCACGTTATATTAAATGAATCTGTTGTTGTAGGGGAGGATTAAGTGAAACATTAGCGTGAATGGAAATACCTCCCGCTGTATTCATTTTGAGCAGTCGCATGGAAACATTTGCCAGGAGCGATCCATGCGGACAAAAGACGGAGTCATATATTAAGGGCCGCATTCAGACGGATGATTTAAGACTTTAATTAACCAGCCCTCCAATCGGCCGCTGAAGCTGTGAGAAAACCGAAAAGATGTTGATCCGTCACAAACTGGTAAAAAGGATGACAAGCCCTCCGATCGGTTTCCTCCTCGGTGTTTGACCAGATGCAGCGCCGCTCTGGTTCAGGCAGAAAGCAGGAGAGAAACGGCCACCCCATCATTGTTCCACTTTCGTCATGCAGAGCAGACCCTGAAAGTGAGCCAGCCTGTAACTGAAGCTCTCCCTACTTTTAATTACGGTGAGAAATTGAGTGCTAAAAGCAATTTGCAGCTTCAGCCTGCCTCGTCAGACGAATGTGTTGAAATTGTGCTGCGTTTGCTGCCCTCCAACTCATTTCTCTCTACTGTTTCACCTCCTCGTCCTCCTTTACTCCTGGGCGTTGGGAGGCTGTTTGAAAACAGCGCTGGAGATATTCAGAGAGGCGTCTGGCGGTTTAATTAACTCCCACTCTCCTCTCTGAGTTTTTCCTCCGTTTGTCTCCCACTCATGAACGCAGTATGTTTCCTCTTAGACTTTGAACAGAGACAGATGAGCTCAGCTGGACGGCTGCATGTCACTGGAGCACCCTGCTGTGCAACCTTTGCTTTAAATAGACAGGATTTTTAATCCCACCCTCCCATCCAACGCTCAGTTCGATAGCTTTTATGGTTATTGCACATTGATCATGATAAATTTGGAAGTTTGGAGGATGCTATTCCGGTGATTGAAAAGTTGTGTCTCTGACAGATCAATGGGCATTAGCATTCAGCCGAGGACGGAGCTGTGCGTCTCGTTTCTCTAACTGTACTCCTGGTGTCTGCCTCCTCAGAGAAAGCAGATTAGAAACAACACTGGGCTTTGCATACCAACTGCCTGTATTTTATGTGATTTCAATCATATTTATATCTAATAATCTTCAGAGTCTATTGGATTTCAAGCAGCATATCAGCCAAAACGTTTGTGATTATTTGGAGTTACCACACATACATAATCATCCAAAATGGCCAGAAAACCCTGTGAAGATTACAGAACTATAAAAGAGCTTAGCTACGTTTCTGCTGGTGTTTTATTCACTCTTTGTGACTATGATACCGCGTTGAGGCGCCACGATGGGACGTCGACTGCTTTTCAAAGTTGTTGTTGCCAATATAAACATGGCTTCTATTGGTCAAGTCCAGCTAATTTGCCGTGGAAGCAGCACACCTGGTTGGAAACACCTGGCTTAAAAACCGACCCACGAACTGTGTCTCCTAATGTTTTTGTTTATTTGATCAAATCTCAGACTTCGCCTGAATTCACATAACTTGATTTCTATAAAAATTTCATAAACTGTGTTTCTTTTTACACTGGAAAAGATTTAAAAGCTTACAAAAGTCTAGATGCTAACTTGTTTTTATTGTTCATGCTAGGCTACACGATGATTTTCTCCATGGTTACTAATGTTTGGATGCGTCTCCACAACGCAATATTTGTAAATCTCTCTTATTTATGAAGTAAATAAAGGTTAATCATCTCAACTTGTAGAAAGTGTTCGCTGCAAATCTGCGATTACACCGAGGGTTGCTAATCGTACGATTAGCGGCTGCTACCCATCAACGTTTTCATCCTAATCAAAAGATTTACCATAAAATGATTAGTTGGTTTGCATCTTCTTCTGTTTTAGTAGCATCGTTATTACAGTGAAATCATCTAAATAAACCAGATATTATGCCAGTAAAAGTTTGGTTTTAGGAGATGACACACACGGGTTGTTTTTTCTGTCGCTTTCTAAAGTTATCGTGTTTGTGTACTGGTTGGTTTCCTCCAGACATCTCTACTTTGGTCTCATGTGTCCAAAGATTATTGTCCCAGAAATCATGTTGTTTTTTTAAGTCACGTAACTGTAGATGGGTTTTTGGGGGTTTTTTTAGATCTAAAGTGTTTTTTAGCATTTTGAAACAAGTTATCTTAAGTTTCCAAACTTTTTTTAGCTGTTTTGTAATAAGCTTAATCAGTCAACATGTTAGCTGAGTCAAAATAGTTTCAAAATTGTCTAATTGCCTTTTATGTTTTTTCTTTTTGACATTGTATGACCACAAACCCGAATGGTGATGATGGAGATTAGTTAGGAAAACATGTTTTATACATGAAGAAAGGTAAAATATCCTTAAAGTAAAGTATCATGCCTTGATTGAAAACAAATTTAAGAACAGATAAAATCCTTGACATGTATCAGTGTTGACGGATAAAAAGCAGCTAGCTAGAGTTTATCCACTCACAAAAAAAAAAATCATTGGGAGAATTTCAAGTCCAAAACACCTCTAACAAAAACATACGTTTACATTACATTACATGTATTAAAACTAAATCTGCATTTAACTAATTGCAGTTTAAATAATTGCCTATGTTGTGAAAATAAACATTAAAATGAAAGTGCTTCTTTCTGTGACCTTAAACAAAAGTTTAACAAATTAAACATAACAAAGGAAACAATTTTACTCTCAAGGCTGAAGAACAATGTTGCAAAATCAGAACTGAGTTATTGTGACGAATCAACATAGTAAAAAAAACCTCGATGTGGAATAATAAAACCGTATAAAAAATACGTGACCCGGCTCTGACTTCTTGTTGAGAGACCGTCAAGGACAATTTCATCTATTCCCAACATTTCCCTCCCTTTGTATTTTATCAGCGGGATCCACGTGTGTCAAACAAGCCGTTTGGGTTATTATGAAGCTGTTTATGCGTGTGGCACTCAGCCGGATCACGTTTTCTCCGTTCTTGTTATCTTTTCTCCATTACTCCAAACACTTTCTTCTCTGCGTATTTGTCCTTCTGCCACCAGCAGCATTTTGGTGTTTTCGTTGGCTTTTTGTGTCATTAGCTAACAAACACAAACATAACTCCAATTCCTCCCCAACCCGGTGGAGATCCAACTAACGGGTCGAGTGAAGGGTTATAATAAGCTTCCTCTGCTGCGAACAAACATCAAGCCGATGACGAGAAACACTGACGCCAACGCGAATACCAGGACGATTAAACTTAAAGATTCAAACACTGTTAAATGACCTTTACAGTCTGATATCTCACCAAGTTTTATTTGTTCAGTTTTAATGTCTGACTCTAAGATACACTGCAAAAACACAAAATATTACCAAGTATTTCTGTCTGGTTTTGAGTGCAAATGTCTTAGTACACTTAAAATAAGAGAAAACTAATTTAGCAAAATATATCAGCTTGTTTTAAGTCAATAATTCTTGTAAACAGATTTTAAAAAGCACCAGTTCCATTGGCAGATTTTTTTCTACTTAAAGCAGGAAAAATGTCCCTCTGCCAATTCAACTAGTATATTTTTATCTATATAAAATAATGATAGACTTAAAACCAGCTCCTATATCTTACTGCAAAGTTACTTTTAAGTTATTTTTGTCTTATTTCAAGTGTACTAAGATGTTTGCACTAGAAACTAGATCAAAATACTGAATGAGAAGTGATGTTTTTGCAGTGCAGGTTCAGAGTATGTCACTGTAAGGAACCAGATGTTTTTTATTTTGTAGGTTTGATTAGGCCTGTCATGATAACAAATTTTTCTGAATGATAAATTGTCCTATAAGTTATTGCAATTAAAGATATTATTGCAGGTTTGAGTCTATTTTCAATTAATATAATGGTAATGTCGTCATAATGCAAGAAAACCTGATGAAAGATCAATAAACTTTAAATTCTAGTGAACATGTAACACTGGAGCTGGAAAATATTTTAAATATCCAAAATAAATAAACAAAACAACAGAAAACAACAAATAAAATCAATTATGAAATCTCAGACATCCAGTTTTTGGTAGAAAGAGATAAAGGAGAAAAACAATAAATCGCCCATGGAAATTTTTCAGTTCGTTTTAATTTATCATCCAATTAATTGATTTATTGCTGATCCTAGTTTGGCTGAAACTAGCTGATGCTAGTTGTTGCTATTTGATGCTAGTTTTGACTGAAAGTAGCTAAGACTACCATCAACTAGCATCAGTCAAACTAGCATCAGCTAACTTCACCCAAAACTAGCATCAACTAGCATCAGCCAAACTAGCATCAACTAGCATCAGCCAAACTAGCATCAGCTAACTTCACCCAAAACTAGCATCAACTAGCATCAGCCAAACTAGCATCAGCTAACTTCACCCAAAACTAGCATCAACTAGCATCAGCCAAACTAGCATCAGCTAGCTCCATCCAAAACTAGCATCAACTAGCATCAGCCAAACTAGCATCATCTAACTTCACCCAAAACCAGCATCAACTAGCATCAGCCAAACTAGCACAGGACAGCTAGCTTCACCCCAAACTAGCATCAGCTAGCTTCATCCAAAACTAGCATCAACTAGCATCAGCCAAACTAGCATCAGCTAACTTCAGCCAAACTAGCACAGGACAGCTAGCTTCACCCCAAACTAGCATCAGCTAGCTTCACCCAAAACTAGCATCAGCTAGCTTCACCCAAAACTAGCATCAACTAGCTTCAGCCAAACAATTTTGTAATTTGTACAAACTAGCAGTTTTGTTAGTATGCTGTACCATAAGATCTGGGAGAGAAACTACCATGAGAGCAGCGGCACAATCCGGGATATTCACAGAAAAATCATAATATGGGAGCACGGCGGGAAATGGGGGTAAAAAACATTTGTTTACCGACCAAAACGGGAGACTTGACAGGTATGATCCATATCTCTAATTGGTCAGAGATATGGACCTATCAGAGGAAGCTGAGTTGCTGCTGTGCTGTTTGCTGCGTCGCTGCCTGATAATATTGCAAAACGACAGATCCAGTTGCTTCTGTGGCCCCGACAGAACCAGGACCGTTTCCCTGCATGCCGTGCCTGCAGCCCTCCAGGCCGGTCGCGGTTTTCTCTGGGCTTCATCTCAGCTGACCTGCTCAATTTAAAACCGGGACGTCGCCTTCACTGCAGCAGGAGGGAATTCTCACGAGCTGCTAAACAGGAAGGAGTATTACATTTTGTCCAGCTTCCTTAAAAATAAACATCCTTCTGATTACAGCTCCGGGAGAGAAGTTCCTCTGTGAAACCTCAAAGCTCGGCCTGCTGATTGTGGAGCCTGAATCCACACTGGCAGCGAAACAAAGAGAGGAGCCGGCCTCACATGTGGTCGACGACGGCTCAACTTACCGATTGTCCCGACCAATTACAGCTGCGCATGAAAGGACTTTTTAAAATGGCCGCTCTTTTGTAGGTAGACGCTCTGATTGATGTTTATTTTAAATGTCCTTATCCCAGTGATGAAAGGTCAAGAAATCCTGAATTTGTGACTGATGGTCAAAAACGTAAAACAGTAAAGGAGCAATCCACCTACGTTTCTGACGGTAATTGCTTATTTTCCCCACATTCAGTTTGACATCAGAACATCGGAGGAGGTTTGAAAGAATCCCTAAACGTATTTTCTCGTGATTTAAACACACAGTGACGACCCTGCAAACGCTCAAAGAAACCTTTAAACCACCAAGGGGTCCCTTGTTTGTTCTTCAGCTTCCGAGTACATATTTTTGATGATGTTTCCATTGTTAACAACAGAAATCGTTAGGAGAATGCCTGAGGCGAGCAAGAAGACTGATTTGTTTTCTTGGAAAAGGTAGCTTCAGACTAAATGATGAAGAGAAGAAAACAGCCAGAGTGTTGTGGTTAAAGACTTTTGGAAAAGTAGTGTGGAGGAAAAATGCAGACAAGGATTAGGTCTAAAAATAAGCACCGTCTCTACGGCTTGTGTTGGCGTTTTGTTTTGGGTGAAATCTGTGTCTGGTCGCTTAGTTTTGCAGGTTTCTCAGTCGGTTTTCCACACCTGTGTCCCGTCTCTTCTCAGCTCACCTGTCACCATCCGTAATCACCTCCCACAACTAACAGCCTGTTTGTTTTCCGGTTAGTTTCCTGTTGTGGTTTGTTTCCGAAGTCGGATTTAACTGTTTAAGTTTATCTTTTCATAGATAGGCGCACATTTTCCTTTTTCTCTCCAGCCAGAACTTGAATTTCAGATTCCACAATTTCAGGTTGACGTAATTTGGCAGGACACAAATACAGAAAACTCCGGCTTTCAAAGTCAAAGTTCTGAGGAAGGGTCAGAATTTTGACGTTTTCTTACAGAATTCTGAAATTTTCTCAGAATTTGATTTTTCCCCCCGAAATTCTGACTTCTTTCTCAGAATTCGGCCTCCATTTTGGCACCATCCGACACCATCAGCCGTTTTAAATCAGAAATCAGATGCATGACGCCGCTCCCGCCTTCGGCCATTAGCAGCTCAGCTGGTGAGCGTTTCTAATTGGAGGTTCTGGTATCGCTTCAAGAGTAAAACGTCTCTCAAAAACATCCTGGTTATTATTTCCCCCCCGGTCAGAAGGAACCGTCTGCTCTGCGGTTTCATGCGTTACACCTTCAGACCACCGGCTGCTGAATCTTTTAACCCTCCTGTAATAAATAATGATTCTTTGTTTTCCGCCGCTGGCCCGATCATCTCCGCTGAGGAAAAACACAGAGCTCAGCACTGCAGGGAGAGGGAAGAGAAGCAAAAAGGAACAATTACTCTGATTTTAAACTGGGATGTTGGAGTGAAACGTTAAAGTATATGAGACAGCAGCATAAAAACCACGAGGGCTTTCCGTCTGCACCAGCCTGCAGGAAGCTGCTTCGCACCGACGAGCGAAGGAGATAAAACCCACGTCATAAATCTCATGCAAAAAATAAATAAATAAAACTATCCTGGCCTTTGAAGCCAAACATCCGCTCTTAAAACTTAAAACGGGTTTGCTGCAGCAAAGTATTTTGTATTAGCGGTTGTGCTTGGCTGTTCTGTTCTGATGGGTTCTGATACCGGGACAAATGGTAGTCAAGTCTGGAGGAGATAAAATCAGAGATAACCTTCAGCAGAACCACAGCGGAATATCAAACAGCCAGCCGAGACGCTGAAGGAGACAGGGAGCGTTTCCCGATCTGGAGGGGATGTTTGTGCTGCTCCATCAGAACCACATGGATATCAGAACCGGGCTTTCTTCACCTGTTACCCCTCACTTCCAGATATTGATGATCTGTTTTCATTTCATACCAAATATCTGATTTTCCTCTCAGACTGCAGATGTTTTGGCGCTTCCAGAGGATTCTTAAAGTAGTTTATAGGTTAGTAATAAAGGCTGTCAGTCAACCTGCCAACTGCAACGCAAAGAAATTCAAAAATTATTCATTTAGTACAGGAAATATTAACAAAATGCACAGAATCAACAACTAAACCCAGACAAGAGAAGTGAAGAGAATCAAAAACATTGAAGTTTTAAAAGTAAATCACCTCACGAAGGTTTCAATCAGATTTCAAATATTCCCTTTAAAGTTTCAATCATTCTGTGGTTTAATTCCCTTTAAAACTGTTATAACTTATTCAAGATCTCCTGGAAAACTATTCTGCAGCTTAACCTCAACAACAAAGAGACAAACATACTTTTAAATGTAATATTTATACCTGGTTGTTTATGTAAAATTGTTGATTTTTGTGTTGTTATGATGTAAAGCCATTTGAACTGCCTTGTTGCTTAAATGTGCTATAATAGTAAACTTGATTGATTTTATTGAGTAGGTCATATTTCATATTTCTTTCCTTAAATAAGTTCTGAATGTGTTTAGGGGGCAGTTTTTTGTTTTTGTTTTTTGTTTTTTTGCAGTGTTAAATTTGACTAGTTTAGCAAATCTTCAGACCCTTCATTGGCTAAACAAAGCATTGTTGTGGTGATTACATTATGAACCACACTGATTGAACCAATGCTAACCAGAGTTTGCCCTAAATTATTTCATTGTCGGCCATTTTGACTGCCAGATGATGAAAAAGGTGGGACATTTACAGATGGGAATGAATTTGTTTTATGTTGATCAATTTTCAGATTATTGTGGTTTAAAGGCAACTTGTTCAGTGACTTATAAACTAACAGCAGTATTTTAAAGTCTGTTCTCTCAGTGTAGGGACTGTGGAACGGGGTGATGTGCTTTAACTGCCTGGTTTTAGTCAGATCTCCAGCAGCAGCTGCAACTGGAGGATGGATTATTTTAGGCAGATCTGTGAAGACACTGTGGGAGTAATCAATAAACACGGGATGAGTTTCTCTAAATCTTCCTGTGACATTAATCCTTTATAATCCTGGAAATGTTCTTCAGGCGATAGAAGGCCGACTTTGTGACTGTTTTTATGTGGCTCTGAAGGTTCGATGTTGTCATAATCTTCAGGAATATGTGTGATTTCCAAGCAAGTTGCAGATTGATCAGATTTTTATTCCATTTGCAATTATTCTGGGATCTTTTCAATCATCACCAACACTATGGCGTCCTCATTGGGTTTGACCCGGACAGGCTGCTCAGCCTGGTGAGACTGAGCTCCTAACCAACAGTAACTGTGTGTGTCTGTCTTCTCTGGACACCAGGTGTTGGCCAGCTCACCTGCCAGGTGTGCACTCCAGCTCTCAGCTATCGACTTCTATGAAAGATTCCCCAGATTTCCCGTCCAGAAACAGGAAACAGATCGGTGCTACTTTCTGTAAACCTGCAGCCAAACCTGATTAAGCTGTTGACGAGAACTCTTTACTTTTCTTGTAGCGAGCTTAGAAAATTCTTCTCAGCCAGATTCTGACAGCATAAACGGTTCCAAGAATCTCCCGGGTGTTAATGCAGCTGCATAAATGCCAAGCAGAGCTTTGTTGAAAAAGAGCATGCTCACTCAGCAACTCTTCCCTGCATGGACAAAAGGTTGAATTACTTATTATAACCTGAGCTATTATTTCCTTTCCCTCCGAGGCCAATTCATCTCAGAGTGAGACTTGTTCTGGGGATTCATTTTCCAGGGCCGATGAATGTGCCGCCTTCCTCTTCCTCACTTCTCAGCCGACATGCAGTCAGCATCACACTTCAAGCTTTTGTTCCGACTCAACAGGATTCAGGTGAGATAAATCTGGAGACGCTTCGCCTCCGTAGACGATGCCTGCAGCTTCATGTACTGGATGAAACTTGTGCTTTTTCTTAATATTAACTCCAAACTGAACAAATTCACTTGAGTCCAAATAATCAAGAACTTCAGCATATTTATGTTGCTTCAGTAACTAAATATGTAGTTACATTTACTTGAGTAACTTTTTTGAAAAAAATTTCTTTTAGGAGTATTTTTACTACTCAGTACTTTTTTACTTTTACTTGAGTAACTTTAATATAAAGTATTTCTACTCTTAATTTAAAAGAAATTGATTTGGAAAAAAAATTATTTTGTCTAATTTTGTTATTTTTTGTTACTTATACAAATATTTTTAATTTTGGTCCTTAAAACACCAAAGTTTCCCCTGAACTTTATATTTTGGTCCATCTGGTTATCAATTTTTTTTATTTTAAATGACTGCTAATTTGATCAGTTACTCTATACATGAGTAGACTTTTGTACCAAATACTTTTTAAATCTTACATTAGTAATTTTATTGAGGTATTTCTGCTCTTACTTGAGTAAAATTTCTGGGTTTTCTACCTACTGAAGGAAGAACAAACAAGATTTTAACCTGCAGTTTCACTCAAAGTTTTTTACTGAAAGAAACTGATTTGGAAAAATTTTATTTTGCCTGATTTAGTTATTTATTATTGTCATTTTTGTCCTTAAAATACCAATAGCTAAATAGCTTAAGTTAAATAGCTATGCGTTTAAATTTATATTTTTGTTTGGTCTGATGGTGAAATTTTAAAATTTTAAACGATTGATAATTTCATCAGTTACTCAGCAGACTTTTTATCAAATACTTTTAAAATCTTACTTGAGTAAAATGTTTGGGTTCTTGTCTCACTTTTGTAAATATGTCACACCAACAATTAGGGAAAATAAATCATAATTTCCATTTGTTGCTTTCACAAATCCTCTAAAATGGCTTTGTTCTTAAAACTTGCTGTATTTTTTTGTATTATTTTGTCTTTATTCTTATCAAACGGAAAATTAAATCTAGCATCAGTTTTATGTGGATATTGAACGATGATAATTAGGGCTGCATGTTTTTCTCATACATGCTGTGAGGAACAGATGGTTCCAATGGTTACCTTGTAAATAAAACCACCTCCATGTTTAGCTGCTTCACACACTCCACATCTATCACATGTAATCATGAAAGAGCAGATGGAGAAACTGCGTGCTAAACATGAAAATGTGCTGAAACAATAAATAGATATGTGGTTAAAAGATGACTGCTGTTGGTCAAATTAGCTAAACAGGCTTTATTTCAGTTAAAATAAGTTTCAGTTTAATTTGAACAGTAGTGATCAGCTCAAAAGTTTACTTTTTAACTTCATCCTATAGTTTTTACAAACTTTCTTTTAAAAATAGACAAGGGTTCTTGTTACTTGGAAGTTAGTTTTTTATCTTATTTGCACTAAAAACTGGACCAAACAATCTGGGTTTTTTTTAGTCCAGTGTTCTGGTGCGGAATAGGAACAAGTTGTTTTCTCTACAGAACGTCTTGTTCCCATGATCAGATTTCTGATTAGTGAAAAACAAAAAAAATGAATCATTCAGTTTAATAAAAATCCCAAATAAATTGGATGATTGAATTCATTGGCTGTTTCACAGCCCTTGAATCCTGCTGGTGTGACTCCAATAAAAACTAAAGCTGCTTTCAGGAAATATACAGCATCTTTTTCAATATGAGATGGACTGAGGTGAACATTTTTATTGCAAAATGCCAGAATGTGTCGAAGAGAAGCAGGTAGATGGCCTCTTCAGTTTAATATAACTTCTACACAACAATATACTTGGCACATATTTTTTAAAGCCATGCTGTGCAGCATCCACCGGAGCCGCAAACATTTCTGCAGTTCCCATGGAAAGTATTTTCTTTATTTAGGGTCCGACAGGCACACATGTGAAAGGAATCAGGACGGCCCTGAATCCGCTGCTAAATCACAGATTTACAGTCAGTGAGTGACATCTGTTCAAAGACGCCGAATATCCTCTTGTCCACCCAGAAACGTGATAGGTGTGGCAAAGCAGCTATGTGTGAACAGAAACAAACTCCCAAACCCGATCCGCTCTGATTCACCCCGAAACTTCAGAATTATCTCCCAGGCCGTTTCTGTTCCGTGTGCAAACTAATAAACCAATAACATTAAGAGCAGTTTTGTTTTTTGGCACCCTGACTAACAGAAATACTTCACGGCTGGCTACTGTTTGCAGATGCAGTTAAGTGGATACCAGAAATAAGTGCGCGGTGAGTCACAGACACTGCAGAGTTATTTGTTCCCGTGCTGCCAGCTCCGCGCCACACCGTCAGGACGGGCCTGAACCTGTTACCTCCATAAACAAAGCACACCGGCTCTGTGGAAAGAAAAACTTTCATTAAAACTGCATTAGTCGCAGTTGGGATGGTAGACAAGAGCAATATTTTCCACCCATGCGGCTAAAGAAGTGGAACTAATGTGTGGGGTGCAATTAAAATGCAGCTCAGAAAGTTTCATTTGTTCTAATTATTGCTGCATAAGGAGGTCACTGAGGAAAGATATCTTCTGCAGCAGACACAGTCGTTTGGCTAATTAGTGGTTTATTATATAAAATATTTAAAATTTTATATTTGGTATGTTTTTGTTAGGGTTTTTTTTTCGCAAGATTTGAAGCGCAAAAAGGGTTTTGAAATTCAAAAGAAACATTTAAGCCAGTTAGATTGCATTCAGATTGTGATGTGAACTAATTAGGTTTATTAAAATGAAAGAAATATGGATATTATCTTTTAGCTCATCACATTGAAAGGCGTGTGCAGGGGAATGAGTATAATTTAAATATTGTAGTGAAGCAAAACATGTTCATGAATATAGAAAGGATTCAGTTTTACTGCTTGAACACAATGAATGAGGTGCAAATATTAAAATAAAAACTGAAACCTCAGCTTATAGAAAGTCATCTTATGAACTGGAAGCGTTTTCTGCATATTTTTTGGTTTAAATGAGGTCAGGAGCTGATATTGTCCATCCAGAAAGCGATGGCACAACGCATGGCTACTCTTGCGTAATTTGTGGTTTGCACAGTAAGACCCATGTGACTTTCCACGCTCTCCCAGGCAGCACAGAGGTTTTCTAATACAGTCTCACTGCAAAAACACAAAATCTTACCAAGCATTTCCGTCTAGTTTCAGGTGCAAACATCTCAGTACACTTTAAACAAGACAAAACTAACTTACAAATGACTTCTCAGCAAGATACTGGAGCTTGTTTTAGGTGAATAATTCATTACTATTGATGAAAACGTTATTGTTCTATTGGAAGATCATCCTCATATGAAACAATTAGATGATGAGTATTTTAAAAATCACTTCATCACAAGTAACCAGCCCTAAATGCAAGTTTGTTGAAAATAAGTAAACTGGAAGACATTTTCCATCCATCCATCCATTTTCTGTCCCTTAGTGGGGTCGGGAGGTGCTGGTGCCAGCTAACGTTCCGGGCGAGAGGCGGAGTTCACGTTAAAACACCCTGGACGGGTCGCCAGTCTATCGCAGGGCAACACAGAAACAGACGGGACACTCACACCTAGGGAGAATTTAGAGAGACCAATTAACCTGACAGTCATGTTTTTGGACTGTGGGAGGAAGGCGGAGTACCCAGAGAGAACCCACGCATGCACAGGGAGAACATGCAAACTCCATGCAGAAAGACCCCGGGCCGGGAATCGAACCCAGGACCTTCTTGCTGCAAGGCAACAGCTCTAACCGCTGCACCACTGTGCAGCCTTCTGGAAGACATTTTAAATATCCAAAATAAAAAAAAACAACCAAAAAATAAATAAAAAATCTAAAACAGAAATAAAAACCATAAATGAAATGGATTATGAAGTCTCTGTATATAAACATTTTTAAAATTGTTTGTGTGATTAATTGATTAGTTGGTTTCCTGCTTATTGTGACAACAGGTTTAGAGATGAGGAAGCCTGTAGATGTTATACTTTACTGTATTAATGTATATTAAGTCATATTTGGTGCAGTTATAAACTTTTTAGAGTTTTTTTTTCTCATTTGTGTCGCATGAAATGCCACTAAAACACGTTTGCAGTAGAAACATGAAAACATTGTGACAGAGTTGAGCTAGCAGGTGCTCCACCTGTTTGCTGCTGATATTTTTAAAGAAATAAAACGGAGTTGCACTCTAGTGTGAGTTTGCAAACTTTGCTTCTTCCTCCATCCTGTGCAACCCAGAACCTGCTGCTAGCCTCTAAAGGACAGCAAGCTACAAGAGAACCTTAAACCACACGCAGCCTTTGTGAACGCGACAAATGTTTGTGTTCTCGTGAACTTTTAGGGTTATCAATCAACTCCTTCTTTCAATTCACGGCCCCTCCGCTCCCACTCCCACCACCCCTCTAATCTCTGCGGCTAACCATTTCTTTGAAAAATAGAGAGAGAAAATTTCATGGTTGGTGGCGGCGCTGTGAAAATGTCACTCTGTGGGTTATAAATAAAGAAGTATGTGTTCGTCTCTGGGAGTCATTTCTTTCCCCACTGGGATTTGTTCTGCTGTGGCTTTTCTTATTTCCAAGCCGTGAACTTTCTGTTTATTAATGTTCCCAAATATCTAATGTGCCCATGAAAAAAAACACGCTCGCTTTTTTATCACACAGTCCCACTGCAGAAACGTTGGTGTGCCTGGGTTTCTGAGGCTGTATACAAAGCTTTCAATCACGCGTCCAATCGATACGAGTTTTGACACACCAATAAAACAAATCGAGTCACTCTGGCGCCATTCCTTCGCTCTGAAGCTGGAGTTCAAATGTTTAGGTGAGGATTATGAATGGCTCAGTGACAGAGGGAGGGAAAGGCTGGTGAAAAAATGATAACCTAAACATATAAATTCTCACATGAACATAAAGGACGTGTGCACCCTGGGTCAGTCCAACAAAAGGACCTGCTGATGTCATATCCTTTCGAGAAACTTCCTACAAAAGAAATGTCTGCCTGCCTGATCTATCCAGATGATGGATTTATACAAAAACTCTGTCGTGTGTACTCACAGCTGCAGTGGACTTTGCATGTTGGCCAAAGGTATGTCAAAGTGGGCCTTAGAATATTTGCAGAGCTTTGTGTCGGCGCTTGGAGTGATATTCAGAGTAAGATGTTAACTTGAAGCAAACAAGACTCAAGACGTTTTAAAACAAAAAAGCTGAGAAAATCCTAATTAATATTCTCCTTATGCAAAGACCAATATGTCAAAGGTGGTGAGAGAGCCGCATTATCCAGCCATCTGTTCTGGTTTCTGCATAAACAAGACAGAGAAAAAAAACAAGTGATGATGAACAGCTCAGTGATTTGATCAAATGATGTGAAAAATATGCACTTCAAGCTGTTTTAGTGACTAAATGTGGTGAAAACAAATGTCTCCAGCTACTTTTGATGTTGCAATCAGTACAATTTGTGTTTTGACAAATTGACTAAATGCAATACAGTAAAAAAAAAAGAAAGAAAAAAAAGTCAAATATAAGTAAACTGTCACACAAAACATGTAAACTCCAGAGAGAAAGAGCCTGGCAGGATATCAACCTCATTCTGCTACTCTGTGACCATATGGGACGTACGTGGCATGAATTTTCAAAATAAGATGCTCAATTCAAGTTTATCAAAGAAAAAATTCTTAATTTTGAGAAAAAAAAAATCTAAATTATGAAATTAAAGTCAGAGTTTGGAGATTAAATTCAAAATTCTAATATTAAAGTCAAAATTTGGAGATTAAATTCAAAATTCTAATATTAAAGTCAGAATTCTGAGGGAAAAAGTTAGAATTCTGAGATTACAGTCAAAATTGTGAGATTACATTTGTAATTCTGAAGAAAAAAAGAATGTTGAAATTACAGCCAAAATTTGCAGGAAAAAAAATAAAAAAGTTTAAATTCTGGGATTAAATTCAAAATTCTGAATTCTCAGGAAAAAATCTGAATTTTGGAATTGTAGTCAAAATTCTGAAGAAAAAAGTTTAATTCTGAGATTAAAGTCAGAATTCTGAGACAAAAAACAGTCAGATTTATGAGAAAAATGTCAAAATTCTGAGGAAAAAAGTTACAATTTTGAGATTAAAGTCAAAACTTTGAGATTAAAGTCAGAATTCTGAGACAAAAAAATCAGAATTCTTGGAAAATGTCAGAATTTTGGAAAAAAGAAGAATTCCAAGAGTAAAGTCAACATTCAGAGAAAAAGGTCAGATTTTTCTTTTATTTTCCCATTGGCCCTTGTCCTCTGCTGCAGATAGCTTCACCCTGTGCAAGTGATTAAAAATCCAAGCTTCCAGCCTCTCAAAGGAAATGACATTGTGAAAAATCTCTGCTTCCAAAAGGCCTTTAAAATCAAAGCAATGGGTCGTTTGTGCAAGAAGAATGTCAATAACCTCTGGAAAACACAGAAGCGTGTTTACGCCCTGTGTTAGAGTCAAACATTAACTGAATGCAAAAAGCAGAAAACAAAATACACCAAAATGCAGAACAAGCTAAACCTGGAGCACAAATCCTTTCGTCTGCATGTTCTTGTCAGTCACTCCATTCCACAGTAATGTGCTGTGACAGTAAAATCCCACCAGATATAAATTGGAGATTATCAGCAATAGATTAGTCCATACTATTTGTTCACGGCTGTTATCCATGCCAATATGTGGAAATCAAAACTCTGAATGCCGTATCATTGCATTTCATGCCCCAACCCAGCATTTAGCTGCTTTATCCTGGTAATCAGCCCCTCCCACTTCGCCCCAGCTGGGGCTGAGATGCTGATGATACCGTTTAGCCTCAGTGGCATTTCCCCACCCGTACTTTGATCCAACAGCCAACATTGTTCAAGTCTGGCCCCTACACGTGTCAAGGGGATTGGACATGCAATTGGCAGATGCCGTTAACTGGCTGGTCGCAGCCTAACAGGAAGTCTGGGATGAACATGGTGCTTCGCACGCCAAGCTGGTGCAAAGTGTTTGTGTCTGGGAGAGAAGGACTTCATGTCTTCATGCTCAGACGCCCTCGCATGTGATCAAGGGTCTGAGAAGTAATTATGCAAATATGTCCATATTTCTGCTTTCCTCGCAAAGATGAGTTGAGTTCATTTTTACAAGAGTACAGGCAGACATGGTTACCGTGGCTTAACCTTTGCCAGTGATGGACTCAGGCCCGAACATTCAGAGACACATAAAGACAGTTACAAAGTCGGCCTTCTGAAGAATATTTCCAGATGAGAGGACGAACATTGCAACAAGATCTAGAGAAACTCATCCATGTGTTTAACTTGAGTCGCATTGATTACTGCAGCGTCTTCACAGGTCTGCCTAATCAATCCTCCAGCTGAAGCTGATCCAGATCGCTGCTGCTGGCGTTCTGACTAAAACCAGGAAGATAGAGTACATCAACCCGGTTCTGAAGTCCCTACACTGGCTCCCTGTAGCTCAGAGAACAGACTTTAAAATACTGTTGTTAGTTTACGAATCACTGAACGGCTTAGCACCACAATACATTAAAGATCTGCTGTTGTTGTATCAACCTTCCAGAACCTCTCAGGTCAGGCATCAGAACCAGAACCCAACATGGAGAAACAGTATTTAGCTTCTATGCATCACAAATCTGGAACAAACTTCTAGAAAGCTGCAAAACAGCCGAAACACTGAGTTCATTTAAAACCTAAAACACACCTGTTTAGAGTTGCTTTTGATTCATAATAAATGAAATGTTGACCAACATATTTGATATTTATTGATGAATTTAGTGATGGAACTTGACAAAATACATTGTCTAATGTTTTTATGTTTTCATGGTATAAAGGAGTTCAAACTGCCCTGTTGCTGAAATGTGATATACAAACATACTTGATTGGTTAATGTCAAAACTTTGACTTTAATCCAAGAGAATTCGTCGTGGGTATAAGTATCAATTTCACTTGTTTCCTGGACAATCATCCAGACAAGACATGGTGGAAACCCTTTGTTTCAAATCCCCTCCGGTAGAATCCATGGACATATCACCTTTCATGACACTTTTTCTGTAGAAGGATACAGATGTCTGGAAGACGGTGGGATAGCAGAGGTTTCGCCTGGGCTTGTCACATCTTACCTGTTGCATGCAATCTTTGGCTGTTTCACTCAATCTTCTGTTGAGACTAAAACAGCATCGGGGGGCTTTCATCTCTGGAAAATCACCGTTACTTACCCCACTGTCAAAACCATTTATCAAATTTGTCTCATTCAACATTTCACAGAAATTACGAGTCGCTGCCTTGGAGGATGGATGATGCACTTCGAGGGATACTTTAATAAAGCAGGAGGAAATTCGATAAATTTACAGCAGAGATCCCTGAAGCTAAACCTTTTACAGATGTTTAGGTGCAGCTCTAAACAGCTGTCCCCTCTGGCCTCTTTCTGAAACTGGTGCAGCTTTGAAAGACTAAAACAAACTGATGTATTTCACTCCCTTTCATTATTATCTGGCAATGACATTGTTATTTACAGTCCTAATGCAAACAGACGATGATAAATCACCGTCAAACCACCTCAGTCACAACTTTACCTGCAGTTTTTTGAGTTCACTGCAAAAACACAAAGTCTTACCAAGTATTTTAGGTCCAATTTCTGGTGGAAGCATCTAAATACACTTGAAATAAAACAAGACTCATTTACAAGTAACTTTGAAAGATAAAAATGTTTAACTAAATTCCTTAAAAAAAGATAAAGTACTCGTTCCACTAGCAGATTATCTCACAACAAGACATGTTTCTATACTTTAAGTGAAATAATCTGCCAGTGGAACCGGGGCTGTTTGATAAATATTAAGAAATTATTGGCTTAAAATAAACACATTTCTTGCTGGAAAGTTACTTTCATCTTATTTCAACTGTACTAAGACATTTGCACTATAAACTAGACAACAATACTTTTTTGTGAGATTTTGTGTTTTTGCAGTGTTAGTTTTGTTTTTTCTTCCTCCGCTGCACAATGCAAACACTTTTGTTTTATAAGGTTTGAAAAAAAATGCTGCAAGTGACCTGAAATTTATCGACATTAATGTTTTTTCAAAACTATTAAGCAACTTTTAAATCATTAGAGTGACGTACATACTGCGCCAGTTCGATGCTTTGAAGCTTATCAGAAATGAGAAAGAAGTGCTACGTCGAACAAGATGGCTGTTAATGTATTTGGAAGCGTGGCGTACACGGACTGAACAGAGGAGAAAGCAGAGGAGCAGCTTACTCCGCTACTAACAATGCACAAAATCAACATTATTGTTCACCACTATTCTGTTCACTGATTGGCTCGGTAGACGTTTTACCAGAGAAATCAAACTCAATGGGAGAAATCCCAGACTGAGCAGTGAAGAGAGATGAGAATCAAGCGGAACAAATATGCCACGTCAACTGGTTTTTAATCTGTGCCTACAGGTTAAGCGTATTGTAACCTGGGTGCAGAACTTTTTCATCGTACCTTGGACACATTCAGAAGGAGTCAAGCACAAAATCTCCAATCTGTGTATTTTGCAGTGATCCAGTTGACCAGACATTTTGTCTACCAGTTGTCTTACACTTATTCCAGATCTAGTCCCTTCTTATGGAACCAGACTTGGGGTTCATTTTGCCATTTGGTGTCTGAGGGTCACACCTTATGATGCTGAGATTTGACCCTTAGCATCATAACTCCAGCTGGTTGCAAATCAGATCATTTTCCTCCTTATCGACCGTCTACATGCAGAGCAAATTATCGCTGCGTCAGCCCATTCTGTCTGAGCGCTGAGCTGTTTTTCCCAGTCACTGTACAACACAGATAAAAGTTTAGCTGCAGTGAGCTGCACCGTCTCCTCAGCATGCCCTTTGACCCCTGGCTCAGCACTCTGCAAAATCCAATTTAAGTAATAAAAAATGAACGTAAACTCTACCTTGGCTGGTTTGGATACTCCTACAACCCCGAGGTGAGTTTATATTCTCATTAATCATTTTGTGTAGGGCTATTAATTGTCTTAACGTAAACCTCTTTTCATGTGAAACTCAGAAATCGGTGAACTGACATTTCAAAAACATGAAAGACTCTTTAAGGTTAATAAAAGTGGAACTTTTCAGAGGACAAAAAAAACCAGATATAAACTGACGCCAAGAGGGGAGGAGGAGGAGTCCTGATCAATGCTCTGCAGGAGACAGAGAAGAAGAAAAGATGTTATACATAAATCAGCATTGATGGGGGTGTGTAAGAATCCGCTGCACCCACCCACACTGCCTTCCTTCCCTTATATTACTTTAATTGAAGTTGTTTAATAATTCTGAAGCTATTTTGCCCTGAGCGTGCACCCATAAATCCCCATTTCTGTACACACACTTAAGCTACACTTAACATTCCTCCATGCAACTTAATCTTTCATCTTCTCATCCATCCCTCTCTCCCGCCCTCCGCCCCCCTCGCTCTTGTCTCCAATGGCCTCTCTTCCCTCTTGGATCCTTCAAGTCTACCTCCTCTCTGTGATTCCCACCCTGTCTGTCTCCCCTTCTGTCTTTTTCCTTTAATTATCCGTCCTGTCGAAAAGTCTTCATCTTATTTGTCTCAACCTTTTTATTTCTAATGCTCCGAGGGCTCATACAGTCCCGGTCAGAGGATTAAATGCGCTCACCATTAGCATAAATATAAGATATGGTGGGTTTGAACTGCTGCCTGTCTGGTGGTTTGATTTTACAACACTTACAAAGAAAATGTTTAAAAAAAATTGCACCAAATCTTACCCAGTATTTTTGGTCTAGTTCTAGTGGAAACATCTTATAAGACTTGACATTAGACCAAACTAACCTTTCAGCAAGACATAGGAGCTTTTTGCAGGTCAATAATGATTTAATATAGATTTTAAATACAGATTATTTAAATTACAGCAAGACATTTTTCCCCATTTATGAGTGAAATAATCTGCCAGTGGAATGAGTACTTTTTCAATTATATTAAGGAATCATTGACTTATAATAAGCTTCTATATCTCACTGAAAAGTTACTTGCAATTCAGTTTTGAGTTATTTCAGGTGTATTTAGATGTTTCCACTAGAAACTAGACCAACAATACTTGGTAAGATTTGGTGTTTTTGCAGTGTATTGTGAATTATCTCCACTCCAAGCAGGGTCAAAAATATAAATGCAGCCTTAAATGTACATGTATATACATCCACTGATATTTGGCAATATTTCCTTTAATAAGTGGCACAAGGTTTTGTTAAATTAGTTTAGCTCAAAGATCTCACTTTCAAGCATATTTCATACGTTTTCAATGGGTTTAACATTATCCAGCCCAAAACATGTTTGGATGTTTGTTTTGTTTGTTTGTTGGTAGAACAAATGTTTTCAAAGTTTTATCCATCTATCTGTCTGTTGGGTGTAAATTAGATCTGGCGATATTTCACACTCTGTGTGATTTACCAGTAACATGACCAAACATAATATCAGATTCCACGGTTCCCGACACAATGATGTCAAGATGAACATTAGTGATAAAGCCCCACTCATTTTCAGTCCGTGCCTCCCAGATATGGCACCAGTACAAACAGAGCCAGCTCTGGTATGCTGCTGCTGCCGCCAGAGCTGGCATTAACCAGGCTGCTGTAAACAGCACTTCTGGAAATTCCTGTCATCGAGAGAGTAGGACAGATAGGTGTTTTAAATAGTTCCAATCCTGCTTCCAGCCAGGTGCAGATTTGGGGTTTCGGCGATGATAACTCCTGGTGGCGGTCTGTCTAGCACAGCGGTCTACAACCTGAGGCTCCGGAGCAGCAAGTGGCTCGGAAAAACTAAAAATGATTCAATTCTATTTGAAATTACTTTATTGGTCCCCAAAAGGAAAATAAATGTAGTTGTAACTAATTAATCAAAGATGGGCAGGAAAGCACTCCTGTAGCAGTTTGTATTGCAATGAATTTGAAGAAGCCTCTGACTGAAGACACCAAGTAATGTTCTTAATCATAGGTATTTCAACAAAGGCAGGTTTTAAGTTGTTTTTTGTTTTTTTGCCATGGAGTAATTGCATTGAATTTCCAGAATTATTTTTTTTTTTGTCTTTTGGTTGGAATTGTGTTGTTTGTTTTTTTTACTTCATTTACATAAAAATTTTATTTATTTGTTTTGCAAAGTTAAAGTTTTTTCTTTACACAAAAACAGAGGTTCATTGGTCTATAGGACCCTGCAAGCTTTTCACCTTGAATGTGTGCTGCACTTGTCTAAGTCTTTTTGTGTGTGTGGGTGCGTGTGTGGGTGTGTGTCGTTTAGGGAACTGACGGTCTGACGGGATACAGTGCCCTGCTTCCCCAGTGTCTGACCTCTGCCGTGACTTTTTTTTAAATTTTTCATAGTTTGTTTCGTAGTTTTTATGTCTTTTTTATGTACATATACACCTGCTGTCACATTAACTGCCCATTTGAGACTTGAATAAATCTGAATCTGAATCCTCCTGAGCGTTGCGCTAAGACTGTGGGAGTTTTAGCAAAACATCTTGGAACTAAACATGTTAACTATATTAGAAATCTCACTGGAAACGGAAGAATTAAAAAACCCTGAGACTTTTCCAAATATGCCCCTGGAAGAACATTTCTTCCAATTCATTGTTTTGCCATTAAATTACAGCCAAATGGCTCTCTGAGAACAAAATGTTGCCTTAATTAAATCAAGCGTATCCTCACAATTATAAGAAATACACAATATGAACACACGTTGTTCTAAAAACTCAATACCAGTTTTAACAGCATTTGTCTGGATAAATGAAGTAACTGTGTTGAAGAGGTGAGAGTGGTGCTTTAGCATGCTAATGTGGGTTTGTCAGCTCCATTAAGGAGGTCCGCCGCGGCGCTGCTAGCCCGTGCTCCAGAACATGGCTTTTCTGCAGGAAGGCCAGGTTTCCCTTTGATCAGCCGGCGCAGATGTGACTGAGCGTGCATACATTAAGTCGCATTGGGGCCCATTAGGAATATGTGTGCTTTCAGGTGCAGCGCTGCCTAACAGGCAATTATACCGAGGAGTGAAGAGAAGTGGAGCCTGTGTGGTTTAATACAGTCAGATGCTTTAAATGTGCGCATGTTGGCAATATCTTTCATGTTTGTATTCCAGTAAATGACATATTTATGTAAATGAGTGTCTCATAATCTTATCTATCCGCATGGGAAGCCTTGGCTTGTGCCATCAAGGTGAACAATACCTTGACACGTAACACTGACCTAAGACATTTTCCAGCCATTGCACACCGTTTATGGAAACGGCTGTGGCTTCTTTCAGTGTTCCTCCTGACAGAAACCAAATTCTGCAGGATTTCAGTCCGATCAAACATCCGTGGGATGTTCTGGACAAACAGGACTAATCCACGGAGGTCTGTCCTTGCAACTTTCAGACCTTAACCCTCCCACGGTCTTAGCAGACCGAGTCATTCAGACCCCACAGGATTTTTACTCTGTGCTCGGTTCGGCGGAGTCGCACTGACCCAGTGTGCGCTAGTTTGTGTGTGTGTGGTTTTGTAAACTGACCGTTGGACTGCACAATCTCCCCACTTCCCAACCGTTACATTTTCCATGCTGCTTCTGAGGATTAAAGGTGCAGTGTGTAACTTTGATAAAAATAATATTTTTTTACACATTTATTAAGATTATCATTACATTGTGATGGTATAAAGCAGATTATCTGTGAAAAGACATCGAGCTCCTCTGCCTTCTCCCAGAGCTAACTGCAGAAATACAAACTCGGTCAGAAACAACCAATCGGAACCAGGAGGCGGGTCTTAGCGCCATCAATCACTCTCATGCTCCTCCCATGCTGGTTGCTTTTTACTGAGCCACAGCTGATTCACCAAAACGTAGCCTGCCATGAATGCTAATGCTAGTTAGCATAGTCACCAACGACGGGCGGATAAACAGTTTTACTGCAACGGTGAGTTTTTTCTCCACAATTAGCACATTGAGCAGCGTACAGGAGTTTGGTTGACAGCGCTAAAACCCTCCTCCTGGCTCTGATTGGATGTTTTTGACCCGGATAGCAAATGATAGCACTGCGAGGAGGCGGAGGAGCTAAATGTTTCCACAGATTATCTGTCTCATATATCACTCAGACAGCATGACATTTGTAATAAAGATGGAAAGAACCTATTTTGTAAAAAAGTTACATACTGCAGCTTTAAGGCGGACACCCTGTGGAGTGAACTGATCCTCATTCTTCTGGCCTCCATCCAGACCTCTTGACCGTAAATGTTAACTGGAACAGATTTGCCGCTAAACCAAGAGTTTTGCCTTTTTCGCTCTGACAGATACAGCACTTCCATCAATCCGCCTAAACCTGCAGCCCACAGCATAAGTTTCATGGCTTGGGTGGAAAAAGTGGGGTTTGTTTCCCAAAAGCTCAGTAACTGAGTTGATCCATTAGCTAATCTCCTTTCTGTATGCTGGAAATAATGCCATGAATCCATTCTTCTACACTTTATTTTCTCAGTTTTCTTTAAACCTTACACTCTGAAACACGCAGGCCGGTGCGCCACACACTGTGCCTTTAAACATGACTAATAATAAAAACCACACATAGCAAAAGTCCTGCAAAAACTCACTTTGTGGGCAGAAGGAAAATAACAGTAAACATAATCTACTGAAGTTAAAAGATATATTTTCTTCCAACAGAAACAAATCAAATATAAAGGAAGGTGATTTTAGAGGTAGTGTCTCAAACTGTGTTGATTTTCACATAAAAGCCATTTTTTATTAAAGCAAAAATGACTCTAAGATCTTTATTTTTGTGTTTCTGAGAAAAGAGGGAAAAAAACAACAATAAAAAAAAACCTTTAGATGAAATGAGCCCCACTTAAAGGTTGAGTAAAAATAGTTCCACATCACCCCAAACTGTGAAGAGAAACACTCGGACTCGAGGCGCCATTCATCATAAACGCTTGGTGCGTTTGTGCATCAGTCCTGCCGCGGCTGTGAAGTGTCAGGAACTGATGAATAAGTCACAGCAGTCCTTCTTAAAGCCCATCCTCTGTTCCTCTGTGTGGAGCCGTGCATTTAGTTCACAGATTCACCTGAATGCGCCGCCGCCATTATTCTCTGACATATAAAGACGGCTGAAGAGAAAAGAAAAATGGAGAATGGGGCTGTAACACAGAGCATGCCATCAGAAATGCAGGTAAAATGGTTCCTCTATTTAACTAACGCCTCTGAAGGCCGTTCCCCTCCGTCGTTTTCACACTTTTTCTGCACTTCGTCAAAGTGCTTTGGAAGCAGAAAAGACGGCGAGATTTTTAAGGAAAACAACCCCACCTGAGGAAGACAGGTGGGCTGGTCACGGATAAATGCTTTAAAGTTTTATTTGGTGAAATTCAGTGTGGAAAGAAAACCTTTGACACTTTCAAATTTTAAATAAATAAATACCAGAGCTGCCCAAACTTTCTCCAGCCAAGATCAAAAAGTCAAAAAATAATTGGCAATTTATTGCCAAGTAAGACATCGGCAATAATGGCTTCATTACTGCTGATGTCAAAAATCATTTTTAAATATTAAAATATTTTTACATTTAAAAAAATTAAATGTAAAAAAAAAACTTAAGTAATTTTTTTTTATTAAATTTGAAAAAATTAACTATATGCATTTTTTACTTAAAAAATATTTAGTTTCATTTATTTTAAAAGAATTTCATGTAATTAATTTAATTACATTTTAATTAATTGAAATTTTATTTAACTATATTTAAATTAAATACCAGAGCTTTAATTAATTATAATTAAATTAAATGTTATATATTTTTTTATTTAGTTAAAAAATTTTAATTAATGCATTTTTTATTTAAAAGAATATTTCGCAAAATTTGTATTATTTAAGAAAAATAATAAATTTTTAACCAAATCCCTTAGTTTCAAGATATTTGATTTCATAAACAATTTATTTGTATGATCTTTAGCATTAACTTTATATACAATTATCATAGCTTTCTTCTGTGTCACAAAGGTTTAGTGTTGGTTTTATATGTCGCCTCAATTAAACAATTAAAATACCAATTAAAATCTTAAAAATTCAGCAGGTATGGAATATTTCTCCTGTCCTGCAGAATTCAACATGGATGAATAAAAGCTGTCACTTCATGAGGATCTTAAAGCCTGTAGCTGCATTAACACAAAGGGAATCTGTGTCTAAATGATGTTTCAGACCAGTAAAGCCTGAAACATGACAGTAACGCCTTACAGCACAGGCCTGGCTCAGCAACCTAATAACCAACCTGTTCTCTTGTCAAAATGTCCTTGGGCAAGACAATGAACAGCACATTAATGCAGAAATGCTCAGAGGGATCACAGAAGCAGCTCATAAACAACGGCACATACAGAATGTAAATATGAAAGTAAATCTAAAGCACTTTTTAGACCTTAAAACTAAGTTAAAAGTTTGTCCTAAAAGAAGAGCTCCACTAAAAGCATTAGATTGCTCCAAAGCCAAGCTGAGATACTAAAACCTCTGGTGGAAAGTTGTCAAATAACGAGAAAGGTTTCCTAAAAGGAACTGCCAAGGAGAGTCGAGAGGCCCGCCAATGATCTCAGAGTTGCCCCAATGTTGCTGTTTTCTTATCATGTAATCTATCTGAGCTTTTAAAGTGGTTTCTATTCAATCCTCTTTCTTCACCTCAGTGTCTGGATGCCAGTCAACTTCCAGCGCAGACAGTATGTGTCAGCAGGCTGCTGAGAACTGGGATCCTGTATTCCCCTGTAACAGATGGGGGCAGATAAAACACAAGTACCCCCACCCTGCCCCATTACCACACGAGACAAACATCTACGGCTCCCTTACCGTCGCCTCTTTACTTCACGTTTATTTGTATGCCTGTGTGGGAAACTACAAAGCACATGTTTGGGTCTACATTGGAGATTTACTGTAAATATTTAGCAATTTTTTATTCTAATTAGTTGGATGTGCAAACAATATTTTAGTTTTTTCTGATGCTACGCTGCAAAAACACCAAATTTTATAAAGTATTTCTAGTGGAAACATCTTACTACACTGGAAATAAGACTAAACTAATTAACAAGCAACTGTTCAGGAAAATATACAGGAGTTTTTTTAAGTCATTAACTCTTGAATATAGATGCAAAAATTACTAGTTGCACCGAAAGATTATTTCATATTTTTCCCATGAAATAATCTGCCAGTGGAACTAGGACTTTTATATTGCTTTATCATCTATATGTTGTACATAATCTTAAAACAGATGAGTTTCCTAAAATCCAAGGTAAATGAATCGGTAACCGTATCCTGTAAGGCGTGGGCACTCAGAGTCACAAAGCATCTATTTTACCCATTTTCATGTCCCACCAAACACCACTTACCTCCTACTCAAAGCTAAAGGAAGACTAAACATGACAGAAGGTAAGATTTACTCTTCAGAAGCCAATCAGACAACACCCAGTCATTTTGTGCAAAGCAAAGTCCCAACATGTAAACATGTGCAGTTTACATTAGTCGTCTTTAATCACTGCAGTCAAAAATACAAAACAAAAAAAAACAGTTTTACAGTTTGTCTTCACAACCAATGTGGGGGAAAAGACACATTTGAAACATTAAAGGGAAGATATTTTCCATCTTTCACAGTTTCTGAGACGAACCTGAAGAGAGTCCTGTCATTATGTTCAAGTCACTCAGGCCTGAAAACATCTTGTTCATATTTGCAGGCTCTGGTTATGTGGAAGTGCCAGCTCAGAATCAAATCATTCACTCCATTCTTCTCCACCTAACTCTACCTTTATCTCAGGCTGTGTTCACTGGCCTTCCAGTTGGGACTCATGACCTTTAATTCTCATTAGCTTTGTTTACTTATGCAAGGTTTCCTAGTTTTACTGGAAGCCAGAGGAATTTAAGTACTGGAAAATGCTGCTCACTTGATCAGTTTAGTTACAGCCATTTCTTGTAACCTTTGGAGAGAGCGTGTCAACGTAGGGTTAGCATAAGGCCAGGCCTCAACAACACCGCTAATTACCCACCAGGATTTTTATACGTGGCAATCTCTTTCACAACTGGATGTCTCACTCGTTCAACCCACTCACTCTTTCATTTCACTCCTTCATTTCTCATCCACACGTTGAGCAACACATTCTCTGCTGCGATACGTCCAACTATCGCAGCAGAACTGGGTCTCAAGATCGAGTAGAGTTTCAAAGTTGACATGTTTGATTGGGAAAATGATGGAGGCTAAGCTAGTTTTAGCATGATGCTAAGGCAGGGGTGAGCAATCTGGTCCCTGGTCCAACACACTTGAATCCAACAGCTGAATCACCTCCTAAATGCAGTCAGAGTCTTGCTAATGACCTCATTATTTGACTCAGGTGTGTTGAAGTAGAGACCCATCTAAAAGTTGCAGGAGACCGGCCCTGGAGGCCTGGAGTTGCCCACCCCTGTGCTAAGGGTTTATCAACACATATGTCGGTGGGTTTTATCCCGTTAAGAACGAACCAGGGAGCTGCTCCAGGATGATTAAGTGGAAACAGATCCTAGTTTTGGTCTGTAAGGCAGACACCCTGTCTACTTTTAAAACTAGACTGAAAACGTTCATCCTGACCCATTTCTGTACTTATGCTGCCACTTTTTCCTCCCTTTCTTCTTCTGCTACTCTCCAATTTGAAGCTATGCCTGGTGTGGCCGAGTTTCCTATCTAATGCATCTACAAGACAGCAGTGTGTTTCCATTAATGATAAATCTGCGCAAATTGAAATTACAAAAATAAATTTGCCTAATGGGAACACAGTACTTTCTACATAAAACTCAAATTATTCAATAAAACGTTTCTACGCTTGAATTTGGTGTTTTTGTTTGTTTTTTTTGTCCATATCGACATAAATGTATTTCACAAAACTGCAATGGAAACACTTTTTTCATATCAATTGAGTCACATGATCAAATCCTTGCTGTTACTACTGGCAGAAACGACACAGACGACAACAGGAAGTGGTAGTTGATGTTTTTCTGGACGATGAGCAGCTGGCTCCACCAGAGCTCTCACAGTTGTGTTCAATCCACAGCTCTTCTGTAAAATGGCTGATTACAATTTTCCTATAATGCCGTATACGTAGTTGCTCCCAAGTTTAAGCGATTTGTCGTTCCAATACCTGAACAAGATGCCGACGTCTTCTCTGATGGCTGAATTTTGAATGTATCTCATGTAACTGTTTACATCCGTCACTTAAGCAAGCTCAATGTTACTGCTGGTGGAAATTATAAAAAACGTCGACAGGAAGAAACACCACAATTTCAATTATTTTTTTACGTTAGCAAAACATAGACACAGATTTGCACACATTTGCAAAGGAAACACAGCAACTGTTTCTGTTTGCTGGCATTCACTCAGACTACAGACCATCAGATGCTCATGTAAATGCCTAATAACCTCATTCCTGACACACTGGATCCTTGAAAATAAGATAATATTTGATTTTATTATCTGATTAAATATAAAATCATATATACCGGTCTGCAAGTAAAACAACATACATTTATGTTGAACCATTCCTGCACTTCAAAAATACCGAAGCTTATCAAGTATTTTTGTTGGTCCTAATACAAACTTGAAATATGACAAAACTGACTTGTAAATAACGTTTTAGCAATAAAAAGTCGCTTTTTAAAGTTAATATTTATTTTATATCGATGAAAAAGTACTAGTTCCATTGGCAGATCATTTCACTTGGGAAAAATGTCTTGTTATAAGTGAAATAATCTGCCAGACAACTAGTAATTTTTCATCAATATTGAGAAATTATTGACTTAAAACAAGCTCCTATATATTGCTGAAAGTTACTTGTTAGTTAGTTTTGACTTATTTCAACTGTACAAAGATATTGTCTTTAGAAACTAGACCAAAACCACTTGGTAAAAAGTATCTGTAGTGATCACATTGAGATAATGTTACTATCAACACATGTTGATAGTAACATTATCTGTGTGCACAGATAACGTGTGCAGGAAATTGTGAAAATAGATGTTATCCACAATAACGAAACATGAGTATTGTGTTATCTCAGTTTTGCATGTTGAAGTTCCTGGTTCCTTGTTCAGTTTGAGTTTCAGTCAAACTATTTAAGCCGGATCTTGTTATTGTCCCCCGGCAAGATAATGACATAAACTCAACAGTTGGGACTTTATCTGGCATTTCTAGTCTGTGGTCCCAATAGAAACGACATAGAACCAAATGTCACATAATTCATTCTGCCGTTCAATGATCAGCCGTAAGACGCAGGCTCAGATTTTCATACAACAGCATGTCTAACCTGCTCCCAGATGCAGCAGTCGTGCCTCATAAATATTCAGGATACGGCGTTTCTTATCTGATTGCTCTGGTGGAGCAGTTTATTTCTTTAAGCCTGTTACTGAGAGCTTAAAGATGCAAAGAAAGATACTGGCAATCATAAAACAAGCACTCCCCACACAACATCACTTCAAGTGCTGATTACTTTCATTACAGGGGAGTAATTAGCCCCTGAAGGGGAAAAGGTAGCTTCAGAGATTTGATCCCATGCTGATTTTTAAAGCATTGGTTTAATCTCACAAGAGTTAGAATAAATTAAGACTTCTCACTGGGGGAAGCACTCGTTATCAGAGCAGACACTTATTGGTAAAAGCAGTTCGAATCCAAGCATCCAAAACAATGCCGGGATTAATTACACACTTCCTAAATTTATCACCCAAGCACAAAATTCCTCCTTGATGAAGTCCAGGAACAGTAAAATCCAGTTAATGTGATTTGGCACCAAAACTGCAGCAGAAGATCATTTCATTCCCGTGAGCTTAGCCAGCTGGAATCGGACCTCTTCCAGAAACTTCTCTGAGATGCTGTAGGTGGTCCATGTCGATTTGCTTCAGTGTACGCTGTGAGAAATTATCACCTTCAATAGGAACGAAAATCATTTTGAAAATATTCGACCAGAAAGAGGAATAAAATCAAACAATATCAAATAAAGGCTATTTACTGAAAAAACAACATATTCAGAGCAGTAATAAAGCCAGAACTGTACAAAAATATATACATTTTGCATGTAAGATGAAAATCATTCTTTTTCTGCAAATATATTTGAGCTACTAAATCTCTAATGGCAGATTTAGCCTCACCTGTTTAAAAAACAAAAAAAACTCCTATTAAATTTTGTCATCCACACTGTAGAAAAATGTTTGTGTATGCCATATAAACACTTAAACATTTCTGCTTAAACCACAGCTGCTGGTATTTTACCATAAATTAAAGATGTTCTTTTTTCTTTTACAGTGCATTCATCTAAAAAATAATCAACAGGTTATTAGACATCAAAGGATGCGTCTGCATCCTTTGATGTCTAATAACCTGTTGATAATTGAGCAATTAATTATAAATAATTGAGCATATTAATGCTTAACATGCTAAAAAATAATCTAGAAATTAATAAAAATGTATAGAAATTAATCACACGCAGAAAAAGTTACCTCCTGTTTGCCATCAGGTTACTTAACTCCAATCATCTGCCCACTTATACTGTCTGAAATGCAAAGATATTTATGCATTTAGCAGCATATTATTCTAGTTTTGTTTTTTTTTTACCTGCTGCATTGACCCTTTTCAACCACATCACTTAAATTTGAAACAGCTAGCTTAGAAACCGACTCATTCCTCCTCCCTCCTGACCTGCTGATCAAATTACCACATTTCCTGAATTCACACCACATGATTTATATCATTATGTCATAAACAGCGTTTCCCTTAAACCGGAGCAGCAATAAAAATGTACAGAAGACGAGATGCTAACCAGTTGTTTCCATACATGCTAGGCTACATGACGGTGCAGCAGTGTCTCCATGGTTACCAATGGTTCAACACCCCTTCTCCAAGAAAGATATGTGACATCTTTATAATCATACCTACCTACTTATAAAGTATATGTACTTTAATCTTGTTACCTTGTAAAAAGCCTTTGCTGCAAATCCTGATTACACCGAAGGCTGACAGTCATTATGACTGACAGCTGTTGTCCAGCTGCTGTATCTTTATTCACTTAAGTTTGGTTTGCATCCTTGTCTGTTTCTGAACGCGCTGCATCCTGTGACCATTTTTAAAGTGAAATCAATTAAACAGAAGCAATATTACAGGTTAGATGAGCTTTACAGGAACGCAGTCGTTGTTTTGACGTGCGTCATGGCGGAGTGGGCGGGGCTCTACAGAGCATGACGTCACATGCAAAGGGTCAGTATGTATTTATGGTCACGCTTATAGTTTTTCAGTATTTTTCTGTGTTCTGGTAGCCAAGCAACATTTCCTTGCTTGTCGTGTTTTTGTGCAAGAAATATAAAATAAGTCTTTACAAATTAATTCATCGTTGTCTTTATTCCAAATCAGATCCTAAAGATAAAAGGTCCATTTAGGAAATGCCTGATATTTTCTGAACCTGTGACTCTTACCAGTTCATTCTGGGAAAGCCCTAAATGCTCCCAGCCCACAGGGGATATGTAGTCTATCCACCAGGTTCTGGGTTTGCCCCAGGGTCTTCTCTCAGCGTGAAATACCAAGAAAACCTTCAAAGGGAGGCGTCCAAATCAGATGCCAACGCCACGTCAGCTGTGGCTTCGCTCTGCGTTCTGTCTGCATGACACAGATCCTCACCTTATCTCTGATGTGGTATTTAGACCAAAAGCAGCGGAAAGCGGTGAGCTCTGCTTCACAGCTGCATCTCATGTGTTTAGAGGAGAGAAGAAGCAGTAGCATCGTTTCCATTACAAAAGTAATGTAGAACACAAAACGTTGTCTAAAACACTCGATTTTGTAATTGAGGGGTTTCCATTAATTAAGAAATTAAAATCATAAATAAGTTTGTTCAGGCTATAAGACACTTAAAAACATGCCATGCATTCATCCCCCAGTGACTTCCTGCTTTCTTCTTTGTCGTTTCCGACAGCAGTAGCGTCCTGTTGTTGGTCACATGACTCATGTAATGTGAAAAAAGTGTTTCCATTAATCAACATTTTGATGTGTAACAACAGCACAAAATGTTAAACTTCAAATGTTGACTGTGACGTGTTTATGACGTAAAGCACTTTGAACGGCCTTGTTGCTGAAATAAATAAGAATAAACTTGATTGACTGATTTCAGTTTTGCAAAGCACACTAATTTTGGTACAGCCTAAAAACCATCTCATCCTAGTGCAAAAATGCTATATTTAAAATAAAAAAAGATGTAACACTATCAGCGATGATTGTTTTGTCAATAGAAGGCTTTCTGCTAATGTCACAAGGAAGAAAAACCCGTTTTAACTCGCCTTTTATTTCTCCAAGATTCAGGTCATGAAAGATAAACACTGCAAGCGTGGGACAAATTAAAGCTACTCTTTATGAGTGCTGACAGAATAAATGCTCACTGCACATGTAAGAGGAGAAATAAATAAGTTGGCTTGAAGCAAATGTCAGCTTTGTGTTCCCTCAACAGAGAGTCAAGTTTCACTTTTAATAAACAAAGACTGTAAAATGATGCAAGAAACAAGCAGATGCAGGGGCTTGTCGCGTTAAAGCCAAACTACAATCTGTTGGTTTATTTATATGTAAAGATTCATGGTGCTGAGACACAGAAAAAATGAAACAATCGGTACCAGCCTTTTGCTTGTGCTTTTCAGACATTTAGATTAAAAATGTCTCAGATTAACTATCTGTGGAAAACCAGGTTTTCACAGAAACCGATGCAGCAAAAAACCTTTGAGAAAAAAACGATAGACGCTAAAGACGGCGATGAATGCTACCGATCAGCTCATCTGCTTCATGTTTAGTAGTTTCTTAAGAGTTGGTTTATAATAATGACAACATAAAGATCTATTCAGCTGCTTAAGAAGGTAAAGTCAGCGTAAAGCACAGCTTTAGGGAGGAATTGAGCAGCAGGTGATTCCAGCGATCAGAGCTCTGATACAGACATAAAACGCTGAAGTGTTTATGCAAAACAATGTTTTTCTGCAAATGAGGCCCAGCAACCTATTTATATTCTCAAGAGGCTCGTTTCTCACCATCACAGCAGAGAGGTGTTCGTCTGTGTTGTTTTTCAGATTAAAACAGTTTCTAAACTTCCTGTTGACCACAGCTCAAATGAAAAGCCTCAGTTTGCTTTTTCTGCTCCACTGCAGCAAAAAATAATGCTTGATTAGTTTTTTGTTTTTTTTAATCTTACACTTCATTGTGCTTCTTTTCCAGGGTCTCTGTGGCAGCTAACCTTTTAATATTGTGCTTAATATTTGCTGATTTCATGCACAGGCCACTTTAAGAGATGCATAAAATGAAATCAATAAGCTAATCACAAACTGCTACATTTTGATTCAGACTTCAGATTTGGGGTTATCGGTATCTTGCTAAATATTTAATAACCATACATATCAGTTTATACTTATACTGTATTTATGCTCTTTATATTTAGTTTATTTCATGAAATTTAGTTTGAATGTTCTCTTATCTCCACCATAATACCTCTATAGTCATTATAATCTTAATTCAAAACAGCTTCTGGAGAGATACAGAGATTTTCTACATTATATTTAATCTGCTTATTGATCCACTCTGCAAATACTAAAGGAAATATAAAACTAATCACACATGGATAAGTCATTAAAAACATGCAGCACTATAATCCCCTTACCACTTCCTGTCATTTTCTTCTTCATGGTTTTCTCCAGTAGCAACATCCGGTTGCTGATCATTTAACTTGTGAAAAAAAAAATGTCCATTACAGATTTGATATGGCCAAAAAAAACAAAACATCATCCTTGCTCCAAAATCTTTTATCAAAAATTTTTTTTATTGCTGTGTTCCATTTAAAATTAATAAGCAAAATTATTTTTTAAAATGTCAAATTGCAGAATTATATGGTGAATGAAGATGCACCTTGTGAAGCTTTAAATCCATCATCCATGCTCAATTTTTATATTTTTAAACTCTTTTATGAATATCTATTCAGTTCTCTTTTTGTTTTTCGGTTCCACTTGTGTTTTCCTTCATTTTCTTAGTGAACATCTTTCATTATTTTTCTGCTTGATTCAACAGACTTTGACAGCATGAAACATAGTCCTAATGAAATTTGGAAGTTTGTGGTTGTAATGTGACAGAAGGTGAGATTTACGTGAATATTTGTGTAGAACCCTGAAGGTTGTGGAGAAATAAAAAAGTCTCCACAACTGTTGCTATCAATACCAAATCATTACCGGTTTAGCAAAAGTGACAAACCTCATTTCAAATACACCTTTTCTTGTGATTAACTGTAACAGGAACTCATGTTAATGCCAATTTGAATTTAAGTCCAGCGCTCCCGTGGAAAAAATGACTAATTTTTATCAGCACCAGCTCATGGAGGATATATTTTCCCGTTTAGCTGCTAAACGCTCCACTAAGTTGACCAGCTGCTCGTTAGCTGTGTTGCTGTTCGGTGCTTTGAGGCCAGTGTACTGTGAGCTTATTACAGCTGTTCTTAAAGCCCTGCATCACACAAATTAGCCCTGCAGGAAGAACTTGATTTGGCAACAACAGCCCAGTGTAAACATGATGCTCATTTCTTTAATATTTCACTAAACACAATAATTAGGGCACACAGAAAGTGACAGTTTTATTTTAACTTACAATAAAATGATCAGTTGTTGTCATAAAATAGGTTATAGAGTAAAGATTTTAGAGAAGGTATTTCCATCATCAGCTGAATATAAATTTTCAATCAATGAAAATAAAAGTTGAACATCAACTGTAGATATTGAGTCATCAGACAGTCACCAGCTTTGTTTCCATTTACCTTCAAATTCCTCAAATTCTAATTACAAAATTTGATTTACTTAATGGAAACATGCCAATTTTTAAAAATACATATTTTTAGCTGTAGTTTATTTCATAAAACTGCAATGGAAACACTTATTTGGTCACATGTTCAACAACCGGATGTTACTACTGCCGGAAAAGACGAAGAAGACGACAGGAAGTGGTGGGAGAGTGATGATCCTGCATGTTTTTAATAACTTTTTGCGTGAACAAACTTATTCACATGTGATTTTTATTTGCATTTGTTATTTAACAAAAACACAGCAATTGCAAAATTCTTTTTTTTTTTTTTTTTTTACTGAGTACCTACAACGTTTTGTGCACATTTGTAATAAAAACGCAGGTACAGCAGCATCCAACAGTCTGTCATATTCAACAGTAAATTTTCCATTGGCACAACATTATTTGTAAACTCGGCATGGGGAATAAAATCTGTGGAGGTCCTCTATACATGGGCTGCTACAGTAGTTTTGAGAAAACTGTAGAAGTTTCTGGCAAAAACTTTTTTACAAAAGACAAAAGTGTAAAATGCCACAAAGGTTTTCAAATTGTGACCTTACAGCTAAATGTTCAGGATGTGAAAATGTTATTATGTTTCTTATGTATTAAATAAGAGAGATTCAGGAACTTCCATATTTTCTAACCTTTTTCTTCTGTAAATTATCATAACGCAACATAACTGGTTCCAATTAGACACATTACCGACCTAATTACATATTCTGCATTCAATAATAGCATCTGGCATTTAAAATGTCTGCTCTTGTTTTCAAACTGACAAAGTTCTGTTGAATTATGATGATACAAATTATTGTTTTCTTCTTTGTAACCATAAATATCTCAGCTTAATTAGAAACATTTCAAATTTACTGTCACATTTAATACCAGTTTTAAGTAGTTTGCTTTTTGAAATAGGAGAAAAAAAACTGGTATGAATAAACTATTTAAAAAATGGCTTTACCTTTAGGTTTATGGAAAGTTTCCAGGGTTTTAACAATTAAAGCTTTTGCTATTTTCAGCTTTTTGGCAACAATGCTGGTTTAAAAAAAACAGGCAGCCACATGCAGGCTCACTGCTGAGGCAGTTAATCTGTCTAATTAATTAGCTCGACATCAACATGCTATTTTACAAAGAGCAGAACGTCAGAAAAGGGATAATTTTCTGCACAACAAGTACTTTCAATTTAGAACTACAGCTAAATTTGTCTGCTGTCTGTTGGCTGGTTTTCTTACCGCAGTGTGTGTGTGGCTACAAGAAAACAAAACATCACAATCTTTTAGCTTCGTCTACGGATTATAGTGGCATTATAGACATTAACTTAAACTGATTTTAGAACAAGTCCTGTGAGGACATGAAAAAGCGAAATCCAACAAGTAACAACATTATATCTTGTCAAATGCAATCATCAATATAATCAAAAATAATCTGGTTCTGGGGATTCAGAGCCGACCAGAACCAGAACCAGAACCAGAAACAGCAACAGCAGACCTTTCCAGGCCGACTTTGTAACCGTCTTTATGTGTCTCTGAAGGTTCAGGTTCTGGATCGTTCCTCTTCAGCTCTAAAGATAATAATTTAAATGTAGTTTCTGTTCAGCTGGAGAAAGTTGTGGCTCATCCACACAGTCAAAACTTTTCTCAGTTCGGAAACCAAACTGAAAGGCGTCGGTCGGCCGTCGTTAAGATTTAATTGCTGAAGCAGCTTTTTCAATCAGTTTACTGATAAATGAAGGTTGGAGATCGGCCTGTAATTCTGAAATACGTGTCTAAGATTGTTCTGTTTTATTGTTTTATTAATGGTTTGACAAGAGGGTTGAGGTTAGGTTAATCCTAACTCTAATGTTCAATTCACCACTAAACTTCAAATTACTAGCAGGATTCAGTGTGGTGCAATAAATCAGGATAAATTAAAGGAATTATGGTTTATAGCTGAGGAAAAACTCAAATCAATAAAACTTGTTTTTTTTAAGACCTTCTATTTGTTAGTGTTAAAGGTGATTTTTAAATTATTTTTTTCACAGGGAAACTGAGATTCTTTTTTCTTTTTTCTATCAACACACCTTAACTTTAGTTGTGCTATTTAAAAAAACGATAGTTTATATTTTCTACGAGGCCGAGAGAAGCCAAAGCACCGATACAGCGTTGAAATAAATTCTGCTTCTCGGTGGGAAGTTGCCGTTTTTCTCCACATTAAACTCTCCAAGCTGCCGGTAAATTTGGCCCAGCGGAAAGCAGGCCGCTGCAGACCGGATGAAAATGAACTTTCAGTTTCTCTCCAGAAAGACAGCAGTCCGCAGTGTGTGATTTCTGGAAGGGCAGGGAAATAAATAAATTTTAAAAAGCACATATCATGAGTGTTTGTATTCATGAATGTGGCAGCGTGGGCGAGTGAGTCTCCAGAAAGTGACAAAGATAACAGGGCAAGGAAACTGATAGACAATTGCTGGGTGACTTGGCTCCTATTTCCTGCCTGTCCCCGGTGATTACCTCGGCCTGCTCTGTTTTTCTCTTTATTCCTGTGCACATTGTCAAACAGCATCATCTCGCAAAGCCTCCCTGAGCCCAGATGAGAGATGGAAAGATTTATGTAAACAACATCTAACACCTCGACATGGTGGAGAGGGACAGAGGAAAGCGGGGCGAGGTAAAAGGAAAAGGCAGGCTGAAGCACATAATTCAGACGTGGAGGTGTGACAGAAACAAACCTGCAGAATATTGCACATTCAATTTATTTCTTTTCACTTTTTCTCTCCTGCTTCTGTCGGTGCTGGAGTGCTTATTGTCACTGTGTGGAGATCAGGAGCTTTGGATGCAAGGTGAAGACAGACCACCTAGTGAAGCAGGCGGCGTTCTGGACTTTATGAGCGGTTCAAGTGCTGTGTGAACGATCTGGGCGAGCTGGGCCGGCGGCCAGCGCCGATGACACGGCAGACGCTGCGCACGGCATAAAACGTGTCTGCTGCAAAACTGTTTTCTTTGTCTGCCAGAAAGTAAAAACTTGATTGGGAACAGAGGTGCCTATTACAGTCAGAAGTAATAATAGGGTCGGGTGACGGCGTACATGACAGAAGACGGGGAAAGAAAAAAAAAAGGCCTTCTGGCAAACATTGTAGCCGAGCAGGGCGTGTGCAACGGCGGGAGCCTCTTGTGCTGTTTGGGTGCTTATTTACTGCAGGGAATGGTAGCAAGGTATGCAAAAAATGAAGAAGAAGAGTCAGAAGCTTTACAGACAGGCAGACAGACAGAATCACTGTGATGATCGTTCTGTCTTTTGTCACACACACAGCAAGCCAAGAAACTGAAGCTGAGGGAGGTTTTGAAAAGAATAATGCTGTTTTTGATGGAACTGGACTGAATGTCATCGAAGCTTTTAGAGAAAAAATGGCTGCTGAAGCCGTTTGAGGTGAAAAAGAAATATGCATGTAGAAATAGTCCATTTAGTGGAGCTCATTTTCTTTTGTATAGTTCGAAACTCAACCACAGACATGTGGCCCGACTCCAGTGGTTCTCCGTGTTTGCGGGCCACACCCCACTTCAGCGGCAACAAAACATCCACACCACACCGCGTCAACAAAGAGGATCAAGAAATGGGTCGTGTATAATTTCTGATTGGAATTTATTCACCAAACACTTTCTCCTCCACTTAAGACAAAAATGTCTCGTGTCTAAAGCCGGCGGACCGCTAAAGAGCGGATCCGTCTCCGGCTCCCAGGCGCCGCTCTTCATACCATAATCCCTAATCCTAACCCTAATCATAAACTACGTTTACAAGTCATAAAACATAAAAGGCTTGTTTTCCTGTTTACTCTTTCTCTCAGAAGCGACCTACGACTGTTTAGGCCTGTCACCATGGAAACAAGCCTAGTCGGTTCAGTATGACCCTTTGCACGTGACGTCACGCTCTCCAGAACTCCGCCCACTCCGCGATGATGGACGTCAAAAACAACCACTGCGCTCCTTTAGACACAGACACCATATTGCTTCTAGTTAGTTGATTTCACTTTAAAAATGGTCACCGGATGCTGCGCGGTCGGAAACAGGCCGGGATGTAAACCAAACGTGTCAATTTATTTTATAACTCTTAATGAGGAAAGATACAGCAGCGATGGGTAGCAGCCCTCGGTGAAATCACGGAGTCGCACTTTTTTACAAGGTAAGACAATTAACGTTCATATACTTTATATGTAAGTATGATTAAAGCTATCAATATAGCGTTATGGAGAAGGTAAGCTGCGTCTAACTATTGGTAACCATGGAGACAGTGCCGCACCGTCATGTAGCCTAGCATGTACGGAAAAAACTGGTTAGCATCTCGTCTTCCGTACGGTTTTAAGGCTGCTGCGGTGTAACGGAAACGCCGTTTATGAAACATGTGGTGTGAATTCAGGCAAAGTCGGTAATTTAATCGAAAGGTCAGGAGGGAAGATGTCTGGTTCGGTTTCTAAGCTAGCTGTTTCCTAAATACCGCCCTCTGTGAGCCCCAACCAGGCCTGCTACGTTCACAGACATATTAGCTTCGACTCGAACAAGTAAAAGTCAAGAATAAACTGGCAGAAACAACTTTGGAAAACAATTTCAGTCGCTCTGTTCAACATTCCCGTCCCTCACTTCCGATGTCCGTCATGGCGCCTCCAGTATATCCACATCGTTCCGACTCTCTGGATTCTTTATGAGCTCCAGAATATAAAAGTTACTATCCTTCCAGTTTGAGCAACGTTATTCCCCAGTGAGTGTTTCTAATCTACAGTCACAGGCCCATCCTTAGTCTATAGCCTCATTTCAAACCCAAAAGGTAAAATAAAGATGGTTTTGACAGCAGCGTAGCGCTGCAGACTTCCTGTTCTATCTTCCCGCAACATCCAGGCAGCTTGATTTCTACTCTGGTTTTCACATCACTAAATAGTTTATAGACTTCCAGGTGGACTTTACATTTACGTCTGTGGTTAACGGTTCCAACATGACAGTGAATGTTTCTGTTTCTCCAGGTGGACACGTCTTAACTCTGAGGCGTCTTCATTTGTTTGGACAGCATTTCATAAATGACCTAATGAGAAATACTGTAATATTAAAACATAAGAGTGGTTCTTGTCAAATACAGGCTGTCTCTCAATGGGTTAGCTTGTTACTGCTTGGTGATATAAATATTGGAGATGAAGCTTGACATATTTATGTGTCTGAGGCTCTTATTATGGAGTAGGTTAATAAAGCTGGTTGGGCAACACTCCAACATTTTAAATCATTTGTGTTGCAGGATTTTGAGTTCCCAGTAGAAAATAGAAAGAGTTATAGATGAGAAATTATTTATTTTAAAGCTGAAAATATTTCAGCTGGCTGGTTGCATAGTTTAATTTAAAGGACTATTTTTACTGTTTTTAGAAAACTGGAGTACATTTTATACACGCTAGCTAAATATTTGATTGGTTGAGATGTTTAATTGCGCACTGAACAGGTTGTCAAAGGTTAAAATGAGTTTATTTTATTCATGCAAACGCAAAAGACCATTTTTAATGCTTCTTTGGCAGAAGGACCAACCTGCATGTAGACTGATACAAGCGTGAAAAAATAAGAACATTTAAAATATAAGTTTGTAATTTGCAAATCCTCTTCTTCAGTTTATGATTTTCAAAACAAAAAACAGCAGAACAGCAACAAAAGCTGAATATGTTGTTCCCACCCTGTAATCTATTCTTTAAGAGTACTTCAAGTTTAGCTATAAACAAATAAAGCAATCACATCGCTGAAGGCCTCGCATTTTAGATGTTTTATGAAATGTATAAAGGAGTATAAATATTTAAAAAGCCTGTTTTTTAGAATGGGAAATATACTTTAAAACACAACTCCAGGTTTAGAATAAATCTGCAGCAAATGTTATCTCCAGTCACTTTACAAGACTCACAGCTCAGATTTATATACACAAAGATATATCTATAATAAGATCAGGCTAATTATGTAAACAAAATTCATTTAAATACATATATTACAATTTGAGCAATTTGAAAATACGACACAGTTATGTTCATTTTTCCAGATTAAAAATAAATAAATAGTAAAATGAAATTCCTTTCTGGAGGAGCTTTTAGCATCAAGCTTGCTGTTTATTTATTTGATAGAAATAATAAATCTAAATGTTTTAGGTTTATACTGGCAGCATAAACCTGATGAAATCAGAGTTTTCCTGCCTTCTGCTGAAATATTTCATGCACCATGTTGACTCAGCTCCTCTCAGACATAATAAGGACAGAACATCTACAACATGGTAATTAGGCGCCGTGCAGCTGTGTGTGGTCTGTTTACATGAGCCCATAATGTATTGTCGACATGTACCTGAGGGATGAGAATTTCTCATGTACAGCGCGACACGCTGCTGTGAAATGTTGGACTTTGATCCTTTAATGCAGCCCGGTTTTAGCGGTAAGCTCCTCGTTTATCCGCTGTGAGAAAAACTCTGAGGCGTCTCTGACCTTTGACCCGCTCAGGTTGGTTCAGGAAACCCTCCGGTGTGCAGGCATGAACACAACGCAACACAACGAGCTACCAAACAAAGAGTGAGACCAAAACAATTACACACAAGTGTCATAAATAACGTCAGTGACAGCCCAGATGCTCAGCCATCCCTGTTCCACTCAGGCCTAGTCAAAGCACATTAAAGGTGCTTTGTGTCGCGCACAGGGCTGAGCATTGTTCTTTGTTCAGTGCCGTCAAACTGGTGGTGTAAACAGAAAGGTTGGCTTTCAACTTGGCTCAGGTGTTCAGGAACAGAAACATGCGACTTTGTCACGCGCCGTCACCAGCAGACTTTATTTCTTCAGAACAAAAGTAAAACCGTTTCCATCCTGAGGCGTCAAGGAAACGTTAATTATGTGTCATGAAGCTTGAGATCAAAAATAACTGTGTGTATGTTGGAGAAATTAGATTTTTATAGCAAACATAAAACATTCCTTCAGCCACAGCTGGGTAGTAACAAGTTACATTTACTCGATTACATTTACTTGAAAAAAATGTACTTTTAGGAGTATTTTAGACATATTTTTAAGTATCTGCACTCTTAATAGAGTAAAATTTCTGGACACTAGATGTTTTGGATTTAAAATAAAACGAAACAAAAAGATGGCTAATAGAAGGAAAGTTCTAATGTTTTGCATTTAGGAAGATCTAAATACATTATGAAACGTTTCCATCTGCATCAGCTCCATTTGATGAACTGCCACATTCTTAAATTTCAGCCACACAAATTATTCAGAGGAACACAAAAAACAACATAATTAAAAACTTTTTCATTTAAACACCAACAGTTTCATTTTTACATTTACATGTCATACATGAAAACCAATTTCACACTCTGCCCTCCTTTTTCCTTTCTCTGCTAAAACACCTACAGTTTTCTTGCAAACCATTTTAAAAGGCTGACTGAACACAAGTGAACTCCATTTGACTCCAGTTTTCCATTCTGAACAAAGTTTTCATGTTTTCTCACCTTCTTACATTCTCTAAGTAGAAGTACAGATACTTTTATGAAAATCTGTTCCAGTAAAAGTACAAGACGAACTGTTTTAATCAAGTAAAAGTAAAAATGTACAAACTTTGAACTAATTTCCACCTTCAAGAATACAAAATGATTGAAATACTTAAAGTTCTAGTCATACAAAACACATTATATTTTTCTTTTGCTGAGAACATGCTCTGTGTTGGTATAGAAATAAAAAACAACACTGATACGGTCCAGTTGCGTCCAGCTGAATGGAGAATTACTGACACTATTACATGTTTTTTGTGCAACCTGTGGGTTTTTACTGTTATTAACGATACATACATGAAAATATAAGGATTAGAAAGTACAGATATTTTTCTTAGAATGCAGAGAATAAAAGTAAAAAGTCATCAGAAAGATAAATACTCAAGTAAGGTGCAGATACCTGAAAAATCTACTAAAGTACAGTAACAAAGTACACCGATAACTTAGTATTTTAATAGTTTTAACAGGAAATAAACCTTTAAATGAAACGTTGGCACTACCGCAGAAGCTAACATCCATCGTCTTCATCACTTTTTGATCCGACAACCAAAAAGTGAAAAATCACAGGTGAGAAAAGTTGAATACTTCTCCTGGATTGGCTGTTTTTCAAATGTTAGCCAGTAAGAATTTCAGCTTCCGAACTAATGAGATTTATTTCTAATATTTTTTTATATGAACTGCAGAGAAATTCATGAATCTGTGAATCCACAAATAGGTGAGAGTCGGCTGTAGTTGGGTAGAAATGAAGAGTCAAATCTCCGTAAAATACTGTAGATTTATGAACATTTACGTGGCTTCCTGACGCTTCTGCCACTCAAAAAAACAGTTTGTACATTTTTAACAGTGGCTGGTTGGTTGAGAGTTTACCTTGTTTCCCTGTGAATAATTTCAACATTTCAACAGAGCTAACTGAAGAAATTTCAGACATACTGCATGTTTTCAAGATTTGTTTTGTTTATTTATAGCTTAGATTTATAGCTTGTGATTTTAGCGATGCTACACAGAGTGGAAAATGCAAGCAAGAATTTGGATTATGTGTTAAAAAATGTAATTGTTAGACACTAGTCAGCAGTAGGATTTGAGGTTCAGATGCATGTAGGATTGTTTGTTTTGAGGATATTTTATGCTTAAAAATCCACCAAACCGAGACAGTTTGAAGTATAATGAAGTTTAACAAACTGAGCTTCAGAGCCTCATTTTTAAACCCACAACCAAACCGATGCGACCTTTTCTTTTTTCTCCATCTTACAGCTGAAAATTACTTATTTTCTCAGAGTTAAATGAAGTCCTGGATTCCTCCATTAACTTATTTTAATGTCCAAGTTAAAAAAAGAAGTTATAATCCAGCTTTGCCAAACTTTTTTAAACAATTGGGGATTGTGATGGTTAAACAATAGCAACACATGTGCAGCATTAATGTAAGAAACACATGTGCAGCGTTAGTGTAAGGCCTCAGAAACACATGTGCAGCATTAATGTAAGGCCTCAGAAACTCATGTGCAGCGTTAATGTAAGACCTCAGAAACATGTGCAGCATTAATGTAAGACCTCAGAAACACATGTGCAGCATTAATGTAAGGCCTCAGAAACATATGTGCAGCGTTAACCAAGGCCTCAGAAACATGTGCAGCGTTAACGTAAGGCCTCAGAAACATGTGCAGCGTTAACCTAAGGCCTCAGAAACATGTGCAGCGTTAACCTAAGGCCTCAGAAACATGTGCAGCGTTAGCGTAAGGCCTCAGAAACACATGTGCAGCATTAGCGTAAGGCCTCAGACACATGTGCAGCGTTAACGTAAGGCCTCAGAAACATGTGCAGCGTTAACCTAAGGCCTCAGAAACATGTGCAGCGTTAACGTAAGGCCTCAGAAACATGTGCAGCGTGAACGTAAGGCCTCAGAAACATGTGCAGCGTTAGCGTAAGGCCTCAGAAACATGTGCAGCGTTAACGTAAGGCCTCAGAAACATGTGCAGCGTTAGCGTAAGGCCTCAGAAACATGTGCAGCGTTAACGTAAGGCCTCAGAAACATGTGCAGCGTTAGCGTAAGGCCTCAGAAACATGTGCAGCGTTAACGTAAGGCCTCAGAAACATGTGCAGCGTTAACGTAAGGCCTCAGAAACACGTCTTTCCCACAGCTTGGCCTTAATGACCAAATGATTGGCACGCCTGTTGTCTCTTTTTCCACTGACAGAAGTGCTGACCGGCCTGATTTCCTGGTTCCCAGCGCTGGTTCTGTCCAGGAGGCAGGAAGAGAGGCGCACATGTTGCAACACATCGTCACCAGGTTTCCCTCAATGGCTTTATAATGATCTTAGGGAGGAATTCTTTTGTCTATCCTTATGGAAACAGTGTCTGTTGGTGTCTGACGATGATAAATGAGCCGCATACCGGCTCTTCTCTCTTCCGGAAACTGTTTTGAAACTTCACACCTACATCTTGGAAAAATACTCTCTGCTTTGTTTACAGTTTGTGATGGTGAGTTAAACAAAATTTGATAGAGTAAAACATAACATATGAAGACATTCTTTACAGTATTTCAGTGTTTTAAATAAATTCTCAACTGAAGTGAAGACAAAAAGAGCAACAAAAAAAAAAAGCACTTAGTTTTGTTAAGTGAAAAAACAACAGAAATTTGTTAGACTTGAACCATTGTTCTGGGTTTTTGGTGAAAATAGACAAAACTGATTCAGAATCTTACTTTAAAACCAAATCTTACTTTTAAACTTGAAAGAACTGTCAGTTTACAGTGAGCATCATTCATGTGCCAAGAGTTTTGCTTTGCTCAAATGAAAACCATTGCCTGTGGCTGATGAGTTCAAGTATCTTGTTGTGTTGTGATACGGCGAAGCCAGACGGATCGAGGTTTCATCTGCAGTAATGAGGAAGCTGCTCCAGTCTGCTGTGGCGAAGGAGAAAGGAAACACTTTTGATTTCCTGAACCATCTGAGCTGAAACCCTCACTAATGGTCATGAGACCCTGAACATCTCCAAAAGTACAAGATCTCAAACACAAGCTGCTGAAAGTGAAGACCTCCATCATAGAGGAGGAGCTTAAAGTGGAACCATTGATCCTTTGTGATTGTAGAGGGGATTCAGACATCTGATTAAATCGATGTTTTCAAAACACGAGATTCCAAAACAGCTCCTGAAGATTCTCTTGTTTATTCCAGCAGCCATTGTACAGAGTGGTTATTTGTTTGTAGACACAGCGGATGTGCGTGCAGCTTGACTTCAGAAAGAGACGGATGGCCTTTAAACGACGTAGTTGCCTAAATTTATCTTGATGTTTTAACATTAGCTAGCATGTTGTTAGCATGCTACAACTGTTTATCACCATGTGATAAAAAAGTTAAGCTACTAAATTGATATTTTTAGCGACCCGAAGCATTGAATGTAGATGAGTCGATAAATGACGAGAGAAAATGGCCCAAACGTTGGATAGAAAAAACAGAATCCATATTTAGCATACACAGCACAAATAAAGTAAAATAATTTATTCCTACGTTGGTCTCAATCAGAAGGAAAATGAACATGTAGCTGCATCCATCAGGGCAGGTAATAAGCTAATCCTTCAGAAATTAAAAATGGAGCAGGTTGAACACAAGGCAGTGTGAAGTACAGAGACGATGTGCTAAAAATAAAACCTCTGACTGCTGAAGTCAAAGCTTTGTGCGGGAGTTATGCTGGACGAAGAGAGGCGATCAGCCTGGGCTGAGTTCTAAATTATTTTATTATTCTCATTGTAAATAGTTTAAATGGTTAGAATAATGTGTTCCTGCCTGCGTTCTGAAGGCGACACGCGCAGTACAGCGGCCGCTGACGCGACGCGTCGTCACCTGATAATCCCTCTGCAGCGCATACAGCGGCAAAGAATAAAAAAATAAAAATACAGCGGTAAAACCAGCTGACCAATTGTGCTGGAGTTCCACTTTGGTTGCTAGGTAACGGTGGAGTGCGTGTCGGTTGTGACTTTACAATCAAGAAGTTTTTGAAATGGTTTATTTTCCAGACACCAAAAAGCACCAAAACCATTTAGCCAAAAATTGAAATATTTGCACGTTTTTTGCACAAAAATATGCAAAAAGTTATTTTTGCGTAAAAAGTTCCCTTTAATCCTTCAGTCCTCACTGCGCCAATCAAATTATACAACATCCTGAACATTCTTTCTAGTTCCAACTAAATTGCGGGGGGTTGCTTCTGAAAAGTCGATCCAAACTTTCCGGTAACGTGATGTGAAGTGACTCCACACCTGCATCTGTTTGTGCAGCAGCTTCATCTGCGCTGCTGCTGTCAGATCCGGGTATCGCTTCATTTTCTCCTCTGCCCTTTCCCCCTCAGCACGTCACTTCAGCATCGCACTTATCTCTAACTTCAACCCGTCTCTGGCTCTTTTTTCCCTTCCCCGCTCTCCCCGATGGTTTGACATTTCTGTCTGCCTGACAGATAAAATAACCTCTCTCCTCTCTCCTACTCCAGCTTATTTTATTCTGCTCTCTCTGTGCTGTCAGGGCCAGTCAGTGTCGCTGCTTCCTGATGTTTTCTGACTCTGCCTTATCTTGTCTCTCGCTCGCCTAGTTTAATCTAATACTGCACAACAAGCACGCACACATGCAGCCACCAAACACATTGTCCTTCTGCTCCCCAGTCCTGCAGGCAGATCCGTTTTCACACGAGGCCACAGCCACATTGTTCTTCTGGGCCTGAAGAATAACTGGGGTCCATCCCGCAGCCCGCCTTTCTGTAACCTTGTTTTCTCGCGCAGGTTTAAAATATTTTCACACCAGCTCTGAGCCGGGGTAGATAGAGATTCACGGGGCAGGAGGTGAGGAACGTTTCCGGCTCTCTGGTCGGAGCGGCGGCGCAGCGGGGCAGATAACAGACACCCCGAAGGAAAACAGCCAGGCAGCCACCGGCTGTGTGTCAGTAAAAAAAAATAAAATAAAATAACTTTAAAGATTCATGTGTGGGAGCTTGGCATACTACACTGCAAAAACCATCAAATCTTAGCAAGTTTTTCTTGACTTTCTAGCAGAAATATGAAAAAAGACAAAACTAACTGACTTGTAACTTTTAAGGAAGATATAAAAGCTTGTTTTTAAGTCAATAATTCTTCAAAACTCTGCAAAAACACCAAACATTACCGAGTTTCTAGTGCAAATATGAAATAGTCTTGAAGTAACTTACTTTCAGAAAGGGAAGAAATACCTTTTTATTTAAACTGTGCAGTAAAATAATGTTCATATGAATGTAGATTGTTTCTCATCTTTTCACTTTTTACACAGAAAGTACTCCTGACCCTGTCCGTCTGTCTTCTCCTGCAAAAATACAAAATATTACCAAGAATTTTCTAGTGGAAATATTTTAAAATAGTGAAATAAGAGCAAACTCACTTAAAGTAACTTTTCATCGAGACACAGCAGCTTGTTTTCAGTTAATAATATTGATGAAAAACTTCTGGTTACATTGGCACATTATTTCATTTATAATATGGAAAAAAAAATTCTCGTAATTCAAATAATCTGCTAATGTAATTAGAATTTTTTCATCAAAATTAAGGAATTATTTACTTAAAACAAACTTCTACATTATTTCTAAGCTATTTTTGTTTTAATTCAATTGATATTTGCAGTATAAATCAGACCTAAATTACTTGGTAAGGTTTTTGTGGTCTAGTTCCACTTACAGATTATCTCACTCATAAAATGGAGAAAAACAATGTAGTCCTGTCATGATTATTCCTCTGGACAATAAATCATCCCAGAAATGGTTGTGATAAACAATAATATTGTTGTTTTGAGACAATTTTCATGGTATAATAATGTTAAGTTACTCTCAAAGATACATAAACCTAAATTTTGTGAAAAACGCTTAACATTGGAACTGGAAGACATTTAAAATAAAAAAAAGACCAAAAACAATAAATAAAACAGAGATAAAAAGCACAAACAACCACAACCAATAATCAAACAGATGATGAAGTTTCTGTAACCAAAATGACCCTTCAAAAAATATTAATCATCAGAATGGAAATTACTGAGTTCTGTGATTAATTGATTATTGAGGCATTTTTCATAGAAAAAGAATCTGTCAGACTGTTTGACTTAAAACAAGCTCATATTTCTGAAAAGTTACTACTAAGTTAGTTTTGTCTTATTTTATTTAGAAATTTGCACCGGAAAATGAACAAAGATACTTGGTAATATTTTGTGTTTTTGCAGCGTTCTCCATGTTTACCTTCTGCTGCATTGGAGATTTTGTCAAGTGAAAAACGAGACAAACGAAAAACGTTTCTACTTTGAGTATTTTGTAGAGCTCCTCTGATTTTTCTTTTAAGACATTTTTTTGAATAACTTATGCAATCGAAGTTTTATTTCCATCTTCAGTCGCGTCATTTTTCTTATCTCGTATCGATTCTCGGAAAACTTCATTACATCCCAGAGACCCTCATTGACGTTTAAGTCCGATCTCCACCGAGTCGTGTTCGAAAATGATCTTCCTCTCCGCTCCGCATTATGCAATCCCAGATGAAGTCAATCCTGGCTTTTGATCAATCCTGCCACCGTCGGGTTGGGGAAGACAGACTGTCCCAAGTGAGGGAGTTTATCAAGGACTCCTGTTCATAACTGTGAAAGCACAGAGCAGCAGATCGATAAGAGAGATCGGTGCCTCGTGTGGAGCTGAAATGAAAAGGTTTGCTCCTCAGTCCGGCCGCGCCATCAGCTTTCACCTCAACTCAGAAGATCATTAAGCAAAACAACATTTTGCTTATACTGAGGCAAACGTCCTTCACCGTCACAACACTCAGGAAATTAACACTCCAATTTAATATTTGTAAAACATCCGAAGGTGCTTTAAGTTGAAAATGAAACTTTCCATCAATATGAAAACATATTTTTAATTAATAAAAGCTCAATTTCTTACTAAAAAGTTACTTATATGTCAGCTTTGTCTTATTTGAAGTGTACTAAGATATTTGCTTTGAGAACTAGACAAAAATACAGATTTTGTGGTTTTGTTGTGTAATAGACAAATAGATAGATAGATATTTTTTGTTTTATTCATACAGAAGTTGAGTGCTTCACTTTATTTATAATAGAAACTAAGGCGAGATACATGAATAACTCTATCTACCTTGATAGACAGATCAATCGATCGATCGATAGCTCCTTAGCTGTCTAGCCAGCTAACTCATGGCTAGATACTAGCTATGTATCTATCTAAGTAGATGCATAGCTAGTTAGCATACCTGTTAGCTATCATCTACCTTTAGAGATGGATAGGTATTGATCCTGAACTTAATGTCGTGTTTTGATTATTGATTCTATGTTGCATTGTGTTTCTGTGTTTGACATGATGTAAAGCGCTTTGAAATGTGCTATACAAATAAAATTTGATTGACTGATTGATAGGTAGATATTTTATTTAAAAGTTTATTCTTTATAAGACATCAAACAATGGTTTCTCAAAAGCAGCAATATGATGCAGAAAAAGCTTGAAATAATTATTTATAAATCATTTCTGTCTTTAATTTCCTACTTAATGTAAAAATAATCATAGTAGAGATTCTTTATAACTTCAGTATTCAGTGGAAAATGTTTCTATCGGAACCTTAAATGCTGATCAGGTTTATGCATGTTTCTGTTAATAATTTGTTTGGAAAGGCCTGCTAAAAAAAATAATCAGATTAATCACAATTAATTACTATGCCTAACTTGGAAAGCTTGAAATATAAACATGCACTCAGTTGTGGTTTTTGCAGGAATTGTGCCATTAAAATGCAAACAATGATCAGATTTTTTTCCTCTTCCTGATACCGCCCTGGGTAACTGCCCATATCATGCACATTTTCAAAAAAATGTTTTATTATCTTAAACCAAACATGTCTGAAGATTGTCAGTTTTCCAGGTTTTAATATTCAGGATTTTAATTTTAATTTTTTTACAGAAGTGTGGATGTTGACTCCCGTGCAGGTTGCCTCTTGTCCCCGTTGCTCCACGCACGTTGCCAATAAATCACAGCACAGGCGCTGAGAAACACATCAGAGTGATACTGCTGGCGGTACCGGTCCACATTAAAGACGAAAGGCGGGAGAACGGCAGCTTTTTCACACAATTCAGTTAGCACAGGATGAGAGGCTGACATCTAAATTACCCACAAAGTGGTTCAGATTAATCATTCATTCTCCTGCAAGCCCCGACAAGAAGGCACAACAGATTATTCACACACACACACACCCCCACCCGCACACACACACCAACTGTAAGTGTCACCATTGTTACGCAGCTACAGCAGGCCTTCCAATACGAATATGTTAATAGTTTATGCCCATATGTAACAGCAGAGGCTGAAGGTCTATGAAAGTGGTTGGTAAATCACTGCGATCCTTTTTATGGTCCAACATAAACAAAAGCTAAAAGTGGCGCAGTAAATCAGCAGAAAACACACATCTGTGTGATAAGCTGTAAATGAGGTTTATGTTTTCTCATGATTACTGCAGTTTAAATGGTGTCAACAGCTCTGAGGTTTGGGCAAGTACAAGCAGATACTGTTCAGTTAGACGAGATAATGACTCACATTATTACGCTTTAAAGACGAGAACCGTCAAACAAGATCAGGAGCCAAACAATGTTCCTACTTCCCTTTGTTTACCTCCATCAGGCCGCCCAGTGTTCCCAGTATTCCCATCTGGTCAATGAATGAGAGAGATAATGACTAAATATGTTCAGGATTCTGTAACTCCAGATCTCCTCATCCTCCCACAACCAAAGGATTTCACCTGATCCTGACAAAAAGTTTTCTTCTGTAGGCTTGTTACGGGTTTTTTTTATTTTAAATTATTATTAATAAATCATCCAACATATTGGAGGAAGTAAACAAAAAGTCTATTTAATTAATTTTAAAAAAATTAATTCAACCCTTTTACAAATGATTTCACTACAGACTCTGTGTTTGATTTCTAAAATTGTCTTTAAACAGTTTCTTAGTAATGAAGAAAAGGTAAGAAATTAAAAAGAGGGAAATGATTTGGAGGAATTCAATCTGTGAAAATCTATTACAAAATCATAAAAAGTTAAACTTATTGAAAATGTGTTAGCATTTTTTTTTAAAATTAATTCTAAAATAGCCCTTATTTTCTGTAAAAACAGAAAAAAGACAGAATTGGATAAAATGATGACAAAACAGGTAACAAAAAACATTTTATTTATTAATTATTTGTTTGTTTGCTGCAGTAATTTAGTTTAAAATTAACATGTAAAGTTTTGACAATCACAAATTTTTTATGAAAAAATCAGTTTGAAGAGCAAAACTCAATTCACTTTAAGCAACTAAACGTCAATCAAGCATCTTTAAACACAAAACAGGCAAATATATATAAAGACAACAAATAAAAAACGTATATTACTAATTTACTGACTCAATACTTCATTAGACCTTGATAGAGAAATATATTTTATTCTATTAAAAGTAAAAATTGATCTACTGTCTGTGGTTTCTGTGAACAGATTCTTCCTCAGATTAAAATATTTTCAGGTTACCTGAAGAATGCAGAAAACCCAAAACAAACTAATTCCTTCCTTCAAAGAAACTTCAGCTTCAAACACCAAACGTTTCAGTCCTTAGATGTTAAAGACATTTTCTTTGCGTATTTGTCCTGACTGTATTGATTTCTCTGTTTATGTTTCTCTTCTCTCAGACTTCACTCGGTGTCTGTTTCCAGCTTGTTAACACTCGCCGTCGACTCGGCTCGTTCGCCCAGCAGGCACGTGAGCGGCCACCTAAAACACGCCAGGCAGCCATCAGTCGGCGGCTGGCTGCTGAGGAGGAGCGGCGGGGGCCAAAGCGGCGGCTCCTGGGCGTCAGCTGGACCTGAAGGACAGCGGCAGGGACGCAAACAGACGACAAGACAGGCAGGGAGGTTTTCTGTTTTTCTGCTGAACCCAGAGAGGCTAAAAACAAAAGTGAACCTGTTGTGGAAACTTCCTGTTTCCACAACAGGTTCACGACACGCATCATAAAAAAAAAATAAAATAAAATAATTCTTAGTAATCATTCAGTTTACCTCAAAGTGCACGAAGTTACTGCAGTGTTCAGAAAATGTTGCTTTTTACTCACCTTCACATCTTAAACGTCTAAAATGTTCATGAGGTTTTTAAATCCTCTGAGATGAAATCAGCAGATTCATCAGGGACTTTCACAAATCAATACTTGATCAATTATAGATGACAGTTTTGTCACGGTCTATAAACATCTCGTCTGCATTTCAACCTCCTGCCTCTGCTGGTGGGTTTGCAGACAGTTTTTATGTGCAGCCAAAGTAAAAATTATTAAACGAAGATATAAAATATTAATAGGTCAAATATTTAAGTAATTTAAACAAATTATTTGAGTTTATTCATGACAACAATGAAAGTAAAATGAGTAAAAATATTAAATACTGTATTTTCATGTGCAGTCAAAGCAAAATAAAATAATTAAATTAAGTAATAAAATTAAAATAATAAGAATTATTTAAGTTTAATAATAATAATAATAAAAGGAAACTCAAAATTAACAAAAACATAAAATATTATGGCATTTTTATCTGCAATCAAAGGTAAATAAAAATAAAGTAATATAATAATAAATAAATTAAGTAATTTAAACAAATTATTTAAGTTTCTTCATAATGAAAAGGAAGAAACTCAAAAGTTGAGCTTTTTTCAATTAAAAACTCAACATTAATAATTGACGTGATTAAGAGAATTATTTTTAATTAAACAAAAGACAAAAAATATAAACAACTTTTCTGTTGAATGTTTATTTTAATCCTCTTTTTTTTTTTTTTGCTGTATTGAGACTTTATTTTATTAGTTATTTCATTACTTTTCCATGTAGAGTTTTGTGACAGTTTTGTCTGTGAAAAGCAAAAATAACATATAAAATAAAATAAAAAGGATGGAAATAATAAACCACATCATGGTGTAAAGGGGGAAACCAGAGTTGCAGTGAAGTGAAACCGACTGCTGGCGTTATGTAACTTTTTCTGCTGCGGTTTAACGTTTCTGTTGATCTGCAGACTGAATGTTCACAGAAATGAGACAAATCGCCGCTCCAGCAGACGGCGCGCTTCGTACGGAAACAACAGAGGTTCAAACCCTGCAGTGAAAGGTTTTCTGTTTACCTCCAGTTAGCAGAATCCATCTTCATATTCCTGTTATTCGCCCATGAAAGCGCGTTGTTGCTCAAACGATTGATGGAAATGAAGAGAAATAAGGCGGAGGATCTGGATCTTTTACTTCCTCTTATAATTAATTAAATCCAACAGCTGGAGGCATAAATGTCATCAGTCTGGGTTTGCACAATCTTCTTCACAGTAAATTTCAAGCGCTTTTCAAACTTTGGAGATTAAAACGATACAAATTAACCAAAAAATACAGTTTAAATTCACTATTATATAATTTATTACTGTTGTTAATAATGCCTATGTATATTCTGCAGCAGGGATAAGGTTAAATAAAATACAACAACATTTCATTTTCAAGTCTCACTCACCATCTACACTAATTTAACACAAATAAAATCCCCAATTTCAATAAAGTTTAACGTATAAAACATAATCAACCTTTATTTTAATTACACATATTAATAAGTTAGTGAGAAATTAGGAATAATAAATATTCAAAAATAAAACGAAAAATATTTTTGCTAAGTTTTTTAGCATTTAGTAAACAGAAACGACTGAAAATAAGAAACATTTTGTCTGATTTACATCCAGACAGTGAGGTAAAAAAATGTGTCTGTATTTTTGTCTGTAAATATCTGATCCCAACTGTAAATAACTTTTTCCAAATTTAGGCTTCCAATCAAACGATAGATTTTACGTTACCAAAAATCTGTGCAGTTTGAATGTCAAGCTCTTTCCAAACCTTGAGAACATGTAATCCAAATTCAAGATTTTCAAGGATTTCAAGCACCGGTTAAAATCCTGATTGATGAAGTTAAACGGAGATATCATGATTCTGTTACAAGAATACAAAACTCTCAACTGTGTTTGGAAAATAGTTGCTGAATCTGATCAGACAAGGTTCATTTTCTCAGATTGATTCCTTGTGACAATTTTAAAAAAGAGAAAATAATTTGATGTCGTACATCTAATTCTTGCTTTTAAAGATTCTTCTAACCTGGAAAAACATTTCAAATCCAGTTTAACAGTCAACAGTATAAAACCTAGTCGCATAAAAACACTAGAGACTTCCTGGTGGAAACTTTAACTAGGTCACAGACAACTTTGATAAGTAATGAGGAGGACGACAGACAGATTGCCACACGAACGTTAAGCAGGAATACTCTGAAAATATCTTCCCTACCTGTGAAATGAGGTGAGTTATTACACTCCAAATCTGTGGAGATGGAGTTTCTATGAATAGGCCCCCACATGGATACACATCAGGCTACAGCCACACTAATTAATGAACCAAATTCATTATTATCATTGGCTCCAATTGAGGTTAATAGAGAATTAACACTGAAGGAGAGGAAGAGGGAGATTCACTAGAAATAATCTGGATATTATTGACTGGTTTTGTTCAATTGCCAAGTTGTTGCTGATTTTTATGTAAAATTTGGTGTTTAGGGTTAATTTTTACCTTATATTTATTAACATGAGAGGCCAGGAGATTTGGATCATCAGTGTCAGAACGAGAACTTGAAAGATTGAGTTTCATGTCGTCCAATTCTGAAAAACCTGAGCGATCACCAGAGGCGGGTGGAGAACCAGCAGCACAACTTCAACATATTTTTACTCAAATAAAAGTAAAAAAGTATTTGGTAAAAAGTCAACTGAGTAACAAATTATCAATCATTTACTATTTAAAAATTACATCATCAGACTGATCAAAATATAAAGTTAAGTGGAAATTTTGGTGTTTTAAAGACCAAAATGACAAAGATTCATATAAGTAACAAAAATAACAAAATCAGAGAAAAGAACATTTTTCATTTTCTTCCAATAAAAGACTTATAAAACTTTAACAAAAACATCTGTGTCTGGTCAATGTTTGGTTAAAATATGTTTTTATTCAGTGGGTAGAAAATCCAGAAATTTTACTCAAGTAAGAGCAGAGATACTTCATAATTTATAAATTACTCAAAGTACAATGCGGTAAAAAGCCTCCTAGAAGTAAATTTTTTCACAAAAGTTACTCAAGTAAATGTAATTGAGTAAAAGTAACTAGTTACTACCTAACTGGAGATCACACACAAACCTCTGGTACAACAGGTTTGGTTGTACAGTGTGTGGTAAGAGCAACACACACGACCTGGTTTCATTCACCAACATTCAAATCTATCAAGACCAAAGTTCAGAGTAAACAAACATGGCCGACTGGGAGGAAGCCATGGTGATGATTTCAAAAGTCCAGTTTGTTTGGGGAGGTGAAAATGAGTAATCAAACTCTGGTTCGCCTAAAAACCTCAGCCTCTGTTCAAATAAAGTGAACTTTTCAATTAAAATGAGCAGGAAGCGGACTACTGCGTAGGGAATTCTGGGTAAATACAACCAAAACAAATGGGTTAGCATAGCGCTAGCGGGAGCAATGGTTTGTCGTCTTTTACCGACGACAAAGAAGGAATCCTACAATCGCTAAAATCTGACGCCACTTCATTTTTGTCTACATTTTGTGAAGAAGGAAGTTGAGCTCAGTGTCTTCAATGGTTCTTGGTGCAGCGCCCCCACAGGTGAGGAGGGGAACAGCTCTTCCAAAGGGTTTGGATCATTTCACACAGTGCAGTGTGAAAGCGAACCAAAGCAGCTGAAAATGTAACAAATGTTGCAACTTTGTTCCCCAATCAAACTGAATCCACCGGACTATCTTTTCTCATTCTCCTCTGGGAAAACCACACACGCCACAATGAATATCCCAGATGTGAGATCGGAGAGGTCCAGACGTTCTTCCAGCTCTAAACACGCCACACGCGGCAGGAATATCTCTTAAAACGACCCGAAGAGTCATCCTGATAACTGAGGCTCCTTAAGGGACAAATCGGCATGAAAATCTTGTTTGCATCTGTTTGCATCTGTCGCTGCCATGATTTTCAATAACCTATTGTGAGAACAAGTATAACCACACATGATTTTAATTTCCAATTGCAAAATTATAGGGTTCTTTACATTATATCTTTAGAGTATAGACAAAACTGTTCATATATTTGTAATGAAAACGCAGGTAGTGATCATGAGAAAGGTGATCAGTCCAGAACTCGGTAAGAGTATCGAAGGAGAGCAATCCAGGCACCAACCGGCCCGTTGCAGTGGGTCGACAGCAGCAGACGGGAAATGCAGCCAGATGGCGGCAAGATTTTATTTTTCTGAGGGAAAAACTTATAAACTGTTTCCTCCAGTGTTTGTTGCAATAAATAAAGCAGCGAGTGACTCCATCAACCTTTTATCGCTGCTTCCATTACAGTGAGAACAAGCGTCTTCACACCGTTCAGAGGTTGTGGCCCGCTCCGAGTTATTCCAACAGCAGAACGGTAGGAGTGAATGGATCCTTTTCCTCCTTCCTCTGAGACTAAACACCAGGAAACCGCAGAGTGGGATTTTTCTGAGTCAACCCCCCACCACTACCACCTCCAGTTGGCACAAACATACACACACCACCCTGTACACAGGAATCAATCTCCCCAGACATTTTTACTTTTATTACTCCCCTGCAGCTACTAAAGCCGGCTCCACCTCGCTCATATTTGATCAAACCAAAGAGGAATATTGTTTTTGTTTTGTTTGTTTTTTTTCCTCTGTGCAGCTGGATTCCTGTCTAATAAGGTGGAGCTGTGGGTTTGTAGCCATGTGTCACCATGAGGGAGGGCGAGGAGTAAACACGCCACATCGTTCATGCAGAAGCAGTTGGAAACTTTATTGAAAGCAAAGCCGCAGTTGTGTACACACAGCCGCTTGTAAAACTCTGTTTGGGGTGTTTGCAGGAGTTTCTGGAAGCTTAGAAACTTCCTTAATCTGCTGACTCACAGCGCCTGGGTTTGGACCCGATGTGGCACAGCCAGGCTGACATGTTTTATTTTTAAATTAGAGCGCATCAGCATTTTCTGAGGAGCAGCAGGCCTTACAGGATAATATCCCACGGAGAGGAGCAGAGCGCACATTTTCCATCGGATAACTCCACTTGTCGTGTCCGGATCAGAAATTTCGCTCAGCGTTAAACATCATGTTTTACAGTGTAAATAGAGGAATAAATTCATAAATCACCACCGTCTGCTGCTTAATGAACAGCTTCCAGACTCTGGACACAACAGACATAAACATGTGCGAGAATCAGGAAATTACAATTAGGAAATGATTTTAAATTTATTAAAATCATGAGAGTTTTAAACAAAACGTCAGTGTGTAATGGACTGTACATGAAACAGAGACACGGAAGTGCAAGATTTTTAATTCTGCAAGGATAATATTCATAAATCAGTCTCAGTACATACAGCTGGAAACTAAAGATCAGACCTGAAATCTGGCTGAACCTTCAGAGTCACATAAAGACAGTTACAAAGTCGGCCTTCTAGCACCTGAAGGTCATTTTCAGGGTTAGAGGACAAAACTAGAAACTGATGTTAATGTGAAGGGAATAAACAATTATTAAATTTAAATAACTGAAGTTACAAATCCATTCATGTATGAAAAATGGCCGCTGCGTATCGACATTAAACACTCATGAACTTCGTTAAACACTAGCCTCGTTACACCAAAGGCTAGTTAACAAAAACTGTCAATTTAGGAAGAAAATCCATTTAAAATGGAAAGTTATGCATTAATGTTTGAATGAAATTGTTCAAACATTTAAACCAGGTAGTGCAATATTAGAAATATGAATCCAGAAGCTTTATGGTTCATGATCTCACAGATTATGTAGCAGTGTTTAAAAAAAAACTAATTCTATTGAAACAATTTAAATTATCTCACCATATTCATCCTGTTTTCTCTGCTATTGGTAAGAGATGAAAACTGAAATAGTGAAATATTCAGATTTACTTTGGGTCCATGTTCAAACCACACTGGTTCAACATCACAGGATTCTGTCCTTTCATGTTTGCTTGTAACCAAGTAGAAAAAAATCAGTTATACTGTTAATGAGTTTCTTAAGAGAACATCTTGTTACAATTTCTGACATTAACAAATTTATTTACACCCACAATTTATTCAATCCTACAACAACACGACCAGGAAAGAATGTCGTACTCAATCATTAGCAACTCAGCAGATTAATCCTCTGGGATCTTAGACAACTTTAAAATACATAAACACATTCAGGATGTTTTTAAAAGCAGAGAGTTTTTGCTGTTCAGGTGACTGGGTTGGTTGGTTGGTGGGCCATTAAAATGCTCTGTTGCCTCTAAATGAGGAAACTGGCAACTGACCAAATAAGAACAAATGTGAGGAAAAAAACGCAAATGAAAACCTTCAATCAAACAAAACAGCATGAATGTTTCAGTCAGTAGTAAACGCGAACCGTTTCCTCTTTAGGTAATGTGTGGATAGGTGCCCTGATGCGACACTTACCTCACTTTCTGTCTTTAATACAAAGGAGGGAGCAGCAAACAGCTGAGAGGAAAGGCTACAGGAATCATCCGGGATAACGAGCCGTTCGCCATGCAGACTCACAAACAGTAACACACCAAAACAACACACACACACACACACACACACACCGGCTGATCCGCTGACACAGCGCGCCGCTTTCTACACAATAAAGACTCCTAATACATTTATTCAAGATTTTAGATATGTGCATGAGCCAACGCCAGCCTATTATCTGGGTGTCATATTAATGCTTTCATTTTTCTCTCTCTCTCTGCCGCAGCACAATGGCTGCATTGTTCTGCCATCATAAGACAGATTATAAAACGGGTTAAGTGGTTCCCAACCCACTGGGAGCCCATCTTTGGCTAAAATCATTGTTTTCGTGTAATTAATATAAAATGAGGTTTTCAATAAGAGCGCAGCAGAGATAAGAGGTGTTATTGTTTGTGACTTGCAGGTAGGCAGCGTGACGGTCGGGGGGCGATGTGGAGCGCGACGCTCGGCCAGATGATCCGACCCGTCCGGTTCCTCCTGGGCTTAATGTCATGACTGGAAGCAAAAGCTAAACAAACACAAAATGTTTTTGCATGATGGGATTTTTTAAAAGGGGACATTTTTCTGGTTCCTGTGAATTTCTACCTTATCAAACATTTCTTTAACGTTTAACTCACTGAAATCTCTACCAGTAGCATCCAGGCTGGCTTTTTAAAAAAAATTTAATTAATTTAACTTTCCTCTGCTTTTAGTTTTCTGTCCTGTAAACTTGTGAAACAGTAGGAAGCCAATCGGTTTTATGCAACAAAGAAAAATAGTTTTTCTATAAAGACAAAATGATTACAGTGTTTTTTATCTGTAGATTTGAACAAAGAGCTAAAAGAGTTTGATGCAAAGGTTCATCCAGTTAAACTTCATAAGAAGAATGGAAAGTAAATCAGCTTTACAATATGTAGTTAATGTACTTTACATTGTACAATGTTCATGTGCGATAAACTTTACCATGTAAAGTCAACGTAACTTTAAGTTCATGTAAATTACACAAACTTTACACTGTGAAGTTTATTGTAAACATGTTACATTATAAAGTTACAAAATGTACATTAAGTTCACAGTAACAGCATAAATTACATTGTTAATATCATGTACATTTACTTTACATTGAATTATAGTAAATATTGTTAATGTGGGATGTAAACACTGGAGGAAGAAAGGAATCGATGGAAAACATGCAGTTTTTTTGCAAGCTGTTTTTCATGACTCCATGTTTTTGTACAATGAAAACTGAAACGTGGATTTGCGAACTAAATCGCAAATATTTTCACCTTTTTTCAGATATTATATTACAATCATTTGAATTTACGTTGTTCTTGTTTAGGAGAAAACAGAAAAAAGACAATAAAAGTAAAAACTGTCCTGTTTGAATTGTTATTGTACAGGCAGACAGAAAAACAAAACAGCATGTAAACAGAGAAATGTACAAGATTTAGATTGTCAAGCAAAACGCCTCCAGGAAACCACAATGGAAAACGGTTCGACACGGTCTGAGATTATGGAGATTATTTGGAGGAAAATGAATAAAATCCAGTGTGGATTATGAAGCTGAGTCATAGCAGAGTTGTGTTTTATGATTATGCAGCTTAAGGCTTAATGACAAACATATTGTTGCTGAGTAAGATCCATGACTTTCCCACTATTTCAATATTTATTTCTGGCTAAAATAGATTCATATTTAATCCAAGTTCCAACCACTCACATCCTACATGTTTATAGTTTAGATTGAGTTTGAAAAATCTCTTTTAAAATCATTGTTTTAGAAATAATCTTTTCCTTTAGTCTTTTTAAGGAGCTTTGACAGATAATCTAAACTAAAGTCAGGTGGATTCATTTAGGAGAAACGTTGAAATAAAAGAGCCTCATTATTTATTCTTTGTCTTTCAAATCGGATTTAAATTAAATTGGTTCTTGAAGAATTAAACTGTTTAAGTGTCAAATTCAAGACAGAAAATTGCAACTTAGCACAACGGAAAATGTTTTGTCTGTTTTTCAACAACAAAAAAAAGTTTTTCCCGCCAAAAGTGGAAATTAGTAAAGTAGGAATCTTAGATTTTTTGTCCCAAAACAATGTTTTTATTTACAAATATGTTATGAAAAATATAACTTGAACTGACTCTTCATATAAACTAGAAGGATTAACAAGCCCAAATAAAGTGAACATAAATGATTAAGATAAATTCCAATAAGAGATCTTTAACATTTGAGCCGGTCTCAGGGTTAGGGTAACTTTTTAAATTTCGTTGTTCTTGTGACAATGACAATAAAGATTTATCTTATCTCATCTTCAAATATCAATTTGTCTAATAAACATCATAAATACACAAACAGAGAAATCTTTGAAGTTTTGCAGCAGGAGCTGTTGGATGGACTAAAAACATTTAGCAAAGGAGGAGCTGAGGTTGCAAATTAGTAAACATGCCGACATTTCTGGCACAACTGTGAAGGTAGAAAATTTACAGAGGCCATATATTTAGCAGTAATTGTTAGCCTGACAGTGATATATCTTTTCATTTTGATTTTAATTACCATTTTACACAAGTTTTCCTCTTTCTTTTTTCTTGACACAGGAGGCAGATTAGTAACATGTGCTGACGTACGGCAGAAACGGTGGTGCTTTCAGGTCGGCTCCGACGTCAGGCGCCTTATCTCGCATCCGACTCGCTTAATGAGACTCTGTCATTGTGCTTCTTTAAGCCACGGGACTTTCCACGCTCTGCAGAAGCTTGAGCGAACAGAAAGGGAAGAATGCACTCACGTCAGCACACGCCTCGCTCTTCAAAGACACATTCGACTGCAAGTGTAAAATGATTGCTCCTCAGTTTGAACCAATTATGGTTTGCATGATTGGAGCCATAAAAACCTCCCGACACCGAACCTCCGGGGCATTTTCTCTTCTGGTCCTGTCTCAGCGCTTCGCTTTGAGGGACCGCCTTTTTCTCTCCTTCCTTGTTTGACTTAAACAAGTAAAAACATAAATGTAATCCGCACTTTCTCATGCAAACAAACGGCGGTTTGGAGGATCAGAAAGCGGCGCTAAGAACAGCCAGGAACCGCTTCGTCTCCTTATCTGACTCACTACATGAATCTGGGAATTCAGATAATGACTGTAAAGATCAGGCTGATTAGCAACGCTCTGTCCTGCAGATCGCTGGTACCATTTATGTACAAACTGTCAGAGTTCGACTCAGGTCAACGCGAGGTCAGACAGTAAAACTGATCAGGCCAGCTTATATTTAAGTGCAAGTCTCCTGAGTGCGAAGTTTACACACTGAAATAACTGCAGTTAACCTCTGATTTGGTTTGGAACCTATAATTAATGTGGAAATAACTTTTTAACCGAAAGCTTAAATCAACACGAGAGTTAAAAAGGCAAACAGAACCTTACAGAACTGCCACAACAGTTTTTAAACAACTTTATAACTTCTGACTGCAAAAACAAAAAGAAACACAAGTATTTGTACTATGCACAAACTCTTACACTATTTCGGTTTAGTTCCTAATGGAAACATCTTAGTTCACTAGAAATAAGACAAAACTGACTTGGAAGTAACTTTGCAGCAAGATTTCAAAACTTGCTTTAAGTAAAAAAAAAAATAAAAATGTTTTTTTAAATGTAAAATTTTGTTTATAGGAAAAATGTCTTGTTACTTTTTCATCAATTTTAAGAAATTATTGACTTGAAACAAGATCCTAGTTCTTGTTAAAAAGTTACTTACAGGTTAGTTTTGTCGTATTTCAAGTGATCTTAGATATTTGCCCTGGAAAAGAGTTTGTGTTTCTGCAACGCTCATTTTGTTTAAATGTATTCCGGTTATTTAAAATGTGAATGTTCAATCCTCACTATTAGTTAGTGAGGATTGAAGCATATCTCTGATAGTTGAAACATAAAACAACGAGAATTTCCTATGAATCTGGTGAAACGGATCAGAAAAAGCTCAGAGGATCAGTCATGCAGTTCTGACAGGTCCAGGTGTCTCGCCTTTACCTGCATGTTGATGCCTTTAACGGTTTTATAGTGATCATAATTTATGTTCGATGATCATTTTTGAGAGTTTTTCCAGGAATGTTCAGGTCGGATCAGCCCGGCGTGTTTTAGCTCTGAACCAACGTTTCCACACCGAGGAGGTTTTAGGATCAGCAGTTAAACTTGGAAACAAAGTGCTGTTGGCTCGTTATTTATTATTATTCATCAGTTATTTCAGTCTCTAATTCACTACCAACATATTTAAGCTTCTGTTTCTTTTCAAAGTTGTAACTAAATTGTTTCTTTAACTTGTTGTAGGTCAGAAAAACAGAAATGTCCACCAGAGTTTAATAACTAGTTACATGTACCCAGTTACCTTTACGTGAGTAACTTTGTTTTTCTTTTAAAGTGTACTTTTAGGAGTATTTTTACTACGCTGTACTTTCTAGTTTTACTTGAGTAATTTCATTATGAAGTATCTCTTCTCTTACTTGAGTAAAATTTCTGAATTTTTTACCCACTGAATGAAAAACAAACATGTTTTAACCAAAAATTCACCAGACACAGACACACACCTGCAGTTTTTTATTGAAAGAAACTGATTTGGAAACATTTTCTTTTGCCTGATTTTATTTCTTTGCTACTTATATGAATTGTTTTCTTTAAAATACCAAAATTTCCGCTTAACTTTGTATCTTTGATGCCATTTTTAAATATTAAATGATTGATAATTTGATCAGTTACTCAGTACTTTTCACCAAATACTTTTTTGAGTAATTTCCTGGATGTTTACTTTTTACCTTTAATAAACAGGTGTAAGTAGTACTCTTACCTGAGTGCAGTGTTTGGTGCTGTACCACCTGTGGCAGCCACTCAGACTTCAGAAACTGTTTTGAAATGAATTTTTCTGGCTGGTTTTTGTGCACTGGCTGTTTATTTAAGGATTATGTTCCTGTCTGTGTTTCTGTCTGCCTGTCTGGGGAAAACAGTGGTGCTGTGGGCTCACCCTCCCTCTTGCTAAACAAAGAAAAAACAACAAGGGAAGTCGCCATGGCAACCAGTGACCCAGAATTATTGGAGACGTTCATTGGGCAGGTTCCTGTTTTTCTAATTTCCAAATGATTAAAAATGCGAAAAAAAAAAAAGTTTTTAGGACTGTTGTTGAATTAGTACCTTTAAAGAATATATCTAAAGATTTTTTTTTTTTTGCAAAAACTAAATATGTTACCGACTTAGAGGACATATTTCTGTTTTTTCTTTTGACAGTTCATGATAGAAATGAAGCAAAGCAGATCTGATTACCCGCATTGTTGGAGAAATGTGTTTTTTCAGCCTAGTAGGAGTTGTTTTGATTTGTCTGTCAGTTGGGACGTTGCATTAAAGAGTTCATGTGAGGTGAAGTGTGCAGAAAAACTCCAGGCTGAGCAGGAAGCAGGCAGACGGATTGGTGCACATGAACGTCCTCCTTCAAATTTACATTTTAAGAGTCAGGAAGTCGTAGAAATGAAAGATTGAGTGGAATAGAAAGAAAAGCAACATTGGATGAACATCAACAAATGATGTTACACGGTTATATTGTCAAGCAACACGCTATAAATGTCGTTTTGCTGTCCTGCAGGATTCACGAATGTCAAGAAATGAATTCCAAACACAGCAAAAATTTGAGAGAAGATGGGAATCCAACAAACTCTGGACTCTGCAGACCAACATGAGCATGCTAAATGCTAATTAATGTTCATAGCAGAACAAAATTCAGAAAGACTGAACCAGTAAAGCTAGTTAGGAAGAGTTAACGAAAAAAACTTTTTCAAGATTTGGGATTGGAACATTGGTTCCAGAAATGTCCTTTGGGCAGTTGATTATAATACAACCTTTTCTCACTTATCCACGTTTGGGTCGTTGGATAAATCAGTCCAGAAAGGAAACCCAGACATTCCTTGTTCTATATTTTGCTCTGTTCAGTCTGGACCCTCGACGACTGAGAAACCTGCTGGACTGTGTTGAAGCTTTCAATGACCGGATCTGATTTTACCCCATCGCTAACGTCTGGCCGTGACGTAATGCACCAACCGTGAAGGAAGCTTCGCTATGAAGCTTACCGGGAATTAGGTGAGCTATAAACAACCACCCTCCACTGCAAAGAGCATAGAGGAGGACATCGATGTCAGCAGTGAAATATCTAAAATATTCATCTTGCTTTGACTTTAGTTTGACTGAGTTTGGCTTTCGATTTTAAAAGTGACCTATGATGCTTCCTTGAACAGATTAGCATAAGTCTATGGGCGACACAAAACAAATTCATTACAGTTTTTGCACAAAACCCATTCTTAGATAAGGAGATTTTAGCTGTTTTAGGGCCTCTTGTTACTTTAAATCCAAATAAGCTGCTGCTGACCACGCCCCCAACTCAATGTTTACACTCACATGTGAAAATGACTGCAAACAGATTGCTTTTCAAAGAACCATCCATCTTTGAAAAGCGTTAGTAGAGCCTCCTGCTCAGCAAGTGGTTTCTGGATGGTAAGGCAACAACTAAACACTTGTCTTTTCCAGCAGCCATTGTACAGAGCATGCAGCAGTAAAACTAGCTGACCAAACATGCTGGAGCTCAGCTTGGGTTGCTAGGTAACGGGGCAGAACTCAGGCGGGGTTGCTAGGTAACAGGCAGTGCCTGCTGATTTGTGATGTTACATTCTGAAGGTTTTTGAAATGGCTCATTTTCCAGACACCAAAAAACATAAACTTATTGCCAAAAATCGTCTGGGCTGTTTTAAGAATCAGTAGAAACCCAAATTAAAGTCCAAAAACGTCCAAAATGTGAATTTTCTATAACGGGTCTCCTTATTCTTGTGTTTTTGAGATGCAAAGCACTTTGAACTGCCTTGTTGGCAAAATGTGCTAGACAAATAAACTTGATTGATTGGTTTAAGACCTTTATGAGAACCACATATTTAATCTTAAGTTTGGGATCGTAACCTAACCTCAACCTCCAGGTCTGTCAGAAACACATTGTTTGTCTCTTAGTCACATTTTAATCGTCTTTGGACGAGACTTTCTATTTACAGAACTGAGCTGCTGCTGTTAACTCCACCCTCCTTTATGCGAACCACAGTCATTAAAAATCATTTAGCTACTGTACCACTTTTTTCCTGTTTGCTGAGAGGAGTGAGTGCAGACATGTCCGACATGTCAAATTTAAACACCGTCAGACGTGACTGAAAAGGGCAAAATAAGAAAACGACATAGAACAAGAAACAAACGGCAACTAAAACAAATGTGACGACTTGTTGCCAGGAGCTCCCCAGAAAAACGTCTCCCCGCTGTGAGAGCATCGAGATAAATACGACATTCCTCGGCTGTCAGTTCTGCTGTGTCTCACCTAACATGTAGTCTCATTTCCGCACCTGTGAATTTGTTTCATCGGTTCCCATCCGCTGACACTGAGCAGCCGCTCTCGGCTTTATGGTCTCCGGCGTCGGCGGCTCCTGCCACTCCCCGGCTTGATTTGCTGCAGGCTTTTGGCCACGCCGAAGTCTCACCTTTACTACTTGTCAATTAAACGTCTGCTTTCTGCAGCTGCGGGGTCAGGAGACAATCCAGGCCTTTCAGGAGCAACCTGAAGATGGATGCAACACGTCAGCTCGAGTCCAGCGGACCCATGTAAACTAAACGAGTTTGGCCGCTTTTCGTGTTTCTGTCCCTCCATCCGTCAGACTGGAGACACAGAGACGCAGGTGAGCCAGGTGAGAGGATGTAAAACACCAAATAAAGAGGATTTCTTTCACTAAAACTATATTTTTACATCTTCAAATGGGGATAGAATCATAAAAATTTACTAGACAGCTGCAATATGGGTTTTACCTTGTAAACTTTTACTCTTCTGGTCTTTCCAACTCAACTTCTAGCAAATTTCCTGCTGAGGTTTTCATCAGCGCTGTCAAAAGTCAACACATTCTCTACTAAAGTAGAAGTACAGATACTTGTATGAGAAAATACTCTAGAGAAAGTAAAAGTGCAGGCTGGACTCTTTCAGAAAGTAAAACGTCATCTTCAGCTTCAAGAATACAAAATGACTTGATAAGTTTAAAATATTTAAAAAGTTCTAATCACACAAAATTCTTCTTTTTTTTCTTTTGCTCTGTGTTGGTATAGAAATTTAAGAAAAATACTGATACGGTCTAGTTTTTCTCCAAACCAAATCTCAGGATAATTTAGATTGCACAAAACACAAAGCTTTTGTCACTAATCCTTCTTTGAGCCAAAAACATGGAAGGATTTTAAAATTAAGGCTGCAGACGGGGGAAATGTTACTCAGGGTAACGTCTGCGGCCATGTTGTTTTTCTCATGCTGCAGTGTGTTCTCCTTCTTCTGCTTTGCTTCAGTTGCATCCAGCTGAACGGTGAATTTCCACTACACACACTTTTTGTGTGAGTGGTGGATTTTTTCCATCATGCAAGTAAAGAGCTATGAAAATGTAAGGAGTAGAAAGTACAAACACTTCTTTTGCAACATTAAGAGTAAAAGTAAAAAGTTGTCAGAAAGATACTCAAGTAAAGTTCACTCCAGACAGTATTGTGTTTATTGTGCCATTTTAAGTAAGGCAAGTTCATACTTGTAATGAGATTTTCTCCATTTTGAGGAGCTGGAAACACAGCAGGTGCCCCTGCAGTTTCCCCCAAGTCCACTGTAACAACTGGGAAACTGCCGTTCATAAGATTGAGGGTCAAAAATGATGTTTAAGGGGCAAAAGGGAGATTTAGCGTCAGTCTTTCTGACTGTTTGGAGGGAAATTTAGACAGTTAGCTTCCAGAAGGGATTAGAGGTTTGCATGCGATGGGTTCTTCTCAATAAAAAAAGGATAATGCTCCCCTCTCTGTTGCTTAAGTGGGTTTTAAACGTGGGACTGAAGTGAGTCAGCTTTAGTAAATGAGTAATAAAGAAGGAACTTGTTGCACCAGCAGTGGTTTTGGTGTTTGTGAGTGTGTGTGGGGGGTTGATCTGGCTCCAACCACCCTGAGGGGCAGGGCTGGGTTCCCTCTGGAGGAGAACGCATTCGTGCATTTCTCATTTTTAATTAAAGCAAAAGACTAACAGGCTCTCTGCTCGCAGTGTTTTCTTTTATCAATCAATCATGATAACGGTAAACCGTGCTCTAACAAGGAAGGCCTTCTCAGGGTGTTTTCACACCTGATAGTCCGGCTGGGAACCAAAGCTGAAACATTTGTTACATTTTCAGCTGCTGATGTTCACTTACACAAAAAAACTGTTCCCCTCCTCGCCTTTTCTCCCTCTGACCCGTTTGTTTTGGTTGTGTTTACCCAGAATGCCTTGATTTGTAGTCCACTTCCTGCTTTTGGAGCAGATTAAACAGGACTCATGTGAACGCACCAGTGGTGGTTGTACTGAAGTAAGACTAGAACTACTTGAACATATTTTTTTATTCAGTAAAAAGTGGCCGTTCAAGAAATTACTCAAGTAAGAGTAAAAACTATAATAATAATAATATGAAGTTAAGTAGAAATTTTGTAGAAAAATCACAATAATTTATATAATTAACAAAACAATTTTTTCCCAAATCAGTTTCATTCAATAAAAATTGTATGAAACTTTAACAAAAACTGCAAGTGAGTTTGTTTCTGGTTAAAACATGTTTGTTTTTCATTCAGTGGGTAGAAAATCCAGAAACGTTACTAAAGTAAGAGCAGAAATACTTCATAATGAAATTACTCAAGCAAAAGTAAAAAGTACAGCGTAAATATACTCTTGAAAGTTACCAACGTAAATTTAAGTAGATGTAACTAGACTACCCAACCCTAAAAGAGATGAGATGAAACAGAAAGATGCCTTAAACAAGGAAACCTGCATTGGGTAATGAATATTTAGAAAGTTGAAACGATGATGAATTTACATCATAATCGATCTGAGTGGAGATGAAGCTCAGCCCAGTGTGGTTTATTTTCCCAGTGATCCCAGTAAAAAGGAACCAAACTGCTGCTGTATTTGTGAAGACCAGCAGTTCATCATGAAACAGAATTAGCTTCGCCTCCCTGAACGCTCCCGCCGCGTTCGCCTTGGACCGTCTCGCTTTGATGACAGTAAAACTCCAACATGGCCTCATTGAAAGCTGAACGGCCGACCTCTGACCTGCCAATTTGGAGCGCTGCCCCGCGGGGTCGGGGACGAATGAGGTGTGACGACGAGGCAAAGCAGGAGTGAAGGAAGGACGCTGATGTTTGGGATGACTGCAGCCGGCTGGAATGTGACCTCATGTTTACCGTTTTTATGGATAATTTGAGCCTAATAGCTGTTTGTGTGGGATTAAAGCGCTTTTCTGTCCTTCGGAGAAATTGTCGAGTTCAAGATAAGTTTCAATGACGGCATCAGAGTAAAAGAGAGACACTGAACCTTGAGACTTGACTGAGGAAAATGTAAAATGATCTCAGTTTGGTCTGAGATAAACATGAATTTCAGGCACTTAAAATAATAAATTGCAGTAAAGGAAAATTCAAAGACTTTAAAACAGTTAAATAACTGTTTAAAAGCCCATATTGAAAGTAAATTGTGCTTCTTTTATTAAGTTCATCCAGAAAAAATCCTAAAAGTTTCTATTCTATGACATCAGGGCCGTTTTATGTAGAAAAAAGTAAATTTCTGCCCAAAATCTCAGAAATCTTTAGATTAATCTAAGAAATTAGATCAATTCCCAAAGTGTTTGAGCTCCAACAGTCAAACATTTGCGAGAAAAAAACTCGCAGAAAAAGTCACAAAATTTTGCATTTAAAACTTTGATATGTTTTTTTTTCTAGAAAATGTTTAACTTGTCAAAGTCAGAAATGTCCTTGTTTCTTCTAGAACTTTGTTCAAATTCACCTCAAATTTTTCTCTCATTTTCCCAGCAAATTTTGAACTTTTCAAAGTCACAAATTTACCTTTTTTTTTTTTTTTTCTAAAAAATTTCTGAGTGCTTTTTTGGAAATGTACTCCTCTTTTTTCATATGGAAGCAGTTCAAAACAAAAAATGTCCATAACTTAATCTGTGTGACATCATCACTCTGAGCTGTATGTTTTGTAATAAATAATAATAATAAAAAAGTTGACTACAGAAAATGTGAAAAGGGAATTAAATATCAAATTTAGTCAGATAAATTCATTTCTCTGTTTTTTTAACCTTTACATGAGTTTGTGCAACAAAATACAACTGAGCCTGTTTTCTCTCAACTCTTCATCAAAAATCTATTTTATGTCTGTTTTTATTACATAATTTATAAACACTGTATGTTGCAGCTTCACAGCACCAACCTGCATGTTTTGTTCTGTCAACAGAAAAATGTAACAAAGGGAAACAAAAATAAGATGTTTAAATGTTTTAAAGTTCTCAGACTGAAATCCTGGGAACTTGTTCACCGTAACCCGGGAACTTCTAAAACCAACCGAAACTATTTGCCCTGACGATCGGCGCCGAGACATCCATCCCTGCCTGCTGCCAGGAAAGCTTTAGTCATCGCGCTGCGCATCCTTCCCCGGAAAACGTTTGAACGGCGTCCTGAACCGCTGAACTCCAGCCTCAGGGACGCTTAATGCAACTTACATGAAGTCACGCTCGCCTGAAAGTAAAACAAATCCTCTGAAAACACGCAAAAGCCTGTTCAGCCTGATTACATCACATTTTGCATTTTAAACATTTCACTACACAAAGCGTGCGGTGAAAGGTTTCCACTCTGCTGAAACCTGAGCTACATATCACAAATATGCACATGAAAACCAATAGAGCTCGATGATTACCTCCTTAAACTGGGACAAACGTTATTTAGAGAAGCAGTCATAGGTCTCCATGGTAACGATGAATCAGCTGCAGTGAAAACATCCTAAAAGACGATGGTTGCACACAGTAACGACTCGCATGACATTAGCATAAATACAAGCCGCATTGTTGCGTTTTGCGAAGAAATACTTTAACAATTTTTTGTGATTCGACAAGACAATTCTCATATCTTTTAATTACTGTAAAAACATAAAATATGCAAATAATGTCAAAGATGAAAGTCTTTGGAATAAAGTTCCTCCATATTTTAAAGAGGATCTCTTGTATGAAATTCACATTTGTCACGTTTTTTACTTCTATTTGAGTCTTTTTTGCCTCTAAAAACAGGACCAGTGCTTATAAAACAATAAGTTTAGCAGTATTTTAATTTTTTTGGTGTCTGGAAAATGAGTTATTTCAAAAACCTCACATTTGTTGAGCTCCAGCATGTTTGGTCAGCTGGTTTTGTGCTGGACAATGGCTGCTGGAGAAGACAAGAGTTTTGCTGCTGACTTATCGTTCAGAAATCACTTGCTGCATTCATGGCAGTTGTGCAGAAGGCTCCACTTATGCTTTTCAAAGGTGTAAGGTTGTATAACTACGCATCTGTTTGCAGCCATTTTTATGTGCGAGAGTAAACGTTGAGTTGGGGCAGCTTATTTGGATTTAAAGTGACAGGAGGCCCCTAAACAGGTAAAATCTCATTATCTAAGAATGATTTTGAGCAAACAAAATGTAATGACCATGTTTCGTATCGCCCATAAATCTACCCTGACTTGTTCAAGGAAACATAATCGTCCCCATTTAACCAAACTCCTTAAAATAATCCCGCTACATAAAGAGACAGCAGCTGCTTTGTGTGCTTTAGCGTTACAGTCATTAACGCTCAACTCTGTTTATGTCAGCAACAAACTTGTCACCCCTCGCCTTCCTTTAGCGGCGCTTTCACCACCTCTCACCTCAGTCATCTGCCAGCTAAAATTACCTCCATGTGACACATGCCGTCACACTGAGCCACACCCCCCGCCCCGGAGCGCACAAGCAGACTGAATGATGGCTGCACAAATGCGGAGCGTCAGCACATCACCTGACAACTTATTAAACCCCCACACAGGAATCCGAAATAACCCCGGGCCTTTCGGTAATTATACGCACTTATTAGCTACTGTGTTCCAAGTGTGAACATCAGCGCTCCACCCTGGAACTGTTTCTGAGCTTTAAGGGAAACGTTTGGACAAATAAGACGATTAGTGGAAAACAAAAAAATAACGGGTGAACTTAAAGCTTAAAGCAGAGCATGCATTTTGATTTTTATCATATCACAATGTTTTCACTGCACTCAAGTGTCCCAAGCAATCACACAGCACTCAAGCTGTTGGTGTTGGCAGGAGAGATTAGGATCTGTGCACGAGGAAACTATTTTCTAATCATGTTGAACGCATCAAACTCTTGTTGATACACACACACATACACACGCACACACACGTTCCCATATGTCTAATCTCAGCGATGAGGGAGTCTTTCGCCAAGCATGCACCTCGCATTCCAGGATTCGACATAACAAGAGCCATATGGAGAGCTTGGAGAGCGATGAGAGGGGCCGCTGACGGCCTGACGAATGGAGCTGCAGATAACCGCGGCTACAGCAGCGCGACACGGGAAGATCAAAAATATAATGTCCGTTTCAGCTCCTGTCCTCTGACCTTTCTTTACATTTGGTCTAGATTCTTTACTTTTTTGGTTTCAGAGAGATTAACTTTATTTTGTACATACAAAGTAAAGTTAATGAAAGATCATTTATTGGGTGTTCTGTACTTTTGGCCTGCTCTTCTTTGCAGAACTGATTTGAAATTCAGTCATACTTTAGTATTTTTAAGCAAAAACAAGCTATTAAGATTATGCCACAGCGTCTAAATGGGATTTATGGCTCTACTTTGACTAGGCCACCCATCGTTAAGGCTGAAGAAAATGTTCAAAAGCATCACACTTCCACCACAATGTTTGGTTGCTATGATCTTCTTTATCTCATCTTGCTACTTTATTGCTGATGTTTCCAAAAGATAAGCAAGGATCAGCAGGATGTTGCTTTTTTTGGGCGGTGGGGGTCAAATGTAAGACAGAGAAAAAGCTCTGTGTGTTTTTGTCTGGAACTCTTTTCTTTTTTTGCTCAGTTTCTTGATTGCTTATTGACTGAGGTGAGTAGTGCCGACACTTTTTAATCTTTTCTCTCATCTTTCTTTGTCATATGATTTAGTGACGATCGGCTTTCACTGCTCAATAACTTTAAAATCCACAAACAAGACATTATTACTTCTCTTAACACTCTGAGGTCATAAAACGTTCACACATCAGTCTAATTGGGGTCAAATTTAATTAGTAACAACTGTGCAAAAAAAAAATCACATTTTAGCAAAAAATCTGAACTGTGTAAATAAGGAAGCTCATCTTGGCTGCTTGTTTCCCGAATCTTGTTCTTTTGGTCATAATTCATAAGCCATAACCATCTGAGTCTATAAAAATTTAAAACATTTTATCATGATTAAAAAAACAAAAAGATAAAACGAATGGGGAAATATTTAACGTCTTGTGGAACAATCTCGGTATGAAACGATCAAAACTAAAACATGTTTTTTAAAGCATGCGTTGCTGGGATCAGGCGCAGATGAAGCCTGGAGTCGTCTTTGTGCACAAAAGGGTTTTATTTATCTGCCCAACGCTCCTGAGCCTAAAAAACCAGCAAACTGACGCAAAAAGTCACGTTCAACGAGCACACTACACATACTGTTGTAAAATACATGGTTCGCTTCATGATTATTGATGCGTCTGCAGCTCTTTACATGCACCTGACCTTTGACCTCAAGAGAGATGATCTATCTGTTGGTCGATCTGTAAAGCTTCTCCTGGCAGCAGACATCTACTGTCCAGAAACACTCCCAGGTCCAAACGCGAACACGGAAAAACGGAGTGGTCTGGAACGCATTCTTTACTAATGAGGAGAAAAGGGAAACCAGTCGAAGTCTGAGAAACAAAGACGAGGCGGTGGGCTCATTATTTTTCATTTTCCTCATCAGAAACACTAACAAACATTGTCTCAGCTCATTTCCACCGAGCGGCGCGGCAGCGTGTGTGGGTGAGTACCTGTTCCTGCACATTACACCCCACAGCGTGATGTGTGCATACGATACTGCATGTGCACATGTGCTTTCACGTCTGAGATTTCACATGAGCATGTGTGAGTATGTTCACTGTGTTGCAGGAATAATACGCTTATTGTATTTCTGACATTCGGGGTCACGGAGGCCAAATGTTCGTTTATCTTCAGGACATCGTTTGTGTGCCGTACTGGAGCCGCAGGGTCCTTTATCTGAAACCTAAAGCTGCTTCTGCTGCTGCTTTTCATTCGTTTTACAGTGACCTCCGTTCAATCGGAACGCCGGTTTGTTGATTCGTTAGAACGGCAGAGAAGCAACGTACAGATTTCATTTCTTATTTCTCAACACAGACCTACAGTCACTAGCTGCGTTTCTATTGCTCAATTTTACATCTTGAAAATAAATTTACTGAAAAAAAACTCCATTTGGTCGTATTGAAATTAGTTTATTTTTGCAAAACTGCAGTGGAAACAATTTTTCCGCATTACACAAGTCACATGGTCAACTGGATGTTACTATTGTTGGAAACCACGAAGAACAAGAAGACAGGAAGTAGTTAGACGCCATGATTTTCAAAAAGTTATAACAACTTTGAAGAATCTGAATTAATATGAGTTACAACATTTAATTTTTCCTTTGGGATCAATAAAGTATATTTGAATTTGAGAATGATGTTATTCACATGTGATTTTAACTGGGTTTCTTATTTAAAGTTTATATATTGACAAAGTTTTCCGCACATTTGCAATGGAAACGCAGCTACTGACTGATCCAGTACATCCTGTTGTCTTCTTCATCATTTCTGCCAGTAGTAGCATCTAGTTGTTGGTCACATAGTGGAGAGTTTCTATTTTTAACCAGGGTAAAACTATCATAAACAAAGTAAAATATTCTTACAATAGAAAATATTATCAAAACAACTACTGATTAATCTTATAAACACACCTTTTCTATTTTCTTCTATCTAACAAGTGCCTTTTAGTCAAATGCTTACTTTTAGTTAATTTATTAAACTCAACTAAATTAATAAGTAGGACCTAAATCATGATTTCATTGCTCAGAATTTACACAATTTTGTTAGATTTTTTTTTTTCTAATTCACACCTAGAAAATTTGCTAAATTTATTTTAATAAGGCAAACTCACAAAAACCCTTTATAAGTTTTGGATCTGTAATAATTTACACATTCATTTCAAACAAGAAATCTGACAACTTTACGTGTTTAGTTAAAGTATGTCATGTTTAGTTCACTGTTGAGTAAATGAAAATTCATTTTAGATAAAAAATAAAAACGGCGTGTCAAAGTTTTAAGAGTTTTCTTTTTATCCCACTTTGTGCTGATGTTTGTCCCAGAGGCTCAGCCGCATCAACGACAGTAAAGGTTACACCTGTACACTGAAACCTTCAACAAATGTAAACAGCGCTACAAATTAGCTTAGCATGGGAAATAAATCTGGTGTCACATTGCAAATAAATGAACCAGCAGTTTTCCATTAGGTCTTTATTTCATTATTTCTTTCTGCTGACTGCTTTAAAAACCTCTTTAATGCTGCAGTGTCAATTTTCCGCGTTGTGAGTAAACTAAAAGCACATAAAATGTTCTTTTTTGAACCAAAAGTCAAGATGAATACAAAAGAACAGCAAAACTTTGGGTTCCTTTTAGAAAGAGACACATTTAGCACTAATGGAAACATCCTGCACCTTAAAGCAGACGTTCCTCCCTGCCTTGCAGGCTCGTCCTGGACGTGTGATGCCCCTTTTCCTGCAGCTCAGTGTGTTGTTGTAACCAAACCCTCTCTTCCTCTCCCCTCCGTTTGGTAAATATATACTGGCCCGGCCTGTCTGTCTGCCTCTGAGAGCATGAACTGCCCTGCCCTGCTAAACAAAAATACTCCCGTTCTGCAGCCTGGCTTCTCTACAATAACTCAGGGCCGGGATCAGCAGAGCAAAGGTTGCCATGTTTTGGTTGTTAAGGATTAAATGTCAGTCAATAATGATGCAGGAATAAATATTATGTTTTCAATGTTTGTATAAATTTAGCTTCTTTAAAAGTTGAGCCAAAAACAGGATGGCTGTTATTCAGCGGTATTTAAGTTTTACAAAATATATTTTTTACATATTTGTTGAAATTGTCACTGTGTCATAATAGTAAGAGAAAAGATCCAGCTGCTCTGTCTTCTCCCAGTCCTAACTAGAAACGACCAATCAGAGCCAGGAGGCGGGTCTTAGCGCTGTCAATCACACTTTTCTGAATTTAGTTCACCGATGACGGTAGATAAACGGTTTTCCTGTAAACAGTCAAATCTTCTTCTGTTATTAAAAAAATTAAGTAAAATGAAACAAAATAAAATAAATGCTACTCTGTTAACACATTTAGCAGCTTGTACATGAAGTTGATTGACAGCGATAAGCCCCGCCCCTGGCTGTGATTGGTTGTTTTTAGTCTGGACCGGCGCATTTCTTCAGACGGCGCTTAAGAAAACAAAACAATCTTTTTCACAGTTTATCTGTCTTGACATGGTGACAATTCAAACAAATATGTAAAAAAATCAAAAATTTTTAATAAAAGTTACATTTAATAAACTTGGGACTTGCTGCTGTAATAGCAAAACTAAAAACAAATATTTAAAATAAATAAATATAGAAGTTTCTATTTGATTTTATATTTCATTGATATACAATTACATTATTTTAGATATTTTTTTATTCAGTTTGTTACTGTGCTGCTGCAACAAGTGGATTTTCCCCACTTAATAAATGTCTATTCTGTTCTAATAAATGGTTAAACAGCATTTTGATTTACTGTCACATTTCGTTCTTTATTATAATTCCTCATAGCTTTCTACTTAGCTTTTCTTTCTTTATTCTTGTGTTTATTTTCTATAATTGAGCCACTCTTCCTCATTAGTTCTCTGAGCCACTTTTCCTCTTACACACAAAACTGCCTTTTGTCACTGTGTTTATGAAATCATATCTAAAATAATAAAACAAATCATGAAGCATATGTACTGCGGATCGTTGCATTTTTTAGTGTTACGCTTCTTGAGGAGACATTTGTTTTCTACAATGAGACCAACAAACTGCTGAATTAAACCATGTGCAATCTGGAGCTTAAAGAAAATAGTCATACTGGGAACAACAAGGTGGATTGATGGGTCTGGCTGTTCGGTGCGTGGATCTTTATGGAACAATTTGTATCTTGCTTATTGGAGAAATAAAACCAGATGTCTTTAATTATTAAAGGATTTATGAGTGACGATATACAGAGTACTGCAGACCAAGACTAGGGGCAAATCTGAACTGAATGTCTTCCCAGGAAGCAGCAAAGTCTGAGGATTTGAGTGGAGGTCACTGACATCGTTCGAAAGGTCGCCAGAGCCAGGGCACCAAGAGCGGCTGAGTTCTTCCTACGCTGTTTTCCCATCTTATGGTCTGTTAGATTCAGCTCGATTGGGGGCCAAATTTGCAACATTTATTGTGTCAAACAATCAAAACTAACTGAAAAACCTGTTTCCCTCCTCACCTATGGGGGCGCTGCACCAACAACCACTGAAGGAAATGACACGAAACCCTTCAAACATGACGGGAGCCCAAACTTTCTTCTTCGTACAATGTAAACAAAATGGACTGGGGTCAGATTTTAGCGGTTGTAAGATTTCGTTTTTGCCTATTGTAAAAATCATAAGCCATTTCTCCTGCTAGTGCTAGGCTAGCATGTTTGCTTTAGTTGTATTTACCCAGAATGCTGTTCACTACGTACAATGTACAAACTCTTTGTATGAATAAAAAGGTTCTGGTGCTACTTGTCCGTCTTAGCTAGCAGAAAAAGCTACATTAGCTAAGCTAAGGCTATTGTAAAACTAGCAAAATAGTGCTATTTATCTTAGTATTACAAATATTCGGGTAGAGTACTCCAAAATTGTGATTAAGTAACAGTTATAATGTACTTACACTTTATATAAGTTGGATAGAAACAAGGCGAGAGCTACTTCTAAGCTTGTGGCTTGTTGTCATAGCAACCGCCTGCCAAGATGGCTGTCAGATACAAAGTTCCCGGACTTTGTAACTGTGAGGACAGTGTATTACAGCAGTCTCCGGTCCAATGGCCGTCCACATATGCATTCGAAACATCCAAAACTTCGAAACTTCAACCAAACCGAGACCGAGGTTCTGTTCGGTTCTGGTACGGCCAGAGTTAGTTTTTTTGGTCGATTACACGTTCACACCTCCCAGAACCAACCGGACCTTTTAGACAAACAGAACTAGAGTTTGATTAAAGCGGGCTGAAGACTGTGGGCATTGTGGGACGCTCATGGTACAGATGTCTCTTCCATGTTGCATAAATGACGGGAACGACACCGGGGTAGAAAGAAAGAGGGCAGAAAGGGACCTTCGACCTCCATGGGAAACTTTATTCTCAGGTTCTGGACAAGAGATCAACTGTCACGTCTTGGATTAAGGAGGACCAGATCTGTGGACTGCTGAGCGGGTCGTGGGAGTTTGGTTTTCTGGTCCAGCAGTGTGTTGTGGATCTGGGCCAGGCTTAGGTTTGGGACCTCGAGGCAACCTGTAAGGGGATGCTGTGGGAGTGGGGGCTGCTTTCAGAGGCTATCGGGTTCTGGTGTCATCGGAGTAAAAGCTGTTCCTTCACTAGGAAACATCCAATCAGATTTGAGGACAGGATCTTGGTGGTAGAGGAGGGCATCTGGTTTGGACACTCAGTCACTTTGTACTTTAGCAGTTTTTGTCATTTCAGACCTGATTTGGACCGGAGCGGGCCTTCACAGGGAGTTTTGTACCAAACAACAGTTGGTTGATCCACCATTGACACATTTTGCATCCACTTTTATGAATTGTTTTCTAAATTCTGCTTGAAATTCAATGTAAATAAAAGTGTTTTCATGAATTAGGTACACAAGTACCATCCAGAGGTTGCTTAGAGTTTTTATCTTCTTTTTATCTGCATTTTCTCGACTGCATCATCTTTTTAATTCTTACACTTTCCATGCATTTCTGTGTTTTTCCCTGTTGAGGGAAACTTTTTATTCTTTAAAGAATTTTTTTTGTCTTTGTGAGTTTGTTGTTTGTAATTCTATGTAACAATTTGATCTGATTTTATAATGAAAGCTGCTTTATGCTAGTAAGTTTGATTGCTTGATTGATTCTGGTTCAATTATAGTCTGACTAGAGCCTGTATCAGCTGCTCCAAAGGAAAACAGGAACTAAAATAAACAGAACCATTTATTTCTGTTTATTTCTATAAAAAAAAAAAAATTAAATATATATTTTTTAAGAAAATAAAAAAATTCTGTTTATTTCCAAGAAATAAATGGTTCTGTTTATTTCCAGAATTAAACAAGATCTCTGAGCGAAACTGGCTTTAGATCCAAACTGTTTAACAGCCGATGGACGTCGTCCCAGTAACACCATCCACTGGTTTGTGGTTTAATTGGCGAGGCATTCTACTGGTTTCCGAGTGTAGGGATGAAATTAAGTGAGAATCCACGTCCACCACCTTCCTCACTGTGCATTTTAAACAGCTGTGCCTCATGAAGTTGTCCAAAATGTGAAACTTTCCAAACTTACCAAACAGCTTTTGTAACGAGGCTGTAAGTGTCTTTACTTCTTCACCAGTGGGTCCACTGGGAATGATGGGAAGAGCCTGAAGACCAAGAGGAAGAATTCATGAGAAAATCAAACGACCGTTTTGCATTTTAACGTTAAACGTTTGAAAATGCAGGTGTGTTCGTTTAGAGTGCACTTTAAAAATGTCATGTTTTTAATCAAATTAATTTCTGTTTTCAGAAGCAGAGCTGCTCTGCTCAGTCATAAGTAATGGTAACATATGACTCCTAATTAGCTCCCCAGAGAAACCTGATGTTTGCTGCTGGCCTTTAGACGCCAGAAGGTCAGAGGTCAGTGCAGTTCACTAATTCGCTACTCCGAGGGGCAAATAGCAGTTCTTTCATTTTCCTTTTTTTGCAAACTTAAGCTATTAAGCTGCTTATGAATGTTTAATTTTGTTACTATGCTACAGCATGTTGAAACAGCAAGATTAAACTACTAAAATATTTAGTTCACAACTGTACTGTATCTTAAATTTTAACAAATTTGGAGAAATGTTTGTATTTGTACTTAGATAAGCAAGTAAGAGTTTCCTTGCTCGTCCAACATTTATGTAAAACAACTTGCAGCATTAAAATAGAATAGAAAAATTATTAAGTGACGCACAATTTAGCGAGACGTGCTGATGATGCAAAATCCTGGCTGGATGTTGTTACATGAAGGGGGGGAACCTTAATTTATATACGAATTATTATTATTATTTTTTAAATGCATACTGCAAAAACACAAAATGTTACCAAGTAAGTTTGGTCTATTTTCTAGGGGAGACGTCTTACTTAAGATTTTCAGCAGGTTATATGAGTTTATTTTAAGTCAATAATTCCTTAATATTGATAAAAAAGTTCTAGTTCCACTGGCAGATTATTGAATTTATAACATGAGGAAAATATCTTGTTATAAGTGAAATAATCTGCAAGTGGAACAAGTTCTTTTTTAAAATCAATTTTAAGGAATTAGTTACTTAAAACAAGCTCATATATTTGCTGAAAGTTGCTTCTTAGTTCAATTTGTCTTATTTCAAGTGAACTAAGATGTCTCCACCAGAAACTAGACCAGAAATACTTTGTAAGATTTTGTGTTTTTGCAGTGTGGAATGAAGATTTGGTGTTTTTTCCTGCAAAAACGCCAAATCTTACCAAATATTGTTGATCTAGTCTCTGTGAAAACATCTTAATACAGTTGAAATGAAACAAAACTAACTTATGAGAAACTTTTCAGTAAAAAAGGAGTTTAAATCAATAATTCTTGAATATCAATAATAAAAAAAACTACAGGTTGCACTGAGGTTATTTCCAGTAAACAAATCTGCCAGTGGAACAAGAACGTTTTCATCAATATTAAGCAATTATTGACTTAAAACAAGCTCCTTTAAATTGCCGAAAATCAATTTTTTATTATTTCAAGTAAACTGAGATGTTTCCACCAGAAACTAAACCAAAACTATCTGGTAAGATTTGGTGTTTTTGCAGTGCATCACTTGTTTGCACAGTGGTTTCTCTCTAGAATACGCTAACAGTATGTTTTGTGTTCTTGTAATCCAGTCATCCAGTCCCCCTTACTCCACCCTTCCTCTCCACGCCGCTCTCTAAGGAGTTAGAAAGAAATAAATCCAGCAGACAGGAGCCCAAACCAGTCATCAGCGAGAAGGAGAGCCCTTGGTTAGAGGCTTCAAAGAGAGTATTTTAGATGTGTCTGAACAGAAAACAAGTACAGTACATCTGAAAAGCAAAAAAAAAGAAAAGAAAAAAACTCCCAGCATCCTTGACCAAGCTCCAAGAAACGATGAAAATCCTAATTTATCGGAAGAATCTCATGAAACCCGCGAAGGGAGCGAACGGGCTTGATGGTTGGTGTGTTTAAGAACTGCAGGATGTTTCACTGTGTGAGAGGAATGTCCTCCAGAGAAGAAATCAGGTGGTTTTTATTGTTTCAGCGGTGATGGCTGTGATTGTGTTTGGCATACTGATCAGGACAGAATTCCCAAAATTCATCCATAATTCAGGTCAGCATGACAGATGGGCAGGTTTACCGTTTTACTGATGTAGTGAAACGACGAGATGAAGTCAGGAGACATGAGCAGGAGAGATGTACTACATTTTAGAAACTAAATATAAAGTCTGGTGCAGCGATTTTCAAAAAATACTCAAACTGCTTTTAAATATTTCACGTTTTGTCTCATTACAATCATTTTTATTTAAGCCAATTAGTGTGAAGTGACAGAAAAAGTCTGAAATTTAACACCAATTCTATTACATTAACATACATTTAGACTTTGAATAGGCCTTTCTAATACGTAAATATGATTTGATGTAAATTGATGTGGCGTTGTGTGAGTTTTGTGGTTTTAGGGAAACATTTTCACTCAAAAATTAAAGTCATCCTAAAATACAAGCAACTCAAAGCATTTGTCTTTTTATTTCTGTCTTTTTTGCTTTTATTTTAGTTTAGGTGGAACTCAAACGAAGACTTGGACGCACCTTTTATTTCTAACTTGGCTAATTGAAGCTATTTTTTTTAGAAGAGGGAACATATCCTGCTTTTCTTGATGATTATTGCATAAAAATTACTTTTTGAAGATCATCAATAAAAAAATACAATAAAATAAAAACATCAACCCCAAAAATTAGGAAACTGTCTGCCATTTTTAAGGCATATGTGCAACATTTTTAATAAATAATAAAAAAAGGAAAAATAGGTGGATATTAGCATTTTAATGATTCGAGTCTTTGGGAAATCACTGTAGCTGAAAATAAGTCTGTCTTTTTGGTATTAATTGTTTTATTACTTTTAACAAACATAATTTTAATTAATTTTGATGTTGTGAAGTTGTTATAAATATTCTATATAAACATTGACTTATTTAGATTCCCTTTTAACAAAAGTCTAACTTCTTCAATAGTTAATGCAGTTTTTAAAACAAATAAAGAAATGCATCCAAACTTATTTTTGCATCATTTTTTCCAGGATCTTAGTAAGGAATTGAGATGGATATTTCATAGCGTAAACCATCTGCGCAGCGTCACTGTGTGGGTCCGGTGTATGCAGAGTGACAGATCCGTCAGGGTTCATCCCTTCCCATGTCAATAAAATGTGGAAAATCTGAGTTTGTACCACAGGAAGAAACAACAGATCGATAAGTCCTGAATATGAATTCTGCTTTGTTTGGGTTGTTCATGTTGTTGCCATGCATGAACGGCGAGTGGGTCAGAAACTCGCTCCGCTCCGAGCCACAGATCATGACCCCTGCTGTGTTTACTGCAACAGCACTGTTCAATAAAACATAACGTTTCTATATACATATACTGTGCATATAAAAAAGATGCACAATGGGGAATCCAGAGCAGGTACGCTGTAAATGTAGAAGAAATAAAAACGTCCATTTGGAAGGACTAGCCTTGATCGCATCGTTCATTTTAATCTCTAAAATAATAATCTCTCAATGCTTACGTAGCTAATCTGCAGTCATGGAGAGTCTAACTTATTTCTACAAGTACAGAAAATACAACTGATGTTTGCAACTTCCTACAGAAACTACAGCAAAGCAGTTTGTTTTGGGATGTAATGATATTTATATTAGAATATGTGGTTACAGTGAAAAAACACAATCTTACCAAGTATTTTCATCTAGTTTCTAGTGCAAATGTCTTAATGCACTTGAAATGATACAAAACTAACTTACAAGGAACTTTCCAACAAGATGCAGGAACTTATTTAAAGTCAACAATTCCTTTCTATTGATGGAAAAGTTCTAATTTCATTGGCAGATTATTTCACTTATAACATGGGAAACATGTCTTAATATAAATTAAATAATCTGCCAATGAAATAAGCAGATTATTTCATTAATAGTGAGGGATTGTTGACTTTAAATATGTCCCCATACCTTGAAGAAAAGTTCCTGATAAGTTAGTTTTGTCTTATTTCAGTTGAACTAGGGTGTTGGCACTAGAAACTTCATGAAAATAATTGGTAAAATTTGGTGTTTTTGTAGTGCAACACAAAATCTTACCAAGTGTTTTGGTCTAGTATCTTGTGCGGTTATCTTAATACACTTAAAATACGACAAAACTAACTTATCAGTAGCTTTCAGAAAGCTATATAAGCCTGTTTTAAGTGAATATTTCCTTAATATTAATTTTAAAAATGTACTAGTTCCAACGGCAGATTGTTTCACTTATAACAAGACATGTTTCCAATTTTATAAGTGAAATAATCTGCCAGTGGAATGAGAACTTTCCATCAAAATTCAAGAATTATTGACTTAAAACAAAGTATTATATCTTGCTAAAAAGTTAGTTGTAAGTTAGTTTTGTTATATTTGAGGTTTATTAAGATGTTCCACATGAAACTAGAGCAAGCATATTTGGTGGGATTTTATGTTTTTGCAGTGTAAGGTTATATTTCTTCTCCATGGAGAAATGAAATCCTTTCCCAGTTACAACAAACCACCAAAGAAGAAACATCGGCTTCCCTACAGAATACGCAGGACGGAGAGTACTGTAGTTTTGGAATGAAAATAGGTCTGAGAAATAAAACTAAAAAAAATAATAAAAACTTTCATCATTTTTATGATCAGTAATGACTCAGTAGTGCATGTTCAGCCCTACAGTAGAAAATTACCAATCATAAAAAGTCAAACAGAGAATGCCAAAAACATTTTCTACCTCTGTTCTTGTCAAAGTTAGTTTCTTCTGGTCACCTTCAACTCTTTCAAAGCTCAAAGGACCTATTTAAAAAGTACAACCATTACTTGTTACTTTTACGGTCCTTGGACAAAACACCAGAACTTTTCTGATTAAAGGAAAGTTCAGGAACAGTCACAGTTTACTGTGCATTGCTGTGCTTTGTTGGCTGGTAGTTTGATAACTGCACTGCAAAACACAAAATCTTGCCAAGTATTTTGGTCTACTTTCTAGTGCAAATGTCATAGTACACTTCAAACGAGACAAATTGGCGAATTGGAACTGGAACATTTTTACAGTTTTTTTTTTTTTTTCTGCTTTACGTAAAAAAAAATCTGCCAATTCAATTTATGCTTTTTTCCTTTATATTCAAATGATTTTTTTTATTATTTGAATTGATTGTTGTTTTAGGTCAGGGGTGTCAAACTCAATTTCACCAAGGGCCACTTCAGCATATTGGCCACCCTCAAAGGGCCACATTGACGGTATAAATCAGGAATGCCCAAGAGCAGTCCTCCAGACTGCAACTTTTAGATGCGTCCCTGCTAAAACATACCCCAGACAAAAAGTTGACTTCCCTCATTAGCAGCAACTCAGTTCTGTAGAGGCCTATGAATGAGTCAATGATCCAGGTGTGTTAGAGAAAGAACGCATCTAAAGTTGCAGAGTGATAGGTCTGGAAAACTAGACTTGGGCAACCCTAGCATAAATGTATGAAAATACAATGTTAAAAATAAATTAAACAACACCTCATATTGTTAAATAACTGATTTTATGTATTCAAGTTTTAAATATTACATTTGCATGGATGTAAAATTACTGCTCAGTTTAAAAATTACAATATTTTTAAACTGAGCAGTTTAAAAATATGCTCAGTATTTTTAAACTGCTCAGCTAAACTTCGCTCTTTAGCTTGTTAGCTTGTCGATGTTTCAGTTTTATTCCCTGGGAAAATTAATCTTTGTCTGCGTTAAAGATAAGCAGACAAAGAATAAAAACAAGTTTTGATATTAACTCTCAACTTCATTCACAAAATCTTTTCGTTATTTATTACGCAACAAACATGTATTTCACATAAGAACAAAACAATGAGGTGATGTTGCCTGTCCTTGAACACAACGCTGATCCCTCTTCACCCTGTCACCAACTCACACACATCCTCATTGTGTTGTGTTCTGTAAATAAACAAAACACAAGCAAAATCAATAAACTATATACATATTCCAGTATACTGAGTTTTGGTTTTACATTCATTCTATTTACATTTAGTTTGTTCGTGCTTACCAATGTTTTCCCCTGGTCAGTTCGTCCATGTCTGGTTTTAGTTCTATTCTGTGGAAATCCGCAAAACGGCGTGTAGGTTTTCGTCAGTAATGCGCGATCTGGTCTTGTTTAAATTCATTATTGAAAACATCTGTTCGCACAGATAGGTGCTTCCAAACATGGACAAAAAACACGAGCTGCGTGGAGTCGAAGCTGTGGCATCAAATCAGGGGGCAGTAGACGGTAAAAGTCCTCGATTGAAACATCACGGAACTTCGCTCTTTAGCTTGTTAGCTTGTCGATGTTTCAGTTTTATTCGCTGGGAAAATTAATAATCAGCTTGAGGTGACTCTGCTGCACTCTAGTGGCGAGAAGCCGTAATGTTGGCTGGTAAGAATCTGAAGGCATTATGGGAGATGTAGTTTGTAGTAAATTCGTGCTCAAAACCTATTTTAAGTCAATCAATAGGGCTGTAAAACGGTGGTGGGGGAGAGGGCCACATAAAATGACGTAGCGGGCCACATGTGGCCCGCGGGCCTTGAGTTTGACACATGTGTTTTAGGTGGATAATCAAAATTGATTTACTTGCTGAAAATGTACTGTTAAGTTACTTTTCTTATTTCACGTGTACTAAGATATTTGCACTGGAAACTAGACCAAAAAACCTTTTAAGATTTATTTTTTGCAGTGTGTAATGTGGTGTTTACCATTATGTGTGTTACCTCTTGTAATCCTTCTATGTTCGTCTCAGGTCCGGTAGGTTGATTTCACGACAGAAACATTCAGGTTCACTGAATTTATTCTAAAATGGACAACATTAATAACTATAACTGTTAATAACATACACAAAACATAGCATAATTCTTCATGAACACTGTATATGATTAAATCTGTCTAAAATATATGTTAAAATATAACTTTTGCAAAGAAAACACAGAGCTGATTCTGATACAAACCACAGTTTCAAATGGCAGCAGAGAAAAAGGGGGCGGAGCTGACGGTCAGTGGTTGCTATGGCAACCAGCAACTGCCAAAAGCGTCAGAACAGAACTTAAAACATCAACAACAAATGTTTGGAGAAACAACTTCTTGACCAAACAAAATACATTCAAATAATAAGTAAACTAATTTTGACAAACTTAACATCTATAATGTTAAAATAAATCCTGATACCTCTGACCTTATTTTATGTTGTAAGAAAAGGCGCCCCTGGTAAAGAGTCACAGCTAGTTCTATTTATTATCAAATATCAAATAAATCTTTACTTGTGCTTCCAACAACTCTGTTTACTCAGACATTAGATTTGTTGAGCTTCGATTAGCATTGTGAAATTTTTCATTGCTTTTGTGTGTTTTGTGATTAAAAGAGGTGGAGGAAAGATCTACACTTAGGAAACAAAAGTCCTTCTTTTCACAGTCTGACTTAACGTCCCGTTGGTGTGTGTGTGTGTTTATCTGAGCTGGTGTCGACTCCAAGGCATCAGAATCAGCAGAATCTCTGTTTGGGAGTGTTTGTGTTGGTGTTTTAACAGACTCGGGCTGATTGTTTTTCTACCTTTTTTTGTTTTTTCAGGTGGATTTGGTGTGGGAATCCCTGTGGGAGGTCAACGCAAAAAGCTCGCGAACACACACGCTCTTTACCTTACACTCCTGGTGTAAACAGTGGCAGCGGCCACTTCGCTGTCGTCACAGTTTGTTTCTGTTGGGGCGCCTCACCTGTCAGCAGGCAGATGGCTGTGGGGGGGCAAAGGTCACAGCGGGGGGTTACAGAGGGTTCACAGATGAGTGATTAGACAGAAAGAGAGTTACACTGAGGTGTCAGTTTGCTGTTTCTTCACTCATCTGATCATATTTGAACTAAAGCGACTCTTAATCTGAATGTTTACAGATAACTTATCTCTCACTAAGTGCTACTGATTCTTGTTTGCCGCCTTTATTGACAATAAAGCTATTCACTGCCAGCAGATTCAACCGACTGGAACAGAGTTAAGAACAAATACTGTGTTTTCATCTCCCACAGCATGATTCCGCCACTCCCATGCTTCACAGCTGGTTACGCTTTGCTAGGTCTGGGTTGAAAGCCTCATACAGACTGCAACAAATATTCTCCGTTTCATTATAGCCAAAAAACAAATCTTTGGATTTTTAGTCACAATTCTAATATAAATGTGTGAAAAAAACATAATTTTACAAATGCGGTGATTCCATTAAATAAGAGATGCAATTAAAATCACATGTGAATGAGATTAATCATTAAAAGTCATTGTAGTGACTGATGTAAACACAGGAGATGTTCTAATATTTCATGTCATCATCAGAGGAGATGCTAACGTCTCTGTTGTGTGTTGGAGCCTCTGGGGAGTTTCTGCTGCGTTTTTACATGAAAAGCTACAGATTCAACATTTTCAAATGACAAACTTTGACAATGACTCTGATCTCTGGTGGAACCAGGAGGCCAGTGGCTACAATGTTTTACTGTTTTTCACCCATCTGCAAAAAATATATATATATATATGTAACAATGCTGCTGTATAAGAATTGGTTTGATGCAAAAAAAAAAAAGTTTTTCCAGTTTTGGGAGAAATACCAACTAGTTGTTTTTTTCCCAAAAACATTTTTTTTTCCCCTTAAAAAATTACTGTGTTTTTATTAAGCAAAAAAAAACAAAAACTTTTTTAATTCCAATTTGTGTAATTTTACAGTCAATTGAAACACAGCTTCTGATCCCAAACACACATCGACTTCACTTTAACTTCTGAGTCCAGTGACGAGATTATATTTGATTTTAATCTATATAGATCCCTATAAACTTATCTGTACATTTATATATTAAGCAAAACAAAATGCTATGTGTAGGCATTATTCATGGTTTTCTTTTAGAAATCTGAAATCTGAAAGTCATGACCTGCCAGATAAGTTATAGTTTATCATAACATTTGCTTGGATGCATAAAACTATTCCAAAAATGTAGGGAAAGTCAGGTTTTAGTTAAAAAGCGCAAAAAGCATCTTAATTTCAGAAATGTCGAGTACAAAAATAAACAAAAACAAAACCATTGGACAGACTTTATTCGATTTATAAGGGAAAACAGTTATTGTTCTCCAGATAGTGAAGGTGGAAAAACCTCAAACTTACATAGTTTTACTGAAACATGTCCACAGGACAAAACACATCCAAACTCATTCTGGGGTCGTGAAATTTAGCTAAAACTTAAGCATTCATTCCTCTCCAAGCCCCAATCCTATTGAAAAGCATAAACTTTATTCGAAATGAACCAATTCTGCACATTATTTCAGTTTCCTGATGGCTATAAAAAGTACGGAGTCAAGGTTCAACTCGCTTATGAACTAAAAATAAATGTGGTGTATAGTTGACTGTGTATGAATAGTTCTGGCTCTGTGCATATTAGAGAAAAACCAAAATAAATGACAAACCTGAGCACCGTATTCTTGTTTATTTTCTCCTTTCCGTCCCTCATCTTCCTGTTAACACTTTTCTTCCTCCGCCGCCCCCTCACTGAAAGCCCAGTCCTGCAGATAAAGGGGTAGACCCCTAATTTACCATCTCCTCTGTTCCCACAGCCTACCAACACTCCCTCAGAGGTCAGAGGTCAAACTTAAATGCTGCCAGACTATCTGGGAATCTTGTGGGCAGTTACATTTTTGTTCAGCTGAAGTCAAATATAGTCATGGGTGGCAACTGCTGAAAGTGCAGCTCAGTAAACAAAACTAAAAAAAAACCCACACACCCATAATCAGACTTTATTGACACAAGTGCAGCCATTAGCAGGAGAAATAATCAAAGAGGTTCGGACAAAGGCTCCATTTTCCCCGTCAAGGTGTTGGAGCAGAACATCAATGCTTCTTTGATTACAGCCTTAGCATCACCTTCAGAGCTCCACAACAAACCATTGGAAGAAACATTTCATTTGCAGCGGATTTCAATAACTCAGTTTGTGCAGCTTGTTTGCAAAAAAAGTCAAGCAGAGGGACATTCCAGCGAGACTCCTCTCCTGGAAGGGAAGACGCCATGGGAAAACACGCTGGATTAAAAATAAAATAATGCTGGGGCATTCATGCCAGACCCTCCAAGCAGCGCGCATTCTTCTCATAAGTGCCCTTCATTGATCGAGGCGGTCGGTGGCGGAGCGCTTCGTTTTCACCCCCGTCCCTCCGGCTCCGGCTCTCATCCCAGACGGACCAGCGAGTCAACAGCTCTGGCTGCGTTTTTAAGTGCTTCCCGGGTATCCGTCGTCGCGTTTGCCCCGGCGGAGCGCGTTCCTTCGCCCGCGTTAGCATTCAGTCCGCATAGGTCAGCCTTTGTGCTCACCTGGCCGCCGCGTCGCGTCGTTACAGTTCATGTTTGGGTAAACAAGCGCAGAAGAAAGTCAATCGAAGCTGAAATCGAACTGCACACACACACACACACACACACACGGAACATGTTTGCTAAAAACACCGAGCGACAAGGATGGAGAAGAGGAACGTGGGGGTGAAACAGCCGCGAGGTAAAGATTTGTGACATCAGGTTAAAATAAATAAATAAAGATTAAAATCGAAGTGAACCAGTAGACCAAACATGGAGAAACAGCATTCAGTCGCTAAGCACCAAAAAACTGCTAAGATGCTGAAACACTGAGTTCCTTTAAAGGGATATCTATATATGGATATCAAATATGACTTAAAAGAAATTTGACTTTGTAAATTAGGCCTCTGTCTCTTTAAGAACATCCTGCTCTTTCTGATACTCCATCTTCAGGAAGTCATCACAACATGGCTCCTCTATTAACCCTTTAAGAACATTTTTATCAGCGTTTCACTAAGAAGTAGCTGCTATAATGAGCTCAGCAGATGCAAAACTCCACCACATGTTTGCTAATTGCTGCTGGCTAGTCTGAAGGAGTGAGTTATTCACAGAGAGCGTTGAGGAAATGGCAGCAAATTGGAATTACGAAAATAAATTCACTTACAGGAAACACGTCAGTTTAGAGGAAACTCTTTGTTTGATAAAAAGTTTTTGTTCTAGGCTGGGTTTGTCTTTGTGTGTCTTTATAAATCCCTCAAAGCTTATCTTTACTGCCAGATTACAAAAGACAAACGAGATTGGAAATTTGAAATATACCAAACAGGGAACAACCAAATCCCGTTTGCAGGGATGATCCAGAGCTGATTAAATGAAAAACTTCCTCGTTCTGAGTTTCTGCTGACCCGTCTGCTTCGTCTGTCCTCGTTTTCTGCCTGCTTCAGCGCCAACATAATGAGTCACACAGTTCATTTTAAAAAACACAGCAAACAGTTGTTAATATCCAGATTCAGACGTTCATAAATCCAAGACTGAAATAATCAGGGCAAGATTTTTATGTTGCTTTGTTTGAACTGCGGTGCAGCAAACTGCACCATAAACAGTGTGCAGAAAGTAAATTACATTTTGAAAATTTAAGTTTAAAGAAAGTTAAATTCAGCACAATGAGATGCATAAATCAACAAAAACAATAAATTACATGACAGACATCCCAAAATCATGAGATCACATGATCCTGCAGCCAAAAACCAAGGCTTAAAAACTCCATTACAGGATTTACTTAAGAAGGTAAAAATCAATCTGCGAAATTAAAAAATGTGCTTCATACAGAAAAAAAAATCCTGCAGGAAGAACGTCAAAATGTCCTGCAAAAAGAAGCTTCTACAAGATTATTTACCAAGAATCCACAGATGAAGGTAAACATTAAAAAACTTCTTTTTTCATGCGGTGTATTTATCATCCATCTCTAATGCTTGAACCTGGAGCTTTTCCGTGTTCCTCAGCCAATCAGCAGATTTAACGTCCCGCCATAAGTCACTGGTTTTCCATGAAGCTTGAGTCATTTCTAAATCCTCCCCTCCAAAAAAACCCTCACACCGACTTCACAGCCGTGTGTTTATATGCAAGTTGGACAGACAGCAGATCTCGCCATGAAGAGCTGCATCAAGTCACTGCAAAAACACAAAATCTTGGTCTATTTTCTACTGCAAATATCTTAATACACTTAAAATAAGAAAAAATGAACTTAGAAGCAACTTCTTATCAAGATATAGGAGCTTGTTTTAAGTCAATTAATTCTTGAAAAATTACCACGTTGCCAGTGGAACTAGTGCTTTTACAACAATATTAAGTAATTATTTTCCTAAAACAAGCTCCTTTATATTGTGGAAAACTTACTTGTAAATTAGTTTAGTCTTTTTTCAATGATACTAAGACATTTGCACAAGAAACTGGACCAACATACTTTGTAAGATTTTGTGTTTTTTGCAGTGTAGCAGTTCAGCTACATTTCTTTTATTTTTTTAATCTGTTAAATAATCCTAAACCCACAGACGTGTCCTGTTGAAGCTCAGACATGTGAGAACATGCTCTGTTTGTGAATTCACCTTTTAATATTCACGGGACTAGTGGATAATTCTCCATTGGTAAGATCAAGACTTTTACACTGCAAAAACACAAAACCTTACCAAGTATTTCCGTCCAAATATCTTAGCATATTTGAAATAAGACAAAACTAACTTAGAAGTAACTTTTAAGAAGATATTGGAGCCTGTTTTAAGTCAATTATTTCTTAATATTGATGATAAAAGTCATAGGCCCACTGGCAGATTATTTCACTTTTAACAATAAAATTGTTCTTATGTGTAAGTAAAATAATCTGCCAGATTATTGAGGAATTATTGATTTAAAACAGGCTTCTATTTCTTGCTGAAACATTCAAATGTAGTAGTATATTTGCACTAGAAACTAGACCAAAGTACTTGGTAAGATTTTGTGTTTTTGCAGTTCTTCGCTCTCACACTCGGTGATGAATCCGTACCTTTTTCCAGCCGTACGCTGACACGTCCTTCACCGACCTTTTGACGGGCGCGCCGCTGCCGTATCTCCTGAGCAGCAGACGCCTAATTATTCCTAAAAAAAGAAGCGGCTGTTATGAACCGACAACAAGCTGCTGAGAAGCTCTCGATGCAAATTAATCGGGCCGTCCGCGAGCGCCCAGAACAAAAACAAGTCCGTCAAGAGAGCTAGCAGGAATATCACAGGAAGCTAAATTTAAAGCAGTGAAGGACTCGGCATCATCAAACTGAGGAAACAGAGCGACAGCATCCTGTAGCTTCAAAACTTTACCATACTGACACTTAATGTTTGTACAATATTATAATGCAGTACTTATTTTTTTGGCAAAAGATGATTTAGGCAAGAAAGAGAGAAAAAAAAAATCACTTTTTGCAAAAAATGTCTTAGGCCATTATTTCAGCAACATGACAATATTCATCTTGTATAAACCACGGGTGTTCAAAACGGGGTGCAGGGGTCGTTTTGGGCCCCTGGACTGATTTTGTGTGTCCCCCAACCGCAATTTAAGAATGAATTAAATAAACTAAAACAAAACTACAGCTTTTAAATTAAAATCTGTTCTCAAGAAATTTAGATCTTTTCCAAGCTTTCTGGTTTCTCTGTTTTCTTTTGTTCTTGTTGCCTTAAGAGTCCAAAATTTGATTTGGCATAGTTTTATTTTTAATCTTTTCCTTTAATTTTTATTTTATTATTATTTTACTGTTTTTATGGTTTTTAATATTTTTTAAGTATTGAGCACCCGGCCATTTTGACTCATGTTACATATAAATATTTATTGTGTGTCGATGTAAAGTTTTCTGTCTGGCAAGAAAGTTAAATATTTTATATATTTTCTCTCTTTTTTTAAAATCGAGTCCAAAATAAAAAACAAACTGGAAGACTTATTTAAGAATGTGGAAAAACCATTCGATGTTCTGGATCTACGATCGTTGTATATAGTAAAATAAAAATAAATAAAAAATCACGCTTATTGCACCCTGAAGGCTAATTGTAAGACACGGTGGTGGCAGCATGACTTTTTTCCCTACAGGAATGGGAAGGAAAACCTCTTAGAAGTTGCAAAAGGTGTGAGACTGGAACAGAAGAAATGGTTTAAAACAAAACATTTTCATGTGTTTGAATGGCCCAGTCAAAGTCCAAATCTGCATTGAACTGGTACGAGATGAAAACAGACATTTTCCAACCTATTCGACTGAATTTTGGTCATTTTGTAAAGAAGAATGGAAAGATTGTTGGTTGTACTGATGTAAGAAACTTGAATACAAACAAACGACATGTAAATTTCCTTCTACTTGACGATTATGTGCCACTTTGTGTTGGTTTGTTGCATAAAATCCCAATAAAATACCTTTGAAATTTTTGTTTGGAGGGTGAGAGAACGACAGAGGCGTATAAATACTTTTAGAAGTCACAGTAGATTGATTCTGTTGGATTAATATGTAAAGAAAAAATAAAGTTAACATGCATTCAGATATCAAGAGTATTCAAAGATTGTATCAAGCTAAAACTTTAAAGAGTTTTAATATTAAATAGCATAAAAAGCATGTTTATTTAAAAAGGTTTCTCAGAATTTAATGACTGATGTGGTTCTTCTCCAGAAACTTGTTTGTTCTTGTGTTTTTTTTTGATGAAGAGCTTCTCTCCAAAGACTCCTGACAAACACACATTTCTCTGAGCGTTTACATGGAAACTGTGTGTTTGAATCAAGAGCAGAAAGTTGGAGGATGCCACTGTGAGGTGTGTGTTCTCGCTCCCGAGTGTGTGTGTGTGTGTGTGAGAGTAGCTGTGTTAACAGAAGTCTTTGAAGAAGAAAGGATCTGTTCGCTGTGCAAGTCTTCATTCCTCAAACACACTTCCAGCCCCAGAGGCATTCCTCTGATATCACACCAATCTGCCTCACCTGCCTGTCCAGGCCGCTCCTCTTTAGCTGTCCTAGTTATCCCGCGCCGCTCCTCCATAAACTGACTCCATCGTCGTCGTCAAAGGGCCCCCTGGGTGCTCAGGCTCCAGTTCTCCCACACTCTGTGTCTTCCTCCTCCACGGTTGTGTGCGAAGGTGTGATTTGTGTGATTTTTGAGGAGCAGACGGCGTTGAAAGATCAACTTTGGTAGGTTGCTGTCACACAGGGATTAACGACAGCTGAAGGCATCGATGTGATGTCAGGATTATGCTGGTTTTCTGGAAACAACAAAGAAAAAACCATGAGGTGTGCTAACAAGAGAGGATAACAATAATAATAATAAAGTGAATATCAGACACATATACTCAAAAAATGTGGGTTTTATTTTAAACTTCACTGGATCAAAGAAACGTACCTCTTGTACATACGCGGGAACCTTTCTGAGCATTATTTTTCCAAGTACTAATTTAAAGGGGACCTATTAAGCAAAATTCACATTTTGCACATTTTTGTGCTTCCATTTGGTTTCCAACTACATCTAAAAACAATCAAAGTGCTAAAAAAAAAAAACACCTAGCAATTCTTTTGGCAACAAGTTATTGTTTTTTTAACGTAAAGTCACAACTCAGTCGGCACTTCCCGCTACCTAGCAACCCCAGTAGAGTTCCGTACGTTACCTAGCAATGAGCTCCAGCACATTTGGTCAGCTGTTTTTATTGCTGTGGTGTGCTGCTGGAAAAGACGAGTGTTTTGTGTTTTGTTTTGTGGTTGTGCAGGAGGTTCCACTTCTGCTTTTCAAAGATGTATGTTTGTATACTTGTGCATCTTTTGGCAGAAATTTCCACATGCGAGTGTAAACGATGAGTTGGGGGAGGCACTACGCTAAACGGCTATTTAAAAATTCTTAAAAATAAATAAAACAAATAAATAAAATGAAGGGCAGATGATCAGCTCGAGATAAAAGTTAAAAATATTCTTGATGAGTCAAACCTAGACTAAATGAACAGATCCTTAAAAGTCCAAGTTTATTTATATAGCACATTTACAACAACCTCAGTTGACTAAGTTTGGCAAAAATAACAAGACAACTACGAAAAAGGCAGAAAATACTAAAAGCTAATAATATGAATAAAAAACCAAGAAATACTTAATTTTAGCTGCAGCGATTTCCCAAAAGAAATCTTGATTCAATAAAGTACTAATATCGGCCTTTTTTTGTAACTAGTGTTGAAGTCCATGGGAAATGGATGCGTTTTCAGTCTGGACTTAAACTGACCTTTAAAATACAATCATAAATCCTTTCTGAACCAAAATCCTTTAAAATGGAACGATAAAGTTAAATAACATCTGAAATCAGTCACTAATTTCTGATTAGTGCATCCTCCCAATCCATGGAAAAGTAGCAGTTTTCTCACTTGACAGATAAAACTGGTCTGATAAGATAGAGTGCAGAAAAGATTAGAAACAGCTGCTGGATTGTTGGGAATGATGATAAAGAAATGTATGGGAACACTTTTTTTTTCTGGCCAAACATATTTTAGGGAAAGTTTTCAAAAGGGAAAACCGTTTTTTATCAGGATGCTACGGCTCTGCGGATCACCAGGCAGATTTAAGGCAGAGCTGTAATTGTGGTTATAAACTGTACACTGTTGATTGATGCTGGACAGCAGCGCTGCTCAGAGGAGCATTAACAAGCTTTCACTTCATAAAGCCTTCGTCTTCCTGCACTCTATTTAAACTGTACAGTAAATGGCGTTTAGTCACGCTGGCTGCGTTAGAATGTGAGAAATGGGACCAAGTTGTCCCACATCATATACACTGACTCAGTCCCTGCGCTGACATGTTGATTCATCTGTTGCGGAGGGAGACGTTTCCAGACCAGAATCAGGATTTAATTAAATTCAAAAGGAGGATTTCTGGACTCTAAGTGGAGGGATGGCGGCATGCTCGCTCCGTCTGCAGCTCCAACACCTCGGGGTGTTTCTCTGCTGGTCTAACTGCTCCTCCTCGCTCACTGTAGTTTATTGCTTTCACGTTAACCGCACTTTGAGTCCCGCGCCCTCGCACTGACAGTAAATCAGTTCAGGAATTATCAGCGGCAGAAATACTTCAGATGTTTTCTGCAGCACGCTTCGAGATCCCATGACAAACTTTGTGTCTTTATGAGAGACATGGGGAGGAAATTAATTATAAACACATTTAAAAGATCTGAACAAGAACCAATATGAAAATACAACTGCAGAAGGGAAGATGCAGGGGATGACCTCTGACCTTTTAGCAGAAAAGCAGCAGAAAACACTACAAACTATGATGAATAAAGAAAGCTTTGTCTTCTACTGTAGCAGTTTTACATTTATTATAGGCATATTCTGCCATTTGTTTCTAAATCTGCAGATAATTATCACAAAAACTTTAAAATAAAGGAGCTCATCTTGTAGAAATCTGATTTTGTTCTTCCTTCTGCTCCTTTTGCCCCCATTTTCTCATGCAAATGCAAAACTTTAGTTTACACTCAGTCTATTTGGATTTAAAGTGACAAGAGACCCTAAAACAGCTAAAACCTCGTTGCCCTAAGAATGATTTTTGTGCAAAAAAATGTGATGAATGTGTTTTGAATTGCTGATAGACTTATCCTAACTTGTTCAAGAAAGCATAATAGGTCAACTTTAAAACAAATACTGAACTCACTGGAAAAATAAAATAAAAATGTCCATTTTCTGTGATTTTTTTTCTGTTCATAGCAACAGCAATCTCAGGATTTACTGACTAATCAGAAACTCAAACTAAAGAATAAGTCAACAACAAAACACTTGTCTTTTCCAGCAGCCATTGCACAGCGCATACAGCGGTAAAACCAGCTAACCAAACATGCTGGGGCTCAGTTTGGTTTCCTAGGTAATGGTTCAAACTCTGCCTGGGTTGCTAGGTAATGGGCTGGGGTTCGCTGGGGTTGCTAGGTGAGGAGGAGTGCCTGCAGATTTGTGACATTAAATTCTGAAAGTTTTTGAAATTGCTCATTTTCCAGACACCAAAAACCATTGATCTATTGCAAAAAATCATCTGGGTGTTTTTAAAAGAAGTAGAAATCCAAATGGAAGAACAAGAACATGCTAAATGCAAATTTTGCATAATAGATCCCCTTTAAATGATCCTGACTTCATCATTGATCATCAACTCCAGCAGATCTATTGATCTTCACTTCCGTCTCTATGGAAACGATACGAATTCTGTCCTCAGCAGAAATTTAGGAAGTCGCAATAAATGTTAGGAATCTGGTGACACAGGTTGTTCATTGTGGACCTCACAGAGGGGTTTCTCTGCCGTCGGATAATGGGAAGCTCTGATGGTTTTCACAGCTATGAACCGGCGCAGTGTTCGCTCAGGCCAGAGGAATGTGTGAAACTGGCAGATTGTTGCATCTGTGAACAGTTGGGGACGTGTGAACGGCATTTCTTCTCCTTTCTCTCCTTCCATTGTTCCGCCTTCTGGTTTGTCAGCCCTGGGTTAGTTCATGTTTGCAAATATATTGCTTTTCTGCATGTTTTAACCACCTTGGAAACGTGAGGCTCCAGACAGGTCGCAGTAAAACAGAATGACTGTGTGAATCATTGTGTGAGCAGTCAGGAGGAGGTATGTGTCAGGAAAGAATGGGGATTTTATGATTTGACCCGGGGAAAAAACAAGGGGGATTTTCTTAATGTGAGTGGACATGCCAGAGTGTACGCTCTAACTTTTTACAGGCAGTGAATTTGTGGTTGTCGACAGAATGTCTGATTTGAAAACTTCAGCAAAAAACAGGCAGTTAGGTCTCTTTCAGTAACTTCTAGATGCATCATAAAGAAGTAAATGCATAAAATACATGGGAAGATTTTGCCGTTTCGGGAAAAATTTACGAGATGTGTGGGAGATAAACATATTTCAGCTTTACTGCAGAATGAACTGAGCTTAAGGAGGAATTTTAGTAAATTAAATAAACATTTTTTAAAACTTCACATTTCATATTCTGCAGTAAAATAATTTCCAGATGTAATCATAGTTCAGACAAAGACCCTTAAAAATATTATTGTGGTTCAGTATTCAAAGATTTACCTATTTGCACATTTCTCTATGGAACAAAGCTATTAATTATTTTCACATAACTCGTCTGTTTATGGATTTTCTCCCGGAGAAGCGGCAGTACCAAGGCACGATGCTTACCGACACGCTATTGGCCCAAATCTTTTGAGCAACTTGTTCCCCTCCTCGCCTGCGGGAGCGCTGCAGCAAGAACCAGCAAAGGAAATAACACAAAAATCTCTGAAGACACTGAGCACAACTTCCTTTTTCACAAAATGTAAACAAAAATGGAGTATCATCAGGATTTTTCTTTTGTCTTTGACAAAAGACCGCAAACCATTTCTCCCACTAGTGCTGGAATCATGCGTTTGTTTTGGTTGCATTTACCCAGAATTCCCTGCTTCCTGCTTTTGGAGCGCTCTCCAGTCTGCTTGGCTTTCACATATGCATTCGAACTGCACCAGAGTTCATTTTAACCGAAACAAGATAGAAGTTTGTAGACAGATCAAAGTTCGCTTTGTGGAGTACGATTACGCGTTCACACCTCCCCAAACGAACCGGACTTTCCAGGCAAATGGACTGGAGTTTGATTAATGCAGACTAAACAGGGTTGGTGTGAATGCACCATTAGTGGTTGACTGAAAAGTTTCTTTTGAAGAAACTATGGTGTAAACTCGAGAACATCTGATATACACAAGCGCATATTGATATGAAATCAACAGATTCTTTGCAACAAGGATTTGTCCTGGTAGTTTTTTATGTAAATACTATGAAAATGTGGTATTTTTAATCAATGTTACCAGGTTTCCCATAAGGACCAAGCGATAGGGCAACATTGCCTTTCGACTTCATGTCATGAGCCCATTCAATGTTCAGTTAGCACTCTGTGTCCAGTAGCTTATCGCATTTACTCCCAGAGGTCTGCCCTTTTGCAGGCTGACTGACTAACGCAATAACTCCAGCCAGCTGTAATAGTGTTAATCAACTTCTTTCATCTCAATAGCAGATTTAACAAGAAATTTTAGCTGCCAGATTTTCTCATAAAGTCTGAGGCTTTTTATTTACTCCTACCAGACCTTTATTCATCAGAACACTTTGGAGTTTGTCCCAATCACGGTCAATGAATGATGAGGGTTTGTAAAAAATGTCTCTCTGGTTTTATAATTGGTTTCCTCAAAAGTAAATGAGGTGAAAGGAACGCCTGATAAAAATGTCATTTTTGGAGGAACTGAAAACTCCCTGATTGTGACTAAACATAACTCCTGACCAGAACTGGATGTTACTTTTCCTGCTTTCCAGTGTTTGAAGGGCAGGAAACTCTCTTAACCAGCTCTTAACATTTCTGTCCTTCTGGCGTGATGAGAGACTCGCTGACAGATCCCTCACAGCCAACACACACTCCCAACACTCGACACTGATCCCAGCATTCCTCGTGTCCAAGTCATCGGTCGGTTTTGTTTTGTCAACAGTTCGCCCAGCTCTCTCGCCTGAGCTGCTGTCATACCTGTTCTCCATCATCTTTCTGAAGACTCCATCCAGCTCCTCGGGCTTTTCTCCCACCCACTCACAAACCGCCAAGCTCAAGGAGCTACTGCCCCCTCCATACCCCAAACCCCCGCCGCGGGGACTACAACGCCAAGATCTCTGACCTTTCCCAGGATTCTCCTCGGCTGCCAGCCTCTGGATAAACTTTTATGCATGAAGGTCGTTTATCTCACATCTGCAGACAAAAGCACATCATACAGTCAGAGTTGATGCTTCTGACAGATTTCTCGTGTTGCATGGTGACTTTACTGCAGCTTCTCGTCTGTGATGAACTCTAAAGTTACCACATTTGACATGAAGGACTTTTATCACCATAGGGGCTTCAGTTGGAACTACTAGTTGTGGCCAGAGAAGGTTAAAACAGGCCTCTGCATTCCTGCTTGTAGTTCAATAATAACATTTTAATCTGATTAACCACAAGGTTGCTGTCAACTAATCAAGACTAATTAATTGTTAAATGTTTTTATTACAAATCAATTGTCTTAGATTATGTGTTTATCGTTGTTTATGTTTTTTATGTTCACAGTTTAGTGTTGCTTCAGTCATAAATTGCTGCGTGTAAAATTATGCTTTGCTACGTTATTTTGTCTACAACAGTAAATACATTCTTGTGTTCTTCCTGTGGAGGAGAGAGTGGAGATGTTTTCAGAGATTACTTTTTAAGAAACAGAAGGTTGGCTCCATAGAGAAACAGCTGAAACAGAAAAGGAAATTACACTCAAACTGCAGAACAGATGATGTCCAAAAAGTACAGAAACATGTTCAAAACATTTACGCCGTTAAAAGAATGCGAATTAACGCATTCATTTTGACAGCCCTAGTTTTTTCCATCTTCATTTCTGTTTTTTCTTTTATTTATCGTTGCACAAAAACTCACAGTTCAGCCTCTAAGATATTATTTGGATACATTACAAGAAGCTTAACTTGCTTACGGCGTTTCCATTTTTCACTGTATTTCTAGGCCTGAATAAAAACAAGGCAAAGTTGTGAAAGAGTCAAACTGAAATTATAAATCAATCCAATATCGCCTGGTAAGCATGCCACAATACACCGTAATCAGCTTTGTTTTAGGACATTAGTGTGGTTGATATGTGCAATAGGAGTGAATGTAGTAATGTTGGTCAGCTGAAAGGTCTGTGGATTGTTAAATTAAAAGATATGTAAACAAAGTCGTAACACAAAGATCAGCCAGCTCCGCCATCTTGCTGCTACGCTCTCCTGTCTCGTTGTGTAGCGCTCAGTGCTAACGGCACAAGCTTAGTTTCACAAACTGATGGAAATTGGCCGTCAGCTCTCAATAAACCTCTTCCATTCACTGTAGAATTGAACAAATTTAAAGTTACAAAAATAAATTTGCTTAATGGAAACCAGCCGATTTTGAAAAAAACTCCAGTTTTTCGATAAAAGGTCTTTGGGTATGAGGTAGTTTTTCAGACGTACCAAAACTAGTGTATTTTCATACGTCAGAAAAACACTTTTTCCAGCTGTTACTACTGGCGGAAATGACAAAAAAGAGTTCTTTTGGTGGAAACACACAAACTGAGGACTAGTGTTCAGGTAACTCCAATCACTAATAACACCAGGATGGATCAATATCACTCAGGCTTTGATCCAGATCTTCGTTTCCGGTGTGGCAGAGAGAGTTATAAAGAAAAGACAACACTGGAAAAAGTTACTCAACATAACAGTTTAATGTTTTTGGTAATAAAAACAACAATACAAAACATCTGTGCCACCACCATAAGGACTGTTTTTTTTTATATATGTTCCTTATTAGATTGATCTTAGAACTCATAAACTGAGTAAGAACCAGCAATAAAATGACTGAATCCAACTCTGCAGCCAGCTCCCACTGAACTCAGCAGGGAGCGCTGCTCAGCATGAGCAGCAAACAGCAGGCTGCTCACATCAATCTATGCTCCAGCTTCCCTCAAGCATGCATCTGCAGTCATGCAGCTCCATGTACAGACCTGCAGCTGTGAGGGAGCCATTACTGTGGTAACGCATCATAAACACCATGATGAAATGTGACTGGAGAACATTTCTGATCATTTCTGTTTAAGAGATGGCTCTTCCAGAGATGTAAATGTGGTCAGAACCTCCTTAAATGTGTTCCTCAAAATATCTTTCAACTCAACTCATTTCAGCTCTTTTCAACTTATTTATATGGCCCCAATTCACAAAAGTCGTCTCATGGCATTTTTTAGTCTAATTCAAAGTCAACAACTTCAGTTACAATTTGCTCCAAGTTATTAAACAAGAGTCATACACTTTGACAAGCTTGTAGCCACCGTGGACGGTCGCTAGCTTTGTAGCTATCCCTCACAATGAGCAAACTAAAAGTCATTTCTTCTGAACAAAAAGTCAGCAAAAGAGTTTCTTTGCATTGTTTAAAATATAGTGAACTTCCCACCTATTCACGGTTTAGTATTTGCTAATATTTATCTGCAACGTAAATCCACATTATTTGTGGAAAATTCATGAATAATAAACTTTTGGTAGAAAAATAAATTTTTTGAGCCTTTTGCACAACCAACATCGCGGCAAGTGGCTTCTGGATGGCAAGTCAACTGGAGCTCAGCTTGGGTTGCTAGGTAACAGGCTGGGTGTGGCTTGGGTTGCTAGGTGACTAGCAGTGCCTGCTGATTTGTAAAGTTACATTCTGATTTTTTATTTTTTTAATGGCTCGTTTTCCAGACACCAAAAAACACAGCCAGTTCCACAGCCAGATTTATTTCACTACATTTTCCCATGTAATAAAAGAAACAATCTGCCAATGAAACTAGTATTTTTATCAATGTAAATGAATTATTGACTCAGTAAACTCATGTATGTTGCTAAAAAGTTGCTTCTAAATTAGTTTGACCTTAAGTCAAGTGTATATTTGTTCTAGAAACTTGACCAAAATTACATTTCTCCAGCAGACAGAAGGAAGCTGGTCACAGTTGATGGAAAGTTGAGCAGATCTAAATACAGAACAGTTTTTGGAAGAAAACATTTAACAGGCTGCAAACCGTTGAGACTTGGCTGCACGATCATGACCCTGAACACAGTCAGAGCTGCAATGAAACGATGTAGATCAAAGCATATTTATGTGTTACAACGGCTCAGCTAAAAGTAACTCAATGTGAACCAAAGTCTTGAGACGGGTTGCAGTTCTGCATGCACTTTTATTCACCTAGTTTGAGATCATAACTGTAATATTTTCCAACTAAGGCTCTGCTCATAATCATTTTCTCATTAAGTCTTTAAGGCGTAATACTTTCCAGTACTGCGGGGAAAAAAATACATAATTGGGATAGTCATGCAAAGTTTTCTCCTGAATATTTAATGAGAGCATGTACATGTATAATTTTCATCTGTGTAGATTTTGTTTTACGATCTGACATGCAACAGTGAATTGACCAATTAACACACATCCACGTCTGCTGTGATGCAGCTTAATCCTGATCAGTGTTGTATAAATGTGCAAAACAATTAGGATTCGTGTGTGTCTGAAGGATACAGCATATTTCCATGCGTGCAGGCTGTTCTTAAATACCTGCTAACGATCCACGAGTCATAAAACCTTCAAGGCAAACCAAAGAGGCCCAGCAGGCAGCCCACAAAGCGCGCAGCACAACCCCGCTGGCCAGGAAAAACACCACATCCTCCGCTTTCACACAACTTTCACAACGATGACTCACTGGCTGATATTAATGATATAAATCACTAATGCAGAATTAGAGCTTTCCATTTGGTTTTGTTGGAATTTATTGTGAAGGTAAAGGACAGGCTGAACTTTAAATTGGGGTACAATGTAATAAACATGCAACTGAAGCTTGAAAACAGGCAGAAATATGAGGTCAGGACCTGGCTGGAAGGGTTCAGATCCGACATCAATCAGCATTAGTTCCTGTGATCATTGCGGCCAGGGCTGAAATAAAAACCTAAATCGCTTTTCTAAAACAATCGTGAAGCATTTGCCTTAATCATGAGGAGCATCATTAACTGTCTAGCGCATCGTAGGAGGGACGAAGATTTAGTAAAATAGTTATGCCAGAAAATCTGTAATTAAAAACTTTAACAAATTCTTACTGCTGTCTGATTAGTTTGTTCTCAGTGGGTGGATTCATGCACAGAAATATGTGCATGAATCCACATACTTTTTGCAGAAGATCTCTTCTGCAAAAACACAAAATCTTAAAGTATTTGGTAAGAATTGATTATTTTCAAATGCAAATATCTTTGTACACTTGAAATAAGACAAAAATAACTTACAAGAAACTTTTCTGCACAAGATACAGGAACTTGTTTTTAGTCAATAATTTCTTAGTACTGATAAAAAGTAAGAATTTCAAGTTTTATTCACAGATTATTTCACTTGTAACATAAAAAAATGTCTTGTTATACATGAAATAATCTGCCAGCGGAACTAGTACCTTTTCCAAATCATTATTAAAACAAGCTTTACTTATAAGTTGGTTTTGCCTTATTTCAAATGAACTAAATTATTTGCACTTGAAGACAGACAAAAAATAGATTTTGTTTTTGCAGTGTTCAGACACCTCTCCCTAAAGCCAATAGTTACACCAACTATTGTTTTTAGGGATAGTTTGGCCATTGTAAATAAAAAAAAAGGAGGAAACATCTCCAGAAACTTTCTAGAAAAACAAGGAAATGTATGAGCTCCAAAAGTTACAAATTTGCAAGACAATAACTCCAAAATTTTGAGATTGATCTCAGAAATGTTCTAGTCTAATCTGAGCATGTAAAGTTGAACATTTTAAACTTTTGAAATACGAATGTTTCTCTCTTTTTTTTTTTTTTTTAGAAAATGTCAATGTTTTTTGGTGGAAATGTACAACTCCTTTTGTTCTTTCTATAATGTTTATCCTTTATTTAACCAGTCGAGTTATTCAGAACACATTCTTATTGATGGGGAGGGAAGAACACATAGCGACCCAAATTCGCCGTGTTACATCCAAACTGAGCATCATGAGTAATCATGAGTTTAATACTGAGCAGCGCCAGGAACATTTGCGTCAACTTTTGAATCAGAAAGATTGTGATTAACCAGCCCTGCAAGCAGAACGTCTCTGGAGAGAATGGCACAATGAAGAATCAAGAAACAGCCAAAACTTGCTGGTTAGCGTTCTGTCGGTCTGAAATACTGGATCTACATGACATTTGTTTGGCATGATGTGGATTTTTTTTCTGCTTGTATGCATTGCAGAAACACCAAATTAAATATTTTCGGCCTGGTTTCTGGTGGAAACAGATTACTATGCCTCAAATAACACTAACCTAACTTACAAATAACTTTTCAGCAAAATACAGGAGCTTGTTTAAAGTCAATAATTCTTGAATAAAGACAAACTGGCAGATTGTTCCATGTTTAACAAGCTATTTTTCCGATTTTACAGGCGACATAATCTGCCAGTGGAAGTAGGACTTTTTCATAAATATTAAGGAATTATTGGCTTAAAACAAGCTCCTAGGTCTTGCTGAAAAGTTAGTTTGGTCTTATTTCCAAAAATATTTGAACGAGAAACTAAATCAAAAACACTTGATTTTGTGTTTTTGCAGTGTGGATATTGGCGTACATCTTTTGATGTTCACTTATATTGCGTATGTTTACAATATAAATAGATTTGTACGCATAGCAAACTAATTCACTATTAGGTGAATTGGTTTCATCACGTTTGGGCCAGAAATGAATTTATATAAGACAAAATTACATCTCTGGTTTATTTGAGTTCATGAAAACCAGGACCTTGAGGTTCTCTCTCTAACTGGCTAAAGGCAGATTTGAAAATCATATTCATGTTTGTCCTGGATCTGGAAAGATTTCTCTAGTAATAAACCCAGTTTTGGTTTTTTTTAAAAAAGAGACATTCTGGGTAAAAAGGAAACTCATAAATGATTTTATTAGCAATAGATTTATACTAGCACTCTTTACAACCTCATTTTAACATAAATTTTAAGTTTTTAATGACAGGTTCTCTGTGGAGTGTCATATTTCTGCCACTGAGGCTCAATGCATGACGAAAACATGAAGCAACAGTTTTAACGCAAAAGAGAGAGAGAGAAATGAAAACAAGATTTTCTGGCAATACTGCAGCATCAAAGAGCCAGATAACAAAAACCAGAATAAAGATCAAGATTAGATGAAAACGTGAAGTTGTTAGAAGGTGTCAGAGCAGCGTTAGGGGAAGAAAGCAGGGATCTCTGTCTCATGGACCCATTTTTCTGCCACGGTGTGTCCAGTTGTGCAGACAGCATGCGTCTCCTCTGGCTAACTACCTGACAACACAGAGAACCAGCACAGTGCCAGGCAGTCTGCAGACATCAAACGGCCTCCACGGTGGAGGGCCGCTCTCCTCAGAGCTGCAGGCCTGTCAGCAGCGACTGCCAAGCTGAGAAAGGCCGAGTCGTATTCAGAAGCTACGACAGGAGGAACAAACAGCAGCGGCAGCGGGAGCCATGTTGGAGGATCAGTCAGGAGGCAGGAGACCAAAGTCTAACTGCTAAAACCAAACGTCAAACAGGCCGGGAGCGGTTTCTCAGTAAACGGAGAAACTAGCAGGCTTCGCTTTAAAGAGTTTCAGAGAGAAGACAATAAACCGGATCTTTAGATGTTCTTCTTTACTGCTGGAACCGCAATGTCTTCTACTTTTCTTAAAGTAGAAAGCGATATGTAAATGTTACTTTTTTGTGCTTTCCATCATGTTATAATGTTATTCCCTCACCTGAAGTGTTGCTTTGATTCTGTCATGCATGTTTGAAAAACCCTTTAATCTCCATTCCAACCAATCAGCTGTGCAAAACGCCTGGTTGGACCTAGCTCCGCCTTTGAGACGCAGCTCCTCCCCCACTCAGCTCCTTCAGACTAGCCAGCAGGAATTAGCAAACACCTGTTGGAAGTGCACATCTGCTGAGTTCATTATAGGAGCTACAGGAGGGTTAATAGAGGAACCACGTACTGATGACTTCCTGAAGGAGTTTCAGAAAGAGCAGGAGTTCTTAAAGAGACAGAGATCTAATTTCAAGTTGTTAAATTAGGAAGTCCAATTTTTTAAATCATATTTGATAGATGTAGCAACAACTGAAGGTAACATAATTACATGATTGTGCTATAAACTGGAACTATGTGCCTGAAAACACAATTTGCAAGCCGTTTCTTGCTTCTAATGTCCTTTTAGGGATAAAAAAAACCAGGATTTATTTATTTGCACATAATTATCTGTTTAACATGGGAAACTTTAAGTCTACAAAGGTTTCCTGTCTTCATTCACCCATCATCCTCTGATTTTCAGAGATCAGGATGTGGCGATTATAACTCCTGGACAGATTAACAAACTTCACTGGTTCTGTTGGATCCCAAGAAGCCAGACAGTCTCTTGAGACAGTTCTGGGTCTGTTCAGCAAATAACTTAAGACCCTCCAAAGGGAAACCTCCAGAAAGCATCCAGATTACATCCCTGAATCAACGTAACTGATTCCTTTCAATGTAAAGAAGAAATGGCTCAACACAGAGACTCTCCAGCCGATTATGACCATCCCATAAGGAGAAAACCCATTTAAGAAGTTTGTTTCTGATCCCAATTTTTCAGTACTGATCCAAATCTCATGACCATTTATAAGACAGACTGGAAAAAAACTCTCATTACTTCAGAAGAATACCAGATCAGTTTATCCATCGTACCTTACAATCCCTTAAATGGAGAACTATGACCAGAATCTGAGAGGCACTAACTCTCATAGTTCAGTATCTCAATGACTGGCCAAGAAAATTTGCCTTAGAAGAGATTTTGGACCAAAACTCTTTGCAGAAATACCACAGAAAACCAGATGCCTTATCTGGAAAAGGAAAATCAGTTTCCCAATGGACAGTTGACTCAGTTGATCTCAATCAGTCTCAGCAGGAAGGTTGTAAATCCTTTTCAAAATGGTTTAAATTTAGCTTTTTCATCTTGGTGGTTGCTGATAAGAAAAATGTCCGATAATCCTGGATAATTTTCCTCGACTTCTAAAAACTCTAACTCTGTTCCAGCCTGTTTAATTGTTCCAGTTATCAGTGGCTCCGGTTTGTTGAAAAAGGCTTTTGCCTCTGATGTTGTTCCAGTTTTAAAGCAAGCAGCTGTTAGACTGTTTCTATGAACCAGAAATATTCAGAGCATTCGTTGAACACAAAATATCTTCAAACGAGCATCTTCACAACAACCAAAAAAACTACCAATGGAAACCAGTTTTTAAAAAATTGTGTTTTTGGCAGTTCTCTGATTAATCTCTGGCAGACGAAGTGGAACTAGGTTTCTTTATTTAACCTCATTTTTCATTATGTCTCTGACATTTTGTCAGTATTAAACTGTCCCTAATATTTTAATTATCCTCTCAGAGTAGGTCAGGACAATTATCATCAAGCGACAAGTTTAATCACTGTCACACCAGGCTCATTTAATATTGTTGCTCCTGAGTTTAGGTCGCATGATTTGTAAAAATTAATAATACATCAGCTTTTTTGGCAGGAAAATTTCGAATGTTTTGCGTGTGTTGTATTTTTAATGGTGTGGTAAGAAGGCCAAGCCGATGTTGCCTCGGAGGAAAAGGAAGGAGGAAGAGAGGAATGGTAGGAAAATGTTTTAATCAGAGTTCAGCATCATTTTCTGTTTCTTTACCACTTTATAATACAGATCTTCTCTTAGAAATGTTCGGAGATGGGTAAAGTATCCAAAAATTGTATTCAAGAGTAGCATTTCCTCAACATATTTGTATTCAAGTAAAAGTAAAATGTACAATAAATTACTTAAGAGTAAAAATTTATTTGGTAAAAGGGCAACTCAGATACCTAGTAACTGATCAAAACATCAATGGCCTAATACTTGAAGAGGACAGATTGTGCAAAATTTGCATTTTACAAATTATTTTACTTCCATTTGTGTTTCTACTCCTTCTAAAAACAACCCAAGCACTTAAAAAAAACACCCAGTCAGTTTTTGGCAATAAATTAATGTTTTTGTGTCCAAAAACCTCTGGAATGCAACGTCACAAATCAGCAGGCACTGAAACCGTTACCTAGCAACCTCAGCTGGGCACCGCCCGTTACCTAGCAACGGAAGAAGAACTCCAGAATTCTAGCACTCAAAAACTAAGAGTATTCAAACCCCATAAGTAAAAGTAAAACATACTTAAATACTAAAATAGTAAAAGTACTTCTCAAAGTAGTTTTTTTCATACATTTAGTAAATGCAACTAGTTACTACCCAACTCTGGAAACGTTAAATGAACTGCTATGAATTGGACTTGTTTCCTTCCCCTGAAATGTTCACTGAGGGAACTTTTTTTAGGTTCACAGTCTTGAACCAAACACTTGATATGGCTCTCGTTTTTCTTCATTCCTTCCAGATTTCTCTGTCATCTTTACAAGAGATCTCGATCTACAGTTTTTTGTGCCGGTCCCTCGAAGTTTTTCTCTGGAGGTTAGCTCTTCAGCTAGGCTCAAAACCTGACAAATCTTGCTGATTGGCCTGACAAAGTCGATGTCAGGAGGAAATCAGTTTGATGCATAAAGATGAGGGTTACATTTGCTTTGCTTCTGGAGCAAATTAGGAACATGAACTCACCCTGAGCTCATGGATCCCAGGATAGATTTTATCATTTCAGGGCAGTGATCCTGCATAATGTTTTGGCTCGGCTGCCTGACCCACACATTGTTGGAACGCTAATGTTGTTGACAGATGTGGATACTTTAGACTTTAGTCTCAGGTCTTCAGTCTACTACTCTGTATTCAAACTATTTCCTCTTCTGGATTTCTTTAATTTGTAAATCGTGTTGGTATTTTTTATTTTTTTCACACTGTTGGATAATCCGGTCCACATGTTTTGTGGATCTGGAGAATATTTGTGAAGCATTTGAATGTAATAGTACTTTATTAATCCTGTGGGGAAAATAGTTGAAGTAACTCATGTAACCAGGAATGGCTTAAGCTGTGGTAAGTAGGGATTTACTGTAGCGGTCAGTGTTGGAGTCGTTTCCGTAGATTTGTTGGAAGGAGAATACTCATGATTGTCTGTGGTGTTTTTGATTTTATGATGAATCTTTGGTTGAACTTTCTTTTAGTCTGTGACTCTGAGGTTGCTAGCCCAAAAGATGACAGCAGATGCTCACCAAAATAGATCATAACTGCTTACAAAATGCTAATAGACATAAAACACTTATATCTGCCTGTTTTAATAGTTCAAACACAAAAACACCTTAATATGATTAGCATGCACCATGGAAACTGTCTTAGCACTAAAACAGAAGCTAATCTCCTCTCTTCAGGGTTCAGCCAATCAGTGACTTGAGTGCTCCAAAATTGGCTGCTTTTGAAATGCTAGCCAATAGCGGGTCAAGTACCATTACATTTACAGGGTTTTTTTTATAACTTATAGCATGAACAAACTTTTTCACATGGGATTTTAATTGCATTTCTTATTTAATGGAAACATCATTCTCAGTTCCTCTTTGCTGTTTCCTCCCGTCTAATCCTATTTAACCCCATCATTTCCTGTCAATTCTTAGTTCTCTCTGCTGACTTTTAGGTTCCTGGTTTATGTGTTTTTGTTCTTCTTTAGCTCCCTGTGTTCCATGTAATTTTTGTAAGTTTTTGCTTTTCATTAAATCTACAATTTCAACGTCTTAGCCTGCTAAATTTGGGTCCAGCACTCCTCACAATATGTTCCTCTTATTTCAATCCTCCAACCACATACGCTACTTTTGACCCATAAAGTGTATGAAAACATTTTTTCCTTCTCAGTGCTTCCATATTGATCTAATTATCTCTGATTTTGTTAATGTGCTTTACCGTAAACTATTTGGTTACAGGCATGTTGCAAGGAAAGTCCCAACTGTTAAAGTTTAATGTTAAAGATGAAGATGCAGACTCCCTAAGGAGGGTTCAGCATAAACATTTTAGAGATTCCACCCAGTGAATGTACCATAACATCACCAGCGTTCCCTGGAGTCCATGCTAAATAAAACTGGGATCTGTTCTCGTCTAAGCATTACAGCAGAGTCATTCGCACAACATTCATTCATATTTAAACAGCTTCGCCTCGTCGTTTGCTCTGTTTTGCAGTGCTACATCTACATCTTTAAACAGTTTTTCTTTAAGTTCAGCAACAGCTCAGCAGAAAAGCTGCAGCGGTATATCCATGCTGAATGTAGGAGCTAAATGGATTTTTTTTTTTTTTTTTAAGTATTCTGAGGGATTATGTAATAAAACTGGTGGAGCAAAACCTCTACATTTCTCTGCAAACTCAAAGTGTCTCATTTGACCCTTGCAATGCATTAAAAAACAGATTACATCTACCCATTTGGAGAAAACACAACACCTCCATCTATATTTTATGACTAAGAAAGATAGCAAAAGAGGCAGAGGCTATGCTTTTTAGGGAAGGCTCCAGTGTTTTGCAACTCTTAAGTCCTTCTATAATTGAACAGCTCTCAAATTCACAAGATTGCCCACATGATTTCCTGGTACCACAATTACAGATGTCGATCATTTCGGGGAGAGCACACCATCACTAGCTAACATCTTACAGTGTTTTTCTCTGGCATATTTGGGCATAAAACTGAAGAAAAAAAATGAAATGTAAAATACAATTTCTGGTGAGGAGTAATTTAAGATACCCCCCATACTTATTCCCATCTGAAATGGTGAGAAAAAAATCAAAACACAGGCATCAAAGGTGTTTTCAAGAGCATAAATCAGCATATAGACCAGGGGTGTCCAAAGTGCGGCCCAGGAGCCATTTGTGGCCCTCGGAAATTGGGTTGCCGGTTCAGGCAAAATCAATATTAGTGAAATTTTCACTGATTCCAGGATGTTTAAAAAGACAGTCAATTAAAATCTTAAAATGGAAAATCTTAATTCATCCAGGATTCTGCTTTTAATTTAATTTATTAGTAAAAGAGACCCAAAGCATCCAGTGTATTTTACTAAAATGTAGACTTGGGTACGACCATTTATTAAACTTGGAAAAATAGAACAAGAGTGAGCCAGAGGCTGTTCATGTAGCTAAAAGGATACAAAAAATCTAGAAAAATATGTAAAAATTGGCACATGATTTACTATTTTATCTGGCAAAGCTGCAAGACCTTTTTTTATTTTAAATCTATAAAGAGCTACAGATATCTGACTGCTTTGTATATTTCATTAAAATATTGTGTGCTTCATGCCAAAAAGTTTGGACACCACCGATATATTTGACAATATTTAGTTTGACTGTTTAAAGCTGCAGTATGTAACTTTTATAAAATCTGTGCAAAGATCAATCTTTTCATGGATTATTATTGAAGAAATCCAACACCTCCTATCTGAAAGTGACTGAACTCAACCACCTTTAATCACAATTTGAACATTTTCTTTGAAAGAAATTATTATTTAACAAAGCATTCCAACTATTTATCATGAATTTAAGGGCAATGGGAGCATTAGAAGTGGTGGATGTTTTGTTTTACAACACAGCAAAGAGCCAGCAGACTCCATTTCACAACTTTTGGTCACACTTTAGGCTAAGTAGGGTGTCGAGTGCTCAGGAGATACTCAGCTCCTCTCTGTGGAGTGAAGTAGAGCTGTGAGGCTCCATGAGCAGCTTGAAGTTGTGCCATTTCATTAACATGAGAATGGGTTGAGAAGGAAAAAGAGAACAACTGTTCACCTTTGAAATGTGGTCAAGTCTCAGGTTGAATTACAAGGCTTTCCCAGCTAAATGCACAGCTAGTCCCTTCATTCCTAGCTTTAGGATACAATTTGGAATAAATTTGGTGATTACATAAAGTGTACAAGGAAACATAAAGAGATTTTCTGACTATAGAGACGTTTTTCGGTCTGATTTTACATCATTCTATCTTTAAGAGTTGCAAACCTCACTGGTGATAGCAAGTTTAAACGCAAAACAAGTTATCTAACAAAAATAATCTACGATGGTCTTGGAAAAAAATTTTAATTAGCCATTTTTCTCCATTTCAAAGTAAAGATAAAACACATTTTGTCTAATTTTTCTTGCTTTCCAACAGTAATTCGTCCAGAGAGAGTTGATTCAGGTTTTTTCAGACTTTGTGCTATTTCTATTACTTTATATGGAGTTGATAAACAATCCTATGAAAGCTTGGTTAGAAGAGGAAATGGCAGCAGTTTGGGTTTGTGCAATGATAGAGCTTTAAGGAAGTGATAATTGCTGTTAGAATGATGATTACATGTAGAGAGGACATCAGCAGTTGTTTGTTGTCTAAAAACTAGATGATATTATTGCAAAAACTCAAAATTACCATGGATATTTTGTATCGTTTCTTGTGCAAATATCTTATTACATTAAAAATAAAACAAAACTAACTTACAAGTAACTTTTCTGCAAGATACAGGAGCCTGTTTTAAGTCAATAAATCCTTAATATTGACAAAAACGTATTACTTTTACTTTAGTTAGATTTGTTCACTTACAACATGGGAAAATGTCTTGCTATACGTGAAATAATCTGCTAGTAGATCTTGAACTTTTTCATCAATATTAAGAAATTATTGACATAAAACAAGTTTCTACATATCTTCCTCAAATGTTACTTGTAAGTTAGTTTTGTCTTATTTCAAGTGCCAAGTTATCGTCACCTTCCTAAAATAATGGCCTAATGTGAAAAAACATCAGCATCTCTTTCTTTCCCATTGATGTTTTAGGCCATTATTTTAGGACCATGACAATATTTCCAATAGAAACTGGACAAACTGGTAAGAATTAGTGTTTTTGCAATGTATGATGCCAAAATAGTAACTGTGGAATTGCCTTAAAAAACTGACCTGGATGTAGATCAACAAGTAACTAAAGCTTCAAATCGGAGCAACGTACTGTTTGGGTAGATTGTAGGATGTAGGAATGAATGTATGCTGACCATAAACCCACACGGGGCTGATGGAGCTGACCATTACTGATCTGGTTCTGCTTCCTTCATTCACAACACAGAATAAACACGGAGCACTGAGGGACAGCAGGAACTGCAGCTCAATAATTCTGGATAAGTGTTGGCATGCATCTACAGTAGCAAATCTGCAGAGTGAAGAGAGTTTGTGAGTGTGCAAGATGTACTTACACGCCAACATGCATTCAGTCTCAGCCGACCAATCAATAAAAACGCCATGAAAGATTTACGAGTCAAGCATCAGTCAAGGACCTGCATGCATGAAAACACCTCTGCAGAGACAGGCCTGGGTTGAAACCCACACTGATTGCTGGCCGAGTCTTTGGACTCACACCAGCAGAGTTCCTGCTTACATACATTTTAAAAGTTGTTTAAACTCAACTTTCTTCATTCTGTTCCAGAGCGACCTATTCATGTTACATTATTTCTGGCTAGCAGTCAGCTGGCATTCTTTCATTCCTGTACATCCCAAAATGCAGACAGATTACAAATGACTCCAAAAAGCAGAGGTTAGTGATGTTCAATACCACCAGTTTTCTGTCCGATCCAATACTTAGTCAAATTCAGGCTGGTGTCAGTAATACCGATCCAATACTTGTACGACCAAAGCAAATCCAGATAAAGTCTAGTAAATCCAAAGAAAGTGTTGCTGTTTTATTAAACGGGATAAATAAAGTTTACATTTCAAAAGTTTTAATTTAAAATGTGGGTAAGAGCAGCACACTGCTCTTACAAATTATGGACTACACCAGGCAGAAGGAAAAGTAGTTCTCCACCAACCAACGAATTTAGACAAGCTCTCAATGGTTCAGTTTCTTTCCACTATATATTAATTTCATATGTTACCTCAAATAGTCGAAGTATCAAAAGTATGAATATTTTGATTTGAGAATTGATTTTAAACCATAAAGATTTAGAATTGGATGTATTATTATTTCAAGACTGATCCGCATATCACTAGTTTCGTTCCATCTTTGAACGTTTTTAAAACGGTGACGGAAAATCCAATGGGCATACATCATTTTGACAGATTACAATTTACCCACTTGTCCACTTTGTGCAGACATGCAAAAATTTTCAACTTCACGCACATCGCATCTTGACATCCGGGAGCTGAAGCCGAAGCGTTATGACAGGATGGTTTGGAGTGCGACCAGTGCAGGAGCGCATTCTGTGGGAAATGTTTCCCGATTTCAAAACTTTGGCTCAAGTGGCGTTTGTAATTCATGTTCAAAGTGCAGCAGCAAATCGCAGATTTATCCTCCAGATCGACATCAAAACCACATTTTATTACACACAACATGTGTGTAATTCAAGTACATGGTCATAATTTAAGTGTGATTGTTTAATTTCATTGTTTATCTGTAGCTACTGAGGCCAAAGTCAGTGGGGTTTTTTGTCACTGCATCCAAAACGTTACATGTATTATCTGCTTGATGTGTTATTGCACAACGTGGATTCTCTGTTCAGCCTGTTAAATATGAATTGAACTGAATGACATGCAATTAAATGTCAATACTATCATTTTAAAGAGTTGGAAAATTTTTGACTGCATCGGTCAAAATGACAATGAACTCTGCAAAAACACAAAATCTTACCAAATATTTTTGTCTGTTTTGTTTGATAACTAAATAGTTTAAGTCAATAATTATTCTATATAGATAAAATATTTTTACTAGAAACCAGACAAAAGTACTCTTAAGATTTTGTGTTTTTGCAGTGAAAGAGTCAAACTTAACCTCTGCCGGAGGAATTTTTTCAGCAGAATTTTTTTGTTAGATAAATTTGAGACACTGGCTGACATAACGTTACAAGGAGGACTGCAGACGATAGCAAGGCAGACAGTGGTAAAGGCAAAGGTCACAGCAGAGTGTATTACATAAGGACGTGATGAGGTCAGGTCACAGTGGGCAGTGGGTGCATCCCCCCAGCTGTTTCTCTGTGTGATCTTTCTGCTGAACCGTGTGACCCCAGGGTGACATACCAACAGAGTCACATGACTGTCTGAACTGTAGCGTAAAGCATTCATGTTCAGAGTTTGGCCTGCAGCCATCCCACAAATAAAAACTGTCATGGGTTTGGTGTAGTTCCTGCTGATCTGAAGAGACTTTATTGTGGGGTTTTCTCTAAATGCTCTGAGCAGAGTCTAAAAATAACATCAGGTAACCACAACCTTATCAATTACATTCACAAGACTTTGAAATCTTTCTTATAGTCATAGTTTGACCCATTGTCTGAGCCCAGTTTGCCTGAGGGAACCCTATCATGAATTCTGTACTCCAACCAAAATAAACCCACTGTCACTCTAATCTCAGCTTTATCTACAATAATAAAATACATCCTCCAGTTTGTTGTGGTGAAGAAGAATCTCTTAATTTACTGGGGTTTGTTTCAGCCTTCGCCTATGGTCATAAGATAAGGACCATGACCAAAAGAACAGGGTAAAAGAATCTGAAATGAGCTTCCTTTGAATGGTAATACGTTTCTATCTATCTATCTAAAAATATCAGAAGATAACCGTCATCCATCTGGCTAGATAGCTCGTTTTGAACACATATTTCCTTACTTATAGCAAGCAAGATAAAAATAACATCAGGTAACCACCATCTATCCAGCTACCTAACTAGCTACCTAGATAGCTATAAGTAGTAAGGAAATGAGTTCAAAATGAGCTAGCTAGCTAGTAAGCTAGCTAGATAGCTACCTATCTAATAGCTAGTTTATTACCTAGCTAGGTAATAAACTTCTTATTACCTAGCCAGATAAAAATAACAGGTAACCACCATCTAACTAGCTTTCTAGCTAGCTAGCTAGCTACCTAGATAGCTATCTAGCTAGATAAAAATAACAGCAGGTAACCACCTAGGTAACTATCTTAGAAGGATAGAAAATTGAATTTTAGATTTTGAAGTTGGTAGAGAATGTCTAACTGTATTCATGCAGATATCAAGCAGAGACGCAATCTAGTGTAAGATTGAGCAACAGTATTGATGTCTTTATGATTCATGATGAGATTTGTTTTTACCTGTATCCTAGCATAGCCATTGTAGGAAAGCTATCAAAGCAGAAAGATTGTCTCTGTTCGACTTACCCATCAATCCTGTGTATGCAGGATTTTGGATCAATAGAACATTTAATGGCTGGATTGTAAATCTCTGAGGTCTTTGGAAGCAGGAGTACCAACATCCATTTTAAAGACATCTTAATTCAGAAATTGATTCATTTTTAGATATTTTGCTGATAAATAGAGTTGGGTCTCATGAGCAGCTAGTGTTCACATCAGTTAGACTGAGAAAGGCGTGCCTCCTTATACCGATATCGTACAGTAGACTCGACCAGGTGAGGGCAACATGGGGGTGAATTAAATCATGATCTTATTCTCTGCATGTTAGCTCAGGTTGTTAGCTCAAAAATAAAACCTATAACACTAAATCACCCCTCTCCCTTTCTTTATACTTCCTCCCAGTTTGTCAATAAGCTTACTTCTTCTCAGTTACATTTACTTGAGTAACTTTTTTAATAAATGTACTGTTAGGAGTATATTTACTCAAGTAATTTCCTGGATGGCTAATTTTTTACTGTTATTTCTGGGTGAATTTCTGTTCTTCATTCAGTGAGATTATTCATAGACATCTGCAGTTTTGGTTAAAGTTTCTTTTGATACTTTGGCTAATTTATGTCAACTACTTCAATTCCCACAAAACTTTATATTTTGGTCTGATTATGTAATTTTTAAATATTAAATGGTTGACGTTTTGATCAGTTACTCGGTACTTGAGAAAGATTTTTTATCAAATATTTTCTTATTTTTAGTTGAGTAATTTCTTATGGCTACTTTTTACTTTTACTTGAGAATAAATATGTTGAAGCAGTACTACTCTCACTTTAGTACAAGTTTTGGGTACTTTATCCACCTCTGTTCTAAACATATTTGGTATTATTTGCGTCAAAAAACATTTTTAAGCCCAAAATGTTCTATATTCATGTTTGAACCCCAAATATAGCACACCCAGTGTGTGTTTTCACCTCTGCTGATGAGGAGTCCTACTTTTCTTGGGTATGGTAACAACAAAGGACAATGAGGATTGTGTTCTGGACCGTGTTTCACCAACCCGCCTCTGGCAAGGACGAGAAGTAATCAAGTCCACTCACTTTCCCTCCCAACAAGCCATGCGTGTAATTTAAGAGTAACGTGAAATTAGGGCAGTGTACAGGCAGCAGAAACAGGAACAGTGTTGATGCTAAGGTGATGCATTTTGTTGACTTCTCATGTTAATGGATAACCATAAACTTTCTAAGATCTGAGCGTAGAGGAGGTTTTGGCAACACTCCGCAGGTGTGATACCTGAGCAGGAAAGTCAGGGTGAATTAATGTGGGGGTGTGGGAATCTGTCACTCTGTGAGGGAGACTTAGCTCTTATTACCAAACAATCAGCACCTAACCCTCGTAACCTAAACCTTCCTCCTATTTTCCTTTCACTTAAATCCACACCTCAGATTTATGGACACACTCCCTCAGAGAGACAGCAGTAAATGTTCTGGATTGAGGGTTTTTTTAGTCAATTTTACCAAAGATTGCACATTCTGGATTGTTTGAACAGTGAAGCACATTATATCTATAATTACAGGCATATCTTAGTCTCCAATAGAGGCTTAGTTGCAGGTGTTGTTAATTCCAGTGTTTATTTATAATGTCTTTTCGATGGCGTTTTATGTAAAAAGAAAAATAATAAACCTTCATCCATCCAAGCACTGAAATATGTAGTTTTCGCAGCCAATTTTAGTGATAACATTTCTGAAGGGAAAACTGTAATATTTCCAGCCAGTAATTAATGTCTCAACCATCTGGACATTATTAATTTGTCTTCTTAATGGAGCCATCATCCAAAACATTCTGTCTTGAGAAATAAGGCTTTCATTCAGGAAACAGCTTGCAGGAGAATGACAGGAAATTACTCTTAAAAGTGGGATTTTTTTTTTTGCTCTGATCCTAACGTGCTTTTGCGCCATTTGTCCACATCAACAATATCTTTTTAAAATAATTGCACTCATACTTCTAACACTCAAAAGTATCAATTTTGTGTTTTTTCTCGTGCAAAATAAAAAGCTGAGCCCTTATTTCTCCTGGTTAGCAACAATATTTTGGAATGAGGTGGTTTTTCGGCTGTGTCAAAATTTGTGTATTTTGCAAAACTGTAATGGAAACACGAGTCATCAACAACTGGATGTTACTACTGGAAGAAACGGCAAAGAAGACGACAGGAAGTGGTGGGAAGATGATGGTGCAGCATGTTTTTTAATGATTTATCACATGAACAAACTTATCCACATGTGATTTTAATTGCATTTTTTATTTAATGAAAACACTAGGTTTGTGAAATTGTGATTACTGACATTAGTGAATATTGACAACGTTTTGTTCACATTTGTAATGGAAACGCAGCCACTGTCATCAATCTCAAACCTTTTAGAATCTATCAAATCAACTACATGTGCTAATGAGTCTGCTTATGTTAATGTCGCTGCTCATAATAAATAGAAAAAGCTGATAATGTGCAATCAATGGATCGAAGGAAGCAGAGCAAAGGGAAGAGGCATGATAACGAAGCAAAAAGGTTACAGAGTTCAGAAATCTCAGAGAAGTTGCTGCTAAAGTTTTACTTGTCAGCTAACTTCCCTTAAACATTCAAAACTGTGGAGGAAAATCATCCTTTGATGTATGCAGAAATTAAAACGAGTTTTCTGGCTCCCATCTCCCTCAGCTCTTTTGCAAGAAACCAACATCAGGGACTAGCAGTGACAGCAAAGCTCCCTCTCTTATTCTCTCACTTAGCCAGTCACAAATACTTTACGGTTTGCTCTGAGAGTCATACACTCCAACTAAAACATGGTGCTCCCACAACTTAGGAGGAAATAAAGAACCCAGATGCTGCTAATTAATGCACTGATTAACTGATTAATCAGTTGAAAGTTGACAGCTTGTTGGTCTAGATTATACAGGTGTATTAGTACAATGGTAGGGTGGAAAGACACACAAAATGACATCAAAGAAAACAATTGTTGCCTCCCATCAATCTGGGAAAGATTTGGGGACTACTTTTCAAAACTTTGAGATTCATTACTCTGCAGAAAGAGAAAGTATTCACAAGTGGAAAGATTTTAATTATCTGCCCAGAAATATAGGCAATAAGATAAGTCAAAGACAAAAAACATTATCGCTAAATTTTCTACTATTTAGTAAATATAAATAATTCTGGTAAATCTAGCTAACCTAAAACTAGAGAAATTTGGTCTCATTTTAGTTCACAGACAAAAAACATTTAATGTATTTTAATTGGTGTATGTAAACTTATGGTTTTAACTTTAAGTGCAATGTTCAAAGAAATTGCAAAAAAAATGAAGAACCTAATCAGACTCTACGACTCTGAGTTAAGAGTTTAGTCCATGACAAGATAGTTTGAAAAAAGACTAAACGGGTCGGTTTGTTTGGAAGAAAAAATCTCTTGAAGAAAGAACAGAGCAGGATGATGTAGGTGTGCAAAGTTGAATCTAAATTATTCTAAATCCTCCTGGAACTACGTTCTTTGGATAGGTGAGACCAGAGTACAGATTTTTCTCCAAGTTTTAGTTGTTGTAGGATTTATTTTCTGTGTTTAGTAAAAGACAACAAGCCATTTCCCCCGCTACTGCTAGACTAGTGTGTTTGTTTTTGGTTGTATTGACCCATAATGCCCATAGTCCACTTCCTGCTTTTGGAGCGGTCTACACCGCTCGGTGTTCACATATGCATTCAAACCACACCAGAGTTCACTTCAACCAAACTGGCACACAGACCTTGTAGGCAAACATACTGGAGTTGGATTAAACTGGACTGAACATGGCTGGTGTGAATGCACCAAAAGAGTTTAGAAAACACAAGACAGATATTCCTCAACAGAGAAAACATCCCAGCCAAACTAACGAACATCCCACCAACCAATCAATCACTGAAGATACTAGGAAACCACTTTCTATTTTACACAACCTGCACGATATGTGTTGGAAAAAAATCCCACACATCCTCCACAATGGCAGCCTTACCTATGTAAAAGGGATTTAGCTGCTGGCTTAACCCAAGACAACTTGTTGATAAAGCAGTAAGATGATGTATAGCCATGATGATAACATTCTAATACTCCATGAATCTTTAATCAAGGCCTTGACCAGACGATTCCACTGAGCCACGACGGATTAACATTCCAAAGGCTTCACCACGCCTGATCCCATCTCCTCTTTGCCTCTTTATGCCACTTCACCCCTGACGGCCATGATGAGCCTGGGACACGGAGATAAAGGAGGCGAAGGCGGTAAAATTATCGCACCAGTGAGCCGAGCAGAAGCCAGAGAGGAGAACAGAGCTCTTCTGCTGGATGACGTCTGTGTGTTTCACTTTGACTTCACCACTTTAAGAAAACATGCAAGAATTTAAACCAGTTGATTAATTAGCAGTGACAATTATCTCCATTTTGTACTATGTATTATGAAGCTTTTAATAAAGTTTCATAATACATAAATTTATCAACTTTGCCCTACAAATATAGGTTTCTTTCAACATCACCACAACCTAAGGGTCAATCTGTGTTCACTCCAGTCTGTCTTGGGAAGCTTGTGAGAAAGATATCTTGGTTTCTTCAGTCCTGGACCTGTTACCACGGTAACACTGCTGTCCAAACTTCTGGGCCAAATTCGCAAAAGTGAAATCATTCAGGGGTGGGTCATACTTAAAGTAAAATCTTCTTATTGTGAACATTTTTCTTCTTTGTGCTCAGAAATTAATCAAATATTCAGTATTTTAATGGAACAAAGTAAAAACAAGAGAGTATTTTAGGCAGAGTTGTGTAGCAACTAGTTACATTTACTTTTGTAACTATTGAAAAAAATACTGTTAGGAGTATTTTTACTACTTGTACCTTTTCTTTTACTTAAGTAATTTTATTATTAAGTCTTACTTGAGTAAAATTTCTAGATTTTCTAACCACTGAATGAAAAACAAAATGTTTTAACCAGACACACACCTGCAGTTTTTAATAAAGTTTCTTAAGTTTTATACTGAAAGAAACTGATTTGGAAACATTTTCTTTTGCAGGATTTTATTATTGTTTGTTACTTATATGAATTATTGCCATTAAAATATCAAAATTTCCACTTAACTTTGTATTTTGTTCCATCTGATTATATAACTTTTAATATTAAATAACCAATAAATTGATCACTTACTCAGTACTTGAGTACACTATTTACCACTGATTTAAGGTCCGAAAGGTCAGAAAGGAGTCCTGGTTCCTGTTTATATCTGTGGCCCAACTTAATAGGATATGAAATGCCAAAAAACATAAATGATAAAATAAAAATGCTTTGTGTTGCACCTAATATCAATCTGGGCAAATACAACCAAAACAAAGACGCTAGCCTGGCGCTAGCAGAAGAAATTACTCGTGGGATTTTGCCAAAGTCAAAACAGAAATTCTAACCGCTAAAATTATGACACTACTCCATTATTGTTTTCATTTTGCGAAGAAGAAAGTTGCACTTAGTGTCATTTCCTTCAGTGGTTCTTGGTGCAGCGCCACCACAGGCGAGGAGGTGAACAGTTTTTTTTATTAATTTTGAACTGTCTGACAAAGAGAAGACAGTTCAAAGACAGAACAAACTGAAAATGTAAAAAAAAGTTACAAACTTAATGAAACTCAGACAAATTTTCCATCAGCAGTCTTCTCCAAAAGATTTTTTCATTGTTCTTATTTTACATTCAAATTCTCAAAAAAAATCTTTTTCGGGGATATCTATTATGGAATGGAATATCTATTAAATTTGTCAGCAATGAATTAGTATAATTTATCTTTCCGAAAGGCGAATCAGTGAAATAAATTACCTTTTGGATAATGTTCTCATTTATTAAGTAATATCTGTGCTGGTCAATCCTCAAACACCTCCTCCTCTCTGTCTTCCCCTCTTTTCTCTGCTGGTTGTGTGGACGAGGGTCCTGACTGGTCTTGCAGAGTCTCTGCAGAACACAGAAACAGCAGAAACAAACACTTCAAATCAATGCGATCTGTAGGAACGCATCTCGTTTGAGAGTGTGAGACAGGAGGTGGGTGGCAGCAGCTGAGATGCAAAGCCATTTCTCTCTGCTTGTTCCCTAACGGGGCTGACAGATGGAGATCAGATGATCGGTCTTTATCTCGTTCTGTCCCTAGCTTTGTTTTTCTGTTTTGTGGAGTTAAAGACACACTGTGGGGGTGTGAGTCGAGTCTTTGGGAGGCCAGGAGTTTTGAAAAACAGAGACTGTATGGGTTTATTGTCTATGATGGCATACTGAGAAAATTTCAGCTAAAAAACCCAGGAATTTTGAGATGAATTTCAGAAATTTTCTACAAAAAACAAGGAAATTTGAGTTTCAAAAGTCAAACCTTTTCAACTTTGAAACTCAGTAAATTTCCAATAATCAACACTTTTCTTCTAGTAAACTTTTAACTTTTGAAATTCAGAAATACCCACTTCTTTTATTAAAGGAATTTTCTGACTCATAAATGTCAATGTTTTACTAGAAAATGTATAAGGTCCACCTAAAAAGTTTCACGTTTCTTTCTAGAATTTTTTTTTACATCTCAATTTTTTTTTCTGCCATATTTTCAACTTTTGAAACTCAGAAATTGCCTTGTTTTTTCTCAGAAAATTTCTGAGATTAATCAAAACATTTCAGAAGTTTTTTTGCAGATATTTACTCTCTTTTTCATTTTTATATAAAATGATAAGCTATCATAGCACTCCAGCTTTTATCGATGTATTGAAACTGGAACTGTTAAATGCAACCGTTCTGCTACGGACCAGTACTCCCATTATGGAGAAAGTGCTTACTAAAGAATAGAAACCAGTGCAGTATAACGACAGCTGTGAAAGCTATAAAATGTTCATCATTTCACTGAGAATGCAACAATACCCAAGAGTGATAAAATCTCAAACTCAATCAGACGTGTTTATTAAAAGTTGTGTTGGCTTCCTTTTCTTTTTTCTTGGCTGCTTTATTCCATCTTCAATTGGTTTTATTCAAATTAGGATTTTTTTTCTGTCACCAGAAGACAGTTTGACAGTCTGCGTTCTCGCAGTCTGCTCTTTGATTCATGACTCTGAAATGAGAATAAAAATATCAATGAAATCAGTAGAAAATTCACAGCATCACAGTGAGAAACTGATTAAAACTGACTACATTAACAAACTGTACAGTTTCAAACTGTTTGATCGTCTTCTGAACAGACATAAATGGAACAAATTTATGTTCTCTATGGCGCGTGTCAGATAGAAAGAGGGACAGTTATTATTCACTAGGAATATTGAGCTTTTGCAATATTAAAACAGAAAATTATTTCATGTCAACGTGAACATGAGTTGATGTTATGAACCCCAGATACAAAGCGGAAGCGGTGCATTTTTGCATCACATTATACTGTCATGACATGAGGACGGTTGTAACAAATATGGAATAAACATTTGTGATTTTTTTAATTTATGCATTTCAAACTGGTTTTTAAAAACAGGAAAACAAGCAACCAGTAGGACAGAAATAAAAGATGTGAATACATAACCAAAAACAAAATAATTTGTACTTTTCTGTTTGAAAAGGAGTAGGAAGAAGTGAACACTGATTTAATTTCACCCCTTATCTCAATTTGATGACATATGTTACTTACCGACAAAACTTTGTAATTAAATAATGTACATGTTCCTGTTCAACATACTGTGCTAAAGTTCCAACAAATAAATTACATAGACAAAATTATTAAAAACTAACTCTTATAATAATAAAAATCTATGGATACATAATAATAATAATGAAGACAACAGTAAATAACAACTGGACATAACTTCTATTTAATCTGTGTTATACAACAATAAACAAAAAATAAAAACTGAGATAAAAACGTAGACAATAATGATAGTACAACAATAATGACCTCATAATGTTAACAGTAAAACAGAGGAAAGGAAGGAAAAAAAACTCAATTTGTGTTATTTCCCTATTTTTGTAAGTGACATCATACTGCAGCTTTAAAGTCAGACTGGTTTCTATTCATAGTCCTAATCATCTTGATCGAATGATAAAACGCATTAAATCAAAATAAATAATACAATAATTCACCTCACTTGATGCTGATACCCCTACATTAAATGCAAAGCAATTAGTTACATTCAGTAATAAGTGGAGTCCATCTTGTGTTTAATTTAAGTTCATATTTAAAGGGAAATAAAATAAAAAGCATTTTCTACATCAGTAGTAAACCCCTCTCTGGACTACGTGCCCCCTCCGCTGCAGACCTCCAGCAGAGAGCTACAAGCCGGTACGTCGGCCCGCCTGGCCCCGGCCCCATGGCTGGATCCATTATCTGGACCGCCTGAATGCAGCGTGCTGCTGGGGCCCATTTTTCTGCTTGTCTGCAGGGGCCCCATAAGCTGCTGACACACTATTGTATCTTCCTGACCCTGAATGACCCACCAGGTAACACCACTGCAAAAACCCACAGACCGATTCAGGAGGACAGGGTTAGAAATTATAAGAGTTCAGTTTTAGTTTGTTGTGACTTTTGTTTGTCTAATTCAGTTTGAGTGTGTTTGCTAGTTTTTATTAGTCTTTATTAGCCAAATATTTCAGTTTGGAGTTTTAGGTGCAGAATTCAAAAAGTTTAAAGTATTGCATTGTGATTGACTAATGAATACTCAACAGAAGACATCATTTTCAAAACATTTATCTAGCCTAGCGTAGCGAGGAAAATGGAGTGCCGTAACTTCCTGATAAATGACAAACTGCTTGTGTGAGGGAAAAAATCTATTTTAAATCAGCTTAAAAGGCTAACAAACAGATTCATAAACACAAAAACAAATGATTTTATGTCTAATTTATGTTTTAGACATACTGTAGTTCCCTTTATGGTTTTTCCCGAATAACTGCTGTTTTTATTTATTTAAATTAAAAAATGTTTTCTCAGTTTCAGTTTTTGTTTTGTGTTGCAGCAGAGATATGAAGATTGAGCTTTCTGTTATATTCAGCAGTTAATTCCTGTCCCTAAATGATAGCTGACCACATTTGCTCCACACAGTTTGAAGAAACGAAGGCATTTTGGGGGGTTTTAATTCAGGAAACGACAGCACTGAACATGGATGGGGCCTGAATAAACAGATCCAGCAGGAAGAGGTGGCAGGAAGGAGGAGTGAGAGCAGAAACGACAGGAAATATGGACGATTGGCAACTATGGCTGAGATAAGAGGGTGGAGAGGCGAAAAGGAGCCGTACAGAAAGGAAACGCTCGCGGCTGAGGACAGACTGCTGGGTTTCCATGGCGACAGAGTTTCCTTTTTATTTTTCATACTGCGTTCATAACCATAAAGCTGTGAGAACCCCCTTCATTTATAAAGAGGAAACATTTTTTCGTGTTTTTACAGGTGCAAATGGCAGGTTTGATTGCCTTATTCATTGCCTCAACATCTCAGACACGGTGACGTTGCCACTAACGCCGGTCGTGAAATTCAAGTCGGTATATAGGTACGTCTGCGTCCCAGGAAAGGGTCACGCCAACCCCAGGGGCCCTGCAGAGGGGTCAGACCGAGCAGCTCCAACATTTCAGAGTAAACACCAGCTAAGGAATTTACTTTATTTAGGAGTTCAGCTATTAGAAAACATGAAAGCTATTGTTTGCATGTTGCACTGCAAAAGTAATAATTATTTAAGATTTTATCCAAACTTAATCCTGGCACAGTTTCTTAAATGACTCGTTATTTATGTAAATCACAGCAAAAATTTGTTTTTTAGCTGGAAACATTTAGCAACTCCTGTAAGATGGCTGTAATTTTGATGTAGAAGAAAATGAAAAAACTGACCTGCTAAATTCCTGGTATTGGAAAGAAAAGGCATTTTTTTGACTTAAAGTCAGGGCTTTTTATCAGCGGTGTGTGATAGTGATACTTTTTTATTATTTAAGTTTGATGAATCATTCAACCTCTGACCTTGAGGTGTTTTGGTGATTTTTTTTTGTCTGAATTATTGAATTAAAACCAAGAACAGACGCATTTGGATAAAGTTTATAGGTACCTACAAAATGCTTTCGTAACACTTTATCACAATAAACAGAAACCAAGGAAAGAAGAAGAGATGTGGGGTTTTTTTTCTAAATAAAATTCAAAAAAAGATCACTGAAGAGCAAATCACATTTTTTTAGAGTTGAAAAACTATTTCATATACAAAAATGAAATAAAATTTCAAGAGGTAACTAAAGTATTAATCGATTCAAAACAGATTCCGACTTTGCATCAATACGATCAATATTTCGGATAAATTGCCCTCTTTACTTTGTGTTTTGAGTTGAATATTGATCTTTCTATATCCTTTTAATCATTGATGCACCGACTGTATTTTTTGACTGAAACTGATGTTTTGAAGTTGGAGTCTGATGCTGTTAATTGCTGATTACTGCTGACCTTGATGGGTATTTTCACCTGCATATCATGGGAGTTATTTGTTTTATGAATACAGTGAGAGCAGATACTTCTTCAGAACCATTTCTACAAAGAACCACTGCACAGTTAAAGTTAAAATACACACACCAACAACAAACATTTGAACACCTACACACACAAAAAAACATTCCAGTTGTTTTTGAAGATGTTGCAATATATATCTAATTATTTATAAATATGAAATGTCTAAATTGTTAGTCATAAGCTGCCACTTTCCATTTAAATCAAGGTTTTGGTGGTAAATTGAGAAAACCAGGTCATACGTGTCAATGTAAGAAGTGTTGTTTCAGAGATTAAAGGGGAAATTCCACGAACACTGCCTGTGGCAAGAATACAGTTTGGGGTTATCTCGTGTCACCATCATGGAAATATTTCACCCACATTGCCCTCATATCAACACCTGCCTGACTGCTGCCAAACACACCAGAAGTAGCTCTTTTAATAAAGAGTGAAAAGTGTTAAAATGTTGTCTCATCGCTGCTGCAGGCTCAGGATGTATCTTCAGATAAGCATCAGATGTTTCCCCACAGGGCAGAGCGTGTTTTCTGTTGCTTCTCTGTGATTTTCCTTTGAAATCCTACTAGAAACAGTGATTCACACTTTCTGGATTCGATCCATTTACGGTTGACTTTAATAAAACGCAGGTGTGTTAATCTTGAGTCATTTGGGTCACTTTGTTAGGAAATGGTCACATTAGCAGATTCCGGCACAGATGAAACTTATTTTTTAACAAAAAAACACACACTGTTAGTGAGCAAAAACGGTTGAAGTCTTTGGTTAGACTTGGATACATCCATTCATCCATCCAATTTTGCACATTTTTGAACTTCCATTTTCGTTTTGACTGCTTCTAAAACAGTTCAAGCACTTAAAAAAAGCAACAAAAAACAGTTGTTTTCTGGTGTCTAGAAAACGAGCTATTTCAAATACCTCCTGATTAAGTCCCATACCAAAGGCACTGCAACGTTACCTAGCAACCCCAACAGAGTTCCCCCCTTGCCTAGCAAGCCCAGAGTAGCTCTAGCACATTTGGTCACCTAGTTTTATTACTGCTGTACAATGGCTGCTGGAAAAGGCAAGCGTTTTGTTGTTGACTTACCATCCAGAAACCACTTGCTGCATTCTCGTTGACTGTGCAGGAGACTCCACTTCTGCTTTTCAAAGATGTATGGTTGCATAATGGCGCTTCTGTTTCCAGCCATTTTTATGTGTGAGTGTAAACGTTGACTTTTGGGAGCGTAGCCAGCAGAAGCTTCTTTGGATTTAAAGTGCCAAAGGCCCTAAAACAGTTCAAAATAAGCAGAAAGTCCTTAGGAGAGGTTTGGTACATCTACATTTTCAAACAAGATTTCAATAAACGTTCTTTAAAAATCAGACAAAGGAGGAACATCCCCAAAGGAAAAAATATTTCCAGTTTTCTAACTCAGTAACATGCGTCAGATTTGTTACACAAGGCCTTTCAGACACACCCCTGTTGGATATGATAACTAGTGAAGCAAAAACGAGCCTCATATCAAGTTACTGTTTAATCCTCATGAACTTTAACTTGTTATAAAATAAAGCAATGAAGGAGTGGTAATCATGACTGGACACTAAATTAATCCACAAATATTTGGAGAATCTAACAAATTTCATTCTTATGGGTTGAATAAAGTGACTCATGACTAATTCTGCTCCTGACTGTAATTGTTGAGCCAAAGTTAAAAAAAACCCTTTCTGTTATTTATAAATAGACAATTCAATAAAAATTAGCTTAGCTGGATAACATGAGCTTCCTTCATATTATTCTAACCAGTAAGACCAGTTAAGTGTTGCATGTTCTCACTTATTCAGTTACAAGAGGAGAGTTTTAAGCAATCAAAACAAACATTAAACAGCAAAGAAAACTCGCTGAGTGTCCTGCTAATCCTGTGATCAATGTAATCCCAAGGGAATTATTGATTTTATTAGCGAGAAGAAAGAACAATGAACTGTAAAAACATGCCTTCATTTTAAGAATATTAACATAAAGGTCTAATCTGAGCTTAATTTTGATTTAAATTAAATTCAAAAATACATTATTTCCTAAGGAAAATTAAATGTTGTCATAACTTAAATCATCCAAGCTTTGCCGTTTGCTTACAAAAAAGCACAGTATGAAAACAAACTAAAAAGATAAAGTCCAGTTTTGGTCTGTTTCAAATTACATCTTTAAATTCAGCTTTTAATCCTGGGAAATCTACAGAAATCTGCGTTTGCTCTCTTTTAGCCTGATGGACATTCAGTAGCTTTTAGCTAAAAGACAAGTATTCACATTTTAGACTGATTTTAATATGTTATGAGACTGATCAGTTTAGGACCATTACTATAATCTAATGTACTTTTAACTACATTACAATTTTGACAAGCATCCCTTTTCCTGCAGTCCACGAAACACAACATGATGTTGAATTGTAGCAGGATGGAAATTAAGATGCAGCTGTTGTATAACTAAGGTGGTTCTGTCAAGTAACAACCATACAGACATGATCGGATTACTGAGAGATTTAAAGGCTGAGGAAGCTGAAGACACTCTAAAATACACTCAGACATTTCCTCATTTCCATAGGAAATTTCCATTCATTTTTTAAATAAAACAGAAACTAAATAAGCAGAACATATCCTGATTGCTTGTTACTGAATTAACCTCCGCCGGCGAAGGCGTAACTAGAAACCATGTTAGGTTAAACAGGTCGCACCTGTTTATTAGCATGGCTGTATGTTGGGAGATAACTGGTTGAGTAAACACAAACAGGTGTTGTGTGTTTGCTTGCTGTGACTCAGCTGTACGCCGAGACTTCACAGATCTGTGTTTATGCTAATTTGGGAGAGAAAATATTGCAGTGTTCGGACGCAGCTCTGTGATTCATTTCCACGTGCCTATGCCATAGTTTTGATGGCTATTTATGAATAAGTATGCCGTTTTGATAGGTGTTTGTTTCATATAATGTGTGGATGTGCAATAATTATCTCCAGCTGAGCAGAAACAAAACTAAACATATTATCTTGGGGTCTAAAGAGGAAGCTAGGAACAGGCAATCAGGTTGAAATCTGGGTGTAGTGATGGACTCAAACCTAAACCTTCAGAGCCACATAAAGGCAGTTACAAAGTCAGCCTTCTGTCACCTGAAGAACATAAAGGTTACTTTAAATCTAGACTAAAAACCTACTTGTTTATAGTTTCTTGTGAACCACAAATGTATCTTAAAATACAACGCATGTTTAAATAATCTTATTTCACAACTTGTTAGCTCTTAAAATTACTGCTGAAAAATTTAAGTCTGTAAGCATGGGTTTAAAATGGCTTAAATATTTGCAAATTCAACAAAATTAAAAAAACATTGCTCACCGATTTCAGAAGAGGGAGCACAACTACACAAAATGGCGCCGCCTCTGACCAAATACTCTACAACCAGAACGGGGAAATGCAAACTTGTTAATATTGGTGAACTAAACCCATCACTCTAGTAGTAAACATACATCAGTTTTATATTGTTTTTATTCCTGTTTACCATGAATCTCCGTCTCCTTCTTTCCGTTAGCTGAATATGTACTAGCATTCAGTTGGCCATCTCCGTCTGAGAAGGAGGTGATGGGCGGGACAATGCGGCATTTGGAAGCAGCTCATTGGTTAGCTGAAACGTGACTTAACAGTAAACTCCGGAAGTACGTAGTGAACCGAACTAGTTAATAACGGTGAACTTAGCTCATTGTTCTAGCCATAAAACATGCTATACATTAGCAACGTTTGCTAGCTATTAATTTTATATCGTTTTTGTACCCCTCTTCATTCAGTTAGCTGCTCAGCCACCACCGTCTGAGGTGGTGGGTGGGACAATGCGCCATTTGGAAGCCGCTCATTGGCTGGACGAAACATTTTACTTAACAGTACTTCTTTCCTACTCCTGAAGTACGGAGAGAAACTAGTTAATAATGGTGAACTTATCTCATTGTACTAGCCGGAAATATGCATAAAATCTTGTTAAGCATTAGCAACGTTTGCTAACTACTTATTTTAAATCTTTTTTGTACCCGTTTTCCATGAATCTCCGCCTCCTTCATTCAGTTAGCTGCTGAGAGCAGGATCCCTCTGAGAAGGATGTGGTGGGCGGGATAATACGCCACTTGGAAGCAGCTCATTGGCTGCTTCCAAGTGGCATCAGCCAATGAGCCTTCTACAGACTTTAAACTGAGATCAATCAGATGTGAAACCGATTTTGCCATTGAAATGGTTTCATTTAGACTAAAGTCTGATTTGTTTAATTAGATAGGTCAGATTTGAAAGTAACTATGACTGTGAAATAAAATAGTTAGTGAGAAACTATTACTATAGGCAGGTAACAGAGAAAGGGGGAAGCCCACAGTTTATCCCTCATTGTCGCCATTGATTAAATTAGCAGCCGGCAAGTCGCCAATTGACTAAGGAGGCAGAGTGCAAGCAGGCACTCCATTAATATCAGCCTGTGCTCACCTCAGCTGTAACTTCACTGCTTGCTTAACAACAGCCATTCATCCTGATGTTTCCAGAGAGCAGTGATGGAGCGCCCAGGGAGGGCCGCAGCGCCCAGCGGGTCAGCCGACAACCGCTCCGTTCGTTTGTGTCACTGTGGGAAGGAGAGATGGAAGAAATGTGAAAATAAACCAAAACCAGAGGGGGGGACTTGGTGAAAGAGTGAGATGATGAGATGGCAGGGAGAAACTGAGAAAACAAGCAGAGGAGAGCTAAGAGTGGGAAGATGGAGGGCGAAGTGGACATTCTGAGATTAAAAAAGGGTTTGAGATTGGTTTTAATGCCGTGCTAAGATAATATTTGAATATGTTCTCACATATAAGTTTCTATATCATGGAGACTGTGAGAGGGAGTCAAGTGAGGCAGAAAAAAAAATTTTTATTGATATTTTTTACAAGACGCTTTAAGACGACGGGAGAGCAAGAGGAAGTTTATTTTACTTACACTTCAGTTCAATTTAGCAACATTTTCAATTGATTTTAGGTGCAAAAACCTCAGTTTTGGTTTGGTTTAAGTGAACTCTGTTGCATTCCTACTGCATGTGTGATCAGAGACGGCTCAAAAGCGGGAACCGAACTACAGCGCAGGGCATTCTGGGTAAATACAACCAAAACAAACACTAATGCTAGCGGGAGAAATGGCTCATGAATCATCTTTTACCAAAAGCAAATGAGAAATCCTGAAACCTCAATTTTTTACATTTTGTTTTACATCACAGGCGATGAGGGGAACAGCTTTTTCAAAGGAGTTCAGTTCGTTTGACACAGTTCAGTGTAAAAGTGAACTGCAGCAGCTAAAAATGTAACAAATGTAATTTTGAACTGAATCTCCCAGACTGAGGTGAAAACTCCCTAAAAGAGTTTTTTTAATGGAGTGCTAAGGTAATATTTGAATATGTTTTCACAAACAAGCTCCTATATCATGTAGATTGTGAGAGGGAGACAAGTGGGGGAGAAAAAATAAATTTTTATTATCACTTTCGTTTCCCATTTACTTGCAGGGAGTTTTAAGATGAGAAGCAGGAATCTAATCAGAAAGCAGAGCAGGAGGGAAAGTTAATTTCCCAAAATGTAACTCTGGACATTCTTCACACTTAAGCTTGATTTAAGGACATTTTCAATTGATTTATTATGATGGAAAGTACTTTCCTTTGGGGATTAACTGCTCAAACTGAATTTTTAATTTACACACTGCACCTCTGCAGTACTGCCAGCGTTGCAATGAGGTGACTGTTGATTCGTGGGTGTGGAAGTGGGTTGAAAAGGACACGTTTGGCTCACCAAATGGAGTTTAAGGGGGAGGTAAGGGGTCACCAGAGGGCTGTGAGGTGATGGTTTACTTTGCACAATTCCAGGGGATTAGAGGCTTCGCTTATTCAGGGAATGCATGCAGATCCTAATTATTCAAAGTCTTGCAGAGGATTGATGACACGTCGAGATCACACACCACCTCCAGAGAGAAAAACAAGCAGGAGCGGAGGAGTGAAAAACTTAGGGAGGTGACTGGAAGGCTGGGGGCGCAGAGGAAAAAAAAAAAAAAAGATTTCAGATTGAGAGTGGATTTGGACGAAAGAACTGGAGGTTAAAATGAAAATAAGTGTCACTCAGAGAGGAGGAGAAGGAGCGCTGTGGTGAGAAACAATAAAGAGGAGAGATAGAGAGGGATCTGCTTTTTCATTATTTAAAACACAGCCAGGTGTTGAGACGCTGTCACCTTCGCATCAAAGATTTACACACAAATAAAAAAACAATATTCCGGTTCAGAACTGCCAAACAAAGACATTAAAAATGTGATATGCAAAGTTTGAAAGAAAATATAATTCAAGTTTATTCACACTCCGCTGGTTGCAGGTTAAAGCTGAATTTCTGAACTATGTGTTTTTGTTCCTTAGTGTAAAGTAAGAGATGCGTATTTGTCCAGAAACAAAGCAAACCCGCAGCATCACACAAAATGGAGAGGCGATTTTAGCAGTTTTAGGATTTCTGTTTAGACTTTGGCAAAAAAAAACATTTCTCCTGTTAGCATTAGAACCGCGTATTTGTTTTGGTTGTATTTACCCAGAATGCTATCTGCTGTAGTCCACTTCCTGCTTTTGGAGCGGTCTCCAATTCGCTTGGCGTTCACATACACATTCGAACCGCATCAGAATTAACTTCAAACTGAGGTTTGTAGGCAGTCCGCATCAGAGTTTGATTACAAATTCACACCTTAAAAACGACCTGGACTTTCTGGACAAATGGACTGGAGTTAGATTAAAGCCAGAGTTGGGTAGTAACTAGTTACGTTTACTCACTTACATTTACAATTACATTTATTGGACCTGTTACTGTGGTAATTTCTTGGGAGCCCACTTTTTACTTTAGTAAAAATATTTTGAAGTAGAGCTACTCTTTCTTGAATGTAGAATTTGGGTACGTTTGGCATGAATGTACTCTGATATTGACTGGTCAGCTGAATAATAACACTCTACACCACTGGGAAAATAAAAGAGAAAAACACAAAAAGAAACAAAAATGAACTTTTTGTTAAACAGAAATTCTGGTTCATTGCTGTTGAACTCCCACATAACTCTTATTTTTTGAGAAAATCTCCCACACAACAAAAGTCCTGCTACCACTACGCTGTGCATTCATTGAACAAAAGCTCCACTGTGGCGTACACCGCAACACGGAAACACAACTCCAGTCTGGATTTTCATTCCTCCTGAAAAAGAGCTCAACAGGCGATTCAAAACAAAAAGAACACATGTAGGGGTGTGTGCGTGTGTGTGGGGGTGTGTGGGGGTGTGTGTGTGCACCCACAGCACATACTGGGTAGGAGAGAAGGTGTTTTTCAGGTGATGCATCTCACACACACACACACACACACACCCACACACACAGATCAGGGCTACAGGAGACGAGTGGCTCTGATCATTTTTCAGCCCCTAGGAGTCTGTCAGTTGTAGGACTAAATGTTTTGGGAAACCACCATTTGAGAGAATAAACAGAAGTGTGTGTGTTAATGTTATGAGTGCTTTTAGTATAAAAGTCAGCTGTAGTCAATAGCTGGTTTTCCATTACAAATGTGTGCAAAACTATAATATTCTGCTAAAGTCAAAAAAACACACATTTGCAATTGCGGTGTCAAGTTTGTTCACAGAACAAGTCATTAAAAGTCATCCTCCTACTACTTCCTGTCACTTTCTTCTTCGTGGTTTGTGCCAGAATCAACATCTGGGTGTTGATCATGCGAAAAAAGTGTTTCATGGCATTTCTGCACAAGCCAATTTTGATATGGTCAAAAAACCACCAAACCTTTTTAGCAAAAAATGTGTTTTTTTTTATTCGTCTGCTTCAGTTGAGCAAATTTATTTCCGTAATTCCAATTTCCTTAATTCTGAGGTCAATGGAAACGCTGATAGTGATCTTAAAGTCATTAGCTGCGTTTTCATTACAAATGAGCACAAAACGTTGTCAAGATTCCTCTAACATTGAAAAAACACAATTTTGCAATTGCTGTGTTTCCATTAGATAAGAAAGTCAATTAAGATCACACATGAATAACTTAAAAAACACTCATTATCATCCTTATACCACTTCCTGACATGCTTGGATTTAACCTTCTGACCAGCAGAATCAGAGTCCAAATAAGGAATTGGTTTTATTTTCAAAGAAATAAACAATTGACAGATCTTGATCTTTCTGGAGGGTGTAAAGGGTCACGTGATCGGTGGCGTCTGGAATCAGAGTGGAGTTAGTTGGGGCCTGAAACGAGTTGATCAGAGATGAAATAAGAGAGAGCTTACTTTAGGATGATTCAGAGTGAGGTGTGGAGGAAAATATGGCCAGGGTCCAGTGTGGAGAATGATTGATGGTGATTCCTTAGACGAGTGCGAGGAGGGTGGTGACACAGAGGGCCCGGGGTCTGATGGAGCAGGGTGGAGAAATGAGGAACGGCAGAGCAGGCAGGCAGGTAACGTGCAGGTAGGATACACAGGAGGAGAAACAGCTGAAAATCCAATGAGACAAACCTAGAGCCAGCAAACACAAGGACTACAAAATCTATGGCAAATGCACAGGAGACGAGTCAAATGCTTGTAACAGTTAATCACCTGAGCAAAGGCTCTGCCGCTCTTTTATTCCCAGCACTATGATGAGTCTGATGAGCTCCACCTGCGTAGGCTCCCCAGGCTCTCCACCAAGATCTTCACTGGAAAAGATGCATCACTCGCACTCACACACACACACACACAGGGACCCTGATACTTCCTGTTGTCTTCTTTGTCATTTCTGCCGGTAGTAACATCCTGCTGTCGATCATGTGAGTCATCTCATCCTACTGCCAAAAGTTTGAACAAAAAATTAGCTTTATTTTATGCTCAGTGGAAATTTGCTCAACATCCCCTGAGCAAATTTAGTTTTGTAATTCCAGTTTGCTCAATCAATGGAAACACTGCTAGTGATCTTAAAGTGGTTAGCTGCGTTTCCATTACAAAATACACAAAACATTATTGACATTCTGCTAATGTAGACAAACACACAATTTTGTGATACAATTAGATAAGAAACTCAATTAAAATCACACGTGAATATGCTAAAAAAAACTAGATTGCTCCATTATCCTCCTACCACTTCCTGTCGTCTTTGACGTTTCTGCCAGTAGCAACTAGCAACATCCTGTTGTTGATTATGTGACTCATGTCATGCAAAAAACTGTTTGGATTGCAGTTTTGCAGGATAAACTCGTTTCAGTATATCCTATTAACTAAACGTTTTATTGAAAATTTAGAGTTTTATTCTAATTTTTGTAATGGTCAACGTAAACTAATGAAAGTCATGTGAGATCAGGGGGGTTGTGGTGAGCAGAGACGTTGAGAGAAATGACCCTGACTCCAACTGACATGTATCCCTTCCTCACACTCACAAATGACTTTTAACAATTGTAAAACACACACACTGAGCGCTTTGTGCACACACAGCTGATCTGAAGGCATTTTGTGCGTGATGGGTCGACACACGGTCTCGCTCACAGGCTGCACTCAGCAAAATAAAAATCTCATTATGCTCATGAACCTGAAGGTATGAGAGCAGTCTCTCATCTCAACTCATGGCCCAGAATATTAAAAGGCTTTCTGCTTCTCCCCGACTCCCCCGCACGCTCCCCCATCCCTTTCTCTCTCTGCATACATATGACTGAATCCCTGCATTTCCATTCTTGCTCGCCTTTGGGATCAAACGCACTCACAGTACCCCAGGGGCCCGGGCTGGAAATGAATTGCAATTACAGCCCTCTTTTTCTCACAGTCTTTTCTTATTATTTCATTGGTGTCTTCCCTTTTTTCTTTTCATTCTGCTTCTCGACTCCTGCTGGATCTTTTTGTTTGCTAATATATGTGACTGTGGGGGTGTGTGTTGGTGGGTTTTAGGCGGAGTGGAATGTGTGCTTTAGCTTTTGCCTCAACTGGGACTGCATATTGACCACATCACCATGTGGTGTAGTCAGAGGGTTCAGATTCTGTCTGCCTTTAACCTCTCATTTAATGCATCAGGACTCAGAACTCTTCGTTTGTTTCTTCCTCTTCTTGTTTTATGTTTTGACACACCCAAACTAAATAGCTGTGCTTGCAGGTTGCAGATGTCACTTGCTGGGTGATGGATGCGCACTGAAGTTTGTGCGAATCAATAAACACAACCTTGGATGGACATAAAAGGAAAAGAGATTCTGACGAGGCGCTATGCAAACCTATCACTGAGTAGTCATCAAACCTTTAGTTTTACTTACAGAAGGCCTCCTGTTGCCTCTAGATCACTCAGCTATTGGTGACAGGGTTTCAAAGTAAATTTACACATGCATCAATGGCATCGTAGAGCTGATCACCTGATATGATGACTGAAATATCTGAGCATCATCTGCATATTGATATATGGTAGACAAAACAGGACATAAAAACTATAAGAAAATAGAGATCAAAACATCACAGGTACAAGGAAAGAGAACAACATTAACACAGATGCTAGCTCACTCTGAGTTTTAAAAACATAAAGACATAATGATGATGGAGCAGTAAATCAAAATCTTCCCCTCTTTTTCCTTGATCTTCAGTCCCAACCCGTTCTTCTCTCTTTAAGCGTCACTCAAGCACCAAGTCTGAGATATTTTAACTCCCCCACCAAATTACAGCTTTCACATGTGGAAGAGCTTCAGGAACTCCTTGATCCTGGTGGGTGTAAAAGTTTAGGATAAAAACTGAATCCTGCTTCTCCATGTTTGGTTCTGGTTCTGGGGATGCAGAGCAGGACCAGAACCAAAAGACCTGAGAGGTTCTGGAAGGTTGATCCAACAACAGCAGATCTTTAATGTTTTGTGGTGGTAAGCTGTTCAGTGATTTATTTTAAAGTCTATTCTCCCAGTGAATTACTTTAGTCCTGGGTTGATGTGCTCTATCTTCCTGGTTTTAGTCAGAACGCCAGCAGCAGCGTTCTGGATCAGCTTCAGCTGAATGATTGACTTTTTAGGCAGATCTGTGAAGATGTTGTTGCAGTAATCAATGCGACTAAAGATAAACGCATGGACGAGTTTCTCTAGATCTTATTGGGACATTATTTGTTTGATTATGGAAATGTTCTTCAGTTGATAGAAGGCTGATTTTGTAACTGTCCTTATGTGGCTTTGGATGTTAAGCTAAAAATAACAGACATTTTTCCATATTTTTTGACTAAATTAGATACATGTAATTTATCCCAGTGGTACAGATGGACATCAGGGACACAAGAGTTAACAACTAAAATACTAAACAGACTCTAAGGATTCAGAAAATGTATGATGTTTCTATACTGTCTGTCTATGGGAGGCGATAATGAGCTGTAATCTGAAGTTACAGACTTAAGCTCTAACCTTAATGGACCTATTTAATCTGCTTTCTGTTTTCATCTCTTTGGCAGAAACGTCTCAGTGAAGGTTAGTAGAACTTGGGTAGTCATCTTGATCTTGCAATCAGAAGTTGGGTAACCGTCTTCACCGATACGACTCTTCAGATCTAAAGATGAGCTCACCATGAATTAATTCATTAGCAGATGAAGTGGTGGTGTGAGGACTCACGGTTGGGTGGCCATTAAGGGAAGTGTGTGTGTGTGTGCGGCTGGAGTTTGGTGAGCTTATTGATCCTAAATAACGACCATAGGACTCTGTGATCTCAGTCAGATCCATCGCCCCCCGATGGAGTGAGCTGCAGCCATGACCGGTCCCCATGGAAACCAATCGCTGCGGTTACTACGGGGCAAGAATGTGTGTGTAGGTGTGTGTTGGGCTGGGACATTTCTGGAGATTTCGGATCATTCTTCTCTGGTACCAGAGCGCTAATCGGCTGCTCCCCTGGCTTTGTTTGGTCCCAGACCTCTAAAGACCTGCTTCCTTTGACAATTTGGTCAAAATAAATCTCAATGTTGGACAGTAGTTGCATTTCCATTTACCATACAGCTCTGGAAAAAATTAAGAGACCACTTAAAATGATCAGTTCCTCTGATTTTATAGGTTTATGTTTGAGTAAAATGAACATTGTTCTTTTACTCTATGAACTACTGACAACATGTCTCCGAAATTCCAGGAAAAATTTTGTATTTATTTGCAGAAAAAGAGAAACGGTCGAAATAACAAAAAAAAGATGCAGTGTTTTAAAATCTCAAATAATGCAAAGAAAACAAGTTCATTTTCATGTAGAAACAACAATACTGATGTTTTAACTCAGGAAGAGTTCAGATCAATATTGATTTTACTAAATCGATATTTGGTGGAATAACCGGGAGGTTTTCAATGGGGTTCAGTGTAGTGAGCTCTGTATAATAGTGCAAATTGGAATTACAAAAACAAATTAGTTTTTTGGAAACGCGAATTTAAAAAAAAGACTCAGGGTTTTGAGGTGGAATGAGGCGGCTTTTCAGCTTTATCAAAGTTTCACAAAACTGCAATGAAAAGACTTTTTGCATCCTGTTACATCCATGTTGGTCCTATTTTGGCTACAGGCATTAGAAACACTTAACCATTGCCACATAGTTTAAGTTTGACTAATACAAAGTTGGTTTAAGGACTTTTAAAAACAATGTTTAACTCTGCAAGCAGTCGGTCTAAACCTGTTCCAGCACACCAGCAACCTGATAATCACTCGTTCATTTCAGTCAGGTGAGTGAATGAAGGCAGGTGAACACCTAAACATGCGGGACAGAGAATAACATGTCTGCAAGAAACAGGAAGTTAATCCTGTCATAACCTTAAGCCTGTCACAATAACACATTTTACTGGATGATAAATTGTCCCAGAAGTTATTGCGATAAACAATACTATTGTTGTTTGAAGATCATTTTCAAATAAAATAATAGTAATGAAATAATAATGCAAGTAAACCCTTTCAGAGCTCAATAAACAAACACTGGAACTAGAAGATATTTTAAATTACTAAAGAAAACAACAAATAAAACGGATACTGTAAACAAAACTGTCCTTAAAAAACGAGGCTTGTTGAGACCTGAAGACTTTTGTCATCCAGACTTTGGTAAAGAAACATGAGAAAAATAAATAATCATGCAAATGGAAATTACCAAGCTCATTTTAATTTGTCATGCAATTGATTTATTGCTTATTGCAACAGGCCTACTAGTTTTTCAAAATTATTTTGCATGTTTTTCACAATTGAATGAACATCATCTGATTAAAAAATAGAATTAATGCTAAATATATTGACCTATTGAAATCCTGCTGCAAAAGTTTGGTTAAAGTGTAAAATGTAAGATGTATTAAGATCCACCACTTCACTCTGCTTTGAGTTTCAACAGATTTTAGTCTCATTTGTGGCCTGGTTATTGATGTGGTACCAAGAGATTTTAAAGGGCATTTCAATTATTTCAGCTGAGTTTTTCTTTGCCATGCTGACTCGAGTTTCTAACTTGGCCGCCCAGTCAGCACGACGGTACGATACAGCTTTTCCTGCAGGTGATAGGAGCACAAAAAGGTGGTTTGACGACACAGAGTCGAGTCCGCCAAAAAACCATCCATGCATTTCCACTGACCATCTAGTGGCGCAACTTGATATTCAAAAAATGAATTTGCTTGATGAAAACACATCAGTTTAAAAAAAAAAAAAAAATTTTATTTTAGAAATTTAGTTTTTTCACAAAACTTCAAAGGAGACACTTTTTTTGCATCACACAAGTCCTGGGATCGGATGTTACTACTGAAGGAAAAGACGGAAAAATTACAAGAAGTGGTAGGAGGATGATCCTGCATGAACAAAGTTAATCACGTGTGATTTTAATTGTGTGTCTTATTTAACGGAAACAACATTTGCTAAACAATGGGGTTTTCTGAAATTAGGAAAATACAGACAAAGAATTAAAAAAAGATTGGGAGCTAAGTAATTTCTGAAACGCTCAGGGTAAAGTTGCTGCTTTCCCACATCAGGAGAAGCAAGTCGTGGATGTCGGTTATTTGAACGTAACCCCAGTGGGACGAAGCCTCAAAAAACACGCAGATCTTTCCAGAAATATTTATTTCTCACAAACTCAGATCCACCCAAAATGAGCTTGTTACTCCTCTCGACTTCAATCAGGGATCAATGTCGTTGTTGGGGTTCAACAGACATTTATTGTAGACAACAAGTCTTAATAATGCCCCCGAAAAAATGCAGTGAGAACTAGAAAAAGAAACAAAAACCTAAATTAACTCACAGAAAATACAGAAGATTTACATAAATAAACAAAACTCTACCTCATTGGCCGCATTAACTTTTTGTTCTGGTGAAATTTCTCTCCATGTGGCTCTCTAAGTGCGCTAGTTAATGTTTCCCCATGGGCAACATGTAATGAGGAACAAAAGATAAGTTCCCCTTTACATTTTAATGTGCTCTAAACCAAATAAATGAACATTAATCACATGAATTTACTTAAGGTTATTACTTATTTATTACTTAATGTTTCATATTAAATACTACTACGGTAATCTTTAAAACAATGACTTAAATATATTAGAGTTTCCCTGACAGCAGCTACAGACCCTGGGAATGCTAAAGCTGCTGTCTTCAAACTCAGGTAAAATGGGAAATGTGTGGATGTTAATGAGAACACACTTAATTTAGGTTTCATTCTACCAACAAACATGGATTGGTCTAAAAGTTCTGCATGAGAAAAAGCCCAAACTGCAGGAAGGACTTGCACATTTTCTGTGTGAGACAGTGGAGGGTAGAGGTGAAGACCGCAGAGCATCGTGGAGCAGCCACGGAAAGCCCAGGGCAAACAACAAAACTAAGAGATGCTTCAGGGTCAAACAGGGAAAGTTTTTTAAATCTAATGTAAAAAGTGGAGTGGGTGTTTGCCTGTGGAAAGCAAACCGAGAGCCGGTTCCACGGGGAAACAGCCGGATCGCTGAAGGCTACGCATCTCCTTCCACTTTCAAAACATCCAGGAAGAACAAGCAAGTCTGTCAGGGTAAGGATATAAATTCAGCACTACACTGCAAAAACACAAAACATGACCACATTGTCTTTGGTCCAATATCTGAATACACATGAAATAAGACAAAACTAACTTAAGAGTAATTTTTCAGCAAGATATAGGAGCTTGTTTTGAGTAAATAATTCCTTAATATTCATAAAATACTACAATAATACTAGTTCCATTGGCAGATTATTTCACTTATAACTTGGGAAATTTGCTTTTTGGAACCTTTATTTGTATTTGTTTTAAGAAAAACAGTTTAGCATCAAAGCTTGCACATTCATGACACATGTATTAGTTTTAATTAGTCGAGCAAGATAACTACCGAAGGAAAACATAAAGTAAAACGTTCTGGTTGAAGAACCGAACCCTGAGGTACATCGTTACTAATTCTGGAATGAGTGGACTTACAGCCATTCTACATCACAAACATATCAGCCTATTCTAGTGTCTATATGGACAAATCTAGAATATTCAAACTGTATTTAGCTTCTCAAAATATAATTTGAGAAGTTGCCATTGCTACCTGACATGCTATTGGCTGCCATTTACTTAACAGCCAATCAATGAGTGCCACTCGTTTATCTTCGCACTGATTAACCTGTAGAGCGGAGATAAGAAAGTCGTTGTTAGATGTTATATTTTAGTTTCTGTGGTAGTGCCAAGAAGGTTTCCACTGTGAATATTGATGCACCTTTACCCACACAGTTCCTCAAGACTAGCGGCAGCAGCAATTAGCAAACACGTGGTGAAACTGCACACCTGTTCAGCTCACCGTAGGAATTACTTCTCAGTCCAACGCTCCTAAGAATGGTTGAAAATGGCATCATGGAGGAGCAGGAGCTTCTTAAAGAGACAGAGGAAAATTTCTTTGGTTAGCAAGTTATTTTTGTTATAGCATTTTCATAATGACTAAAGCTAACTTGATTGTGACAGAAAAATACATAGTACTCAATGCCCTTCTATAAAAGTCACCATAGAGTTACAAATGTTCAAAAATGTTTGGAAGGTATTTCATTGGCTGTAATGGCTCATGTAAGTGGATTAAAAGTTATCAAAAACTTTTTTCTAAATCCTCTAGAAACATCAATTTCAATCTTCCCTGCGAGTTTGCTTCTGCTTCACACTAGCCCACTCAAAGTGGAGAAAACAATTTTAATTTTGATTTATGCACTTTCACCTGAAATATGTTTTGCAGTTAAGACGCCACACATTCCCACCCACATGCAGACTGTAACATAACTCTTCAAGAGCTTCTACAAACTTGCTGAATAACATTCTTCTTTCTCCCTGTCTCAGTCTCTCTTTGTGCTCGTTCTCTTTTTAATCTATTTTTGTCTTTTCCTTTGCTTAAAAACCAAAGTCACGCTGGTGTTTTGCAGAGAGGATGTAGAGTTCAAAGTGAGACTCCAGTTCCACACAAACAAACTCACTAAACCTTTTACAGCCTCATATGGACGCGACTAAATGCTCCAATGTGTCCTAACGTGTTTCTGTTGCCTTCAGTTACTGTTTTGCTGTGACTGTACATCAGATTGCAATCCATGCAAGTCTGCTTCTCCACCAGGCTGTCTTCTTTGTAGCAGCTTTCATCTGTGCATTAGTGAGCATTAGTGTGGGTGAGCGTGTTTATTCAAGACTTAATGCCTTTGTGAACCTAAATAAGGGCTCTACTGTATGTGCCTGTCGAAATTCCATCGAAAAATCTGTGTTTGTGCTTTAAGCCAACACAATTAGCTTACTGTAATGTACTTTTAGACGTTTAGGCATGTTTGCCTAAACGTTGGAATTTTTTATTTTTATTTTCTTTATGAAATGGTTAAAAAAATCAGACAAAGTCCAAAAGAACAGCAGGAGGATCCGCGGATTTTATGTCAACTGGCTTGTTTTTCTTGAGTTAATGTAAAGCTGAATAACTTCTTTTTTACAATTTAATGTCAAAATTAAATGGAGTGGAAAGAAAGCATTAATATTTAAATAAACTGTTTCTTTTGTTTCAGATAATCTCTGACAAAGACAGAAGTAAATCATCATAATGTGTCAGATATCGCTGATAAGTGTCAAATAGAAGAAACTTTAACACTTTATCACATACAATGAGTTTCATTGATATAAATATTCTTTATTTAAACCAAATTAATAAAAAAAAAAAACAAGAATACTTAAATACATGTAAACACAAACATAAAAATACAAAAACAACATTATAATGAGTATTACTTTCAGGCTAAGAAAGAAAAATCTAATTATTAGGTTAAAGTTGCAGTAAACATCATGATGTGTTAATAGATTAAATATTACCAATACCATCCAAGATGCTCAACATTCCTCATTTTACCTGGTATAAGACTGATTTTGACTTTATTACTGACTTTATTCCCGTACAACTATATTCTTTTAGTATTATGACTTTATTCTCCTAATCTTATGACTGTTTTGACCCTAACACACCGCCTCACCCAGGAGCTGTGATTCTATGTCGTTCTTCATTCAGCTTCTATGCACCACAAATCTGGAAGAAACTTGTAGAAAAATACAAAACGGCTGAAACACTGAGTTCCTTTAAAACCCGGCTGGCTGGAGTTGCTTTTTAACCATAATAAGTGAAACATTGACCAACGTTTTGATGCAAAATGTGATGTTTTAATTTTTAATTTGAGTGTTTTTATGATGTAAAGCACTGTGAACTACTTTGATGCTGAAATGTGCTACAAATAAACTTCACTTATTGATTGATTGATTGATTGATTTAGTTTGTTCCCCTCCAGTCCGAGAACGTCCGGTTCCTACAGAACCGGTTCCTCCTGACTCCCATCTGAAGTTCTGGACCCACTTTGTTCCAGTCGGTCCGCGACACGGTGGGCTTTTCATGCCGCCGGGGGGCAAACGCTGCAGCAGATCGTGTTGCAGCGGTCCTCCTTCACAAAGGTTGCCTTTGTCTGAAGAGACCCTTATCTGTCCCGCAGCATCAACTTACTCCTCCGGCTCCGAGGCGCTCGCATAAAACCCCGCTTTACGCTCCGACCGCACACAATCAGCGGGAAATGTGCGCAGATGGCGCACAGACAGTAAAACTCATGGATCACATCTGCACTGAAATACGTGCTGCTTTGGATTTAAATGTGGAGTACGCTGTGTGTGTGGGTGTGATTTCATGCACACATACGGACCGTATTAATAATAACAGAGGTGTAAATAAGAGCTGCGGCTCTGGAGATCATATTCATAAAATATAGGAAGGCATATGGTCACACAGAGCAGATCTATTCAGAGGTTCAGCTGCAAGCACACATTTCCATCCGCCCACGCTGCCGCTACATCATCCCTCAGCAATTAACATCTCTGCTGATTGCTGTGAATATGCATCAATATGCAGCTTATATTTCAACTTTAACTTTGTTTGATCAGGGCTGCAGCCTACAAAGCCTGGAGAAAAAAAAGTTCTCTAATAGTTTCTTCTTCTCATGCATTTTCATGAGTTAGTATACTTTTTGTCAAAGGTGATGTAAATCCGGAAGTGTTTAGCCGAGCGAGATCGGAAATAAATTTAAGAGCAGGTTCTATTTAACAAGAGTTTCCCGTCATAAAGAAACTAGTTTTATAACTCGAAACGAGTTAAAACAAGAAAACGTCGTTAAACTTGTTATAACGAGAAAGTTTCTCGTAATGAGATTAGTTTTATATCTCTTCATATCAAACCTTTCTCGTTTAACGACGAAAAGCTTCCGGTTATAACGAGAAACTCATTTAACGAGTTTGAATCTCGTTATAACGGGAAGCTTTTCGTCTTTTAACGAGAAAGTTTCTTGTTATAACTAGTTTTGAAACTAGTTATAACAAGAGAAGTTAAAGTTGTTAAAATGAGAAAGTTTCTCATCATAATGAGACAGGTTTTAAATCTCTCCTGTTGAAACAATTAAACCTTCTTGTTATAACAAAAATCAAACTGTTAAAATTAGTTTTTCATTACAACACGAGAAGTTTTATCTTTTTAAAATGAGAAACTTTCTCATTAAAACAAGAAAACCTCATTATTAGACATGAAACTTGTTAGAATCAGACATTTTCTCATAATAAAGAAACTTTTTTGTTAAACTAAGAAAAGTTTAACAAGTTCTCTTCAAAATAAGAGCCCAGCTCCGCAGTATTTTAAAATTATTACTAAAATAGAGTCCTAAATTCTGAATATTTATCTTTCAAAAATTGGTTTTATTTTTTAATAACAAAATTGAGAAAATTGTTCTTACATTTCTGCCTAAAAAATCTGATATTTTGAGATTAATCTGAAAACATTTTCAGAAAAAACAAGGAAATTTCTGAGTTTGAAAAGTTTAAAAATTTTTTTTACCTTTTTAAAAATTTAATGTTTTAAATTTCCAATTTTTTCTAGAAACATTGTGAGATTAATCTGAAACTTTCTGTGTTTTTATGCAAAATGTTCAAGTTTTGTAGCTCAGAAATTTCCTTGATTTTTCTAGAAAATTTCTGAGTTTCCTGGCGGAAATTAACTCCTTTATTTTTTTATTTACAATGCCCATAATACATAATATATATATATATATAGAGAGAGAGAGATTGTGTTTGATCTGAGTTTTATAGACAAAACTCCCAAATCCTGCAGTTTAGCATCTCTACCAAATGTTCAGTGAATCCTAGCTGACTTTGCAAACACAGTTTATAATATTCAGAGAAGCATGAAACCAGTAATACCAGTGGCTTCAGTTGATGCATTGTGTTAAAAAGCGTCTCGGTTCTGAATCCCTGCAGCATCTGACGACGCGCTGCGCCAGAACCTGGTGCCATTAAACTCTTCCTGCCCACGCAGCGGCTGAGAGGGGCTCAGAAAAACTCAGGGAAGAGGCTTAAACACGGAGTGGGCGGGGAAGTTAACCTCGCATAAAACATTCAACCTGCCGCACATGATCCTCAGAGCCAAAGAGAAAAACATCAGCAGCAGCAGCAGAGAATCCTCATCCCTGGAACATATAATGAGTCACAACCTGGAGGCTGGACGACTCGGTAATGATTTACCGAGTCTCACTGAGGCTCTGATTACAGACACTCTGCAAAAGTTTTCACATTTCCTTCCATTAAAACCAGAAAATTAAATTACTTTATGAGGATTTTATATGTATATCAACACAACTTGATGCATAGCTGATGTGAGAGGGGAAGGACGCCATGTTTGTAGTTTTATAGATAAAAATCCTAAAAATCCTGAGTAAAAGCAATAAGATCAATACCAAATATTATTGATCTAATTTCTAGTACAAACATTTTGGTTCACTTGAAATAAGAGAGAAAACAAATTTAGAAGGAACTTTTCAGTAATATATAACAACTTGTGTATGTAAATAATTCTTGAATGTTGATTTTAAAAGTTCTACTTCCACAGATTATTTTATTTTATAACAAGACAGTTTTCCCAATGAGTGAAATAATCTGACATTTTTTCAACACAATTAAGGAATTATTGATTTAAAACAAGCTCTTGTATCTGGCTCAATAATTACTCTTAAGTTGTTTTTATTATTTCAAGATGCACAAAGATATTTCCATTTGAAAATGGATAAAAATACTTGGTAAGATTTAATGTTTTGGCTAAATCTTTGGTCTCATCTTCTCTGCATGAATCTTGAAACCAGACTTCCTAAGGATAACTTCCAACCATAATGCTGTTTTTCTTACCAGTCTTCTATAAAAACATGATTTAAAGGGGCAGTATTATGTAAAATAAACTTTTTTGAGCTTTACATAGTGTGATGTTATTCTCTCATCTAAAACAAACCTGGGCTGTTGATTTGATTCCTTCATGCATGTTAGAGAAATCCTTTAATCTCCATGGCAACCACTCAGCTGTGCAAAACGCCTGGGTGGACCTAGCTCCGCCTTCCAGGCGCAGCTCCTCCTTACTCAGCTCCTTCAGACTAGCCAGCAGTAATTAGCAAACACCTGTTGGAACTCATACTAGCTTCTTCTCAGTGAAACTCTGGCAAAAACGTTGTTAAGGGTTAATAGAGGAGCCATGTTGTGATGACTTTCTGAAGGCGGAGCTTCAGGAAGAGCAGGAGCTTCTTAAAGAGACAGAGGCCCAATTTGAAGATGTCAAATTTCTTTTAAGTTATATAACAACTGAATCAATCAATGAAGTTATTTGTGCAGCACATTTCAGCAACAAGGCAGTTCAAAGTGTTTTATATCATAAAAACACAAAAATTAAAAGTCATAAAAACGTCATGCATTCACAAAATGAGAAACCAGAAACAGAGATTACATTTCATCTTGTCATCATTAAAATCATCAAACACATCAAATATGTTGGTCAATGTTACATTTACTATAATTCAAAAGCAACTCTAAGTCAGTGTTTTGGCTTTTTTGCAGTTTTCTGTACATTTATTACAGATTTAAAGTAATATATTTACTTTATTACGCCATAAAATGATTCTATGTGACTGGAAAACACATAATACTGCCAGGTTAAGGCATGAAAATTCAAATGCACACCACACTTTTCAGACTTTTCCTCGTAAATGCATAAATCTGTTTCCTTTTGGCATAAATACTTTTGCATATTCAGAGCAGAACGTCTTTAACATCAATTCATGTTTTTCCCACCATATTTCTAAAGATACAGAAAATGTTCAAGTTTTTGTGATGAAAGATAAATATTTACTAAAACACCAATAATTCTAATACATTTGTTGAACAGAAGGGCTCCCTGAAGGCATCTGATAAAGCATTAGAAAACAGAGCGACGGTGGGAGCTGCAGTTTCTCTCAGCTTAGAGTTAATTACAGGGATTATTCTTCTGCTCATTGTCCGTGTGAGCGGCGCGGAGCCACACAGGAACACGGACGGCAGATCAAGTGGCGAACGCTGCGGCCAAAACGGATCAGGAAGAGTCCGACTGGGGAAAATGTGTTCAGGTGACATCAGGCGGATTCCTCTTCCAGCTCCGGTTACAAAAAATGCAAATATTCAAAGTTTCATGGAGGTTTTAAGCACAGCTGCATTTACTTCAGTAACCTTAATGAAAAAAAATTTACTTTTAGGAGTATTTTTTCTACACTTTACTCTTGAGTAATTTTATTTTCATTTCTGCTCTTACTTGAGTAAAAGTTTTGGATTTCCTACTGAATGAAAAACAAACATGTTTTAAATAAAAATCCACCAAAACAACTGCAGTTTTTAATAAAGTTTCATCAGTTTTTCATTGGAATAAAGTCATTTGGAAACATTTTGTTTTGCCTGATTTTTTATTATTTTTTTGGTTACTTTTAAGAATTATTGTCATTTTGGTCATTAAAATACCAACATTTCCACTTTACTTTATATTTTGAACCATCTGATGATGTAATTTTTAAATAGTGAATGATTAATAATTTGATCAGCTACTCAGTATTAGAGTCGACTTTTAAACAAATACTTATTTTTTGTTATTCTTACCTAAACAATTTCTTGACTGGCTACTTTTTTACCTTTACTTTAGTAAAAATATGTAAAAGTATTTCTACTCTTACTTGAGTCCAATTTCTGGGTATTTTACCCACCTTTGTTTTAATCTGTCAGACTCCAGCTTGGTTTGGGTGAAGTGGCCACAAATAATTAAATGGTGGATGGAAATCCCCATCCTGAGCTGAAATACTTTATTTTATTTTATTTAAATGCGACTCCAGATGGGAAACGGTCGCCGTCTGACACAAAGGACTGAAGTTTTATGAGCGCAGTGTGAACAGACTCACATTGTTGGAGCAAATAAGAGATTTAAGATGTAATTGGTTTAGTGCAGAGCCCAGATTTTGATGGCGATAAACAGATTTCTTTGTCTGCGCAGCAGTAAGGATGAGATTTTTAAATGGATCTCCACTGGTTTGTAATTAAGTGACTCACACAAAACAATGCAGTTAGCTGTAACAGTTAATTTGTCACTAAAATTATTCGATTTGTGCTGAAAGCATAAAAGCTGTACAGAAGAACTAGGAAATATGGAAGTGATGACTAAAAATGTTAATAAATTAGATTTTTATAGTGAATGCAAAATATGCAGAAGCTTACAGAGTTTAAAGAAAATGGAAAATATTTGAACATTTTACTAAAGCAATTAAAATTAGAAAAGCATACAAAAACGGGAAATTATTGAAAACTAAGATTCATTTAATTTTTATACCAAATGCAACATATACAAAAGTTTAGTGATTAATGAAAGTGGCAAATCTTTTGAAATGTTATTAAAATAATTTTAATCTAACCTCAAGTGTGAAAAAACACACAACAATTCATGATCTTTTTATGATGAGATGATTAACAATTAAGATAAATTAAATTTTTATACTAAATGCAAAAATATGTAGAAGTTTACAGGGTTTAAAGAAAATGGAAAATAGTTTTAGAATTGACTCAAAATAATCTAAATCTAAACTCAAGCATGAAAAACACAAAAAATCATCATTTTCTGTGATTACGAGATTATTAAAAATTAGGATAAATAAAATGTTTGTACTGAATGTAAAATATACAAAAGTTTAGTGCATAAAGAAAATAGCAAATAATTTAAAATTTTGCTAAAATAATTCAAATCTGACCTCAAGTGTGAAAATTTGTTCTGCAAAGGGCAAATCCAGGTACAACAGCAGACACAGATATAAAGACTCACCGAAAAGTTCTTATTATTAAAACAATGCTGTCAATAGATAAAAGCATTTAATCAGATTAATCCAGATGCCTAAAAATGTAAGAAATTATCTGATTTGTTGTAGCTAAAGGAAACTTACGCCACTACTTACTCTTACAAGTTGTAGCAAGTGTTAAGTGGACGACTGACAGAGAAGATCCCCCTTCCTGATGCTGCCCTGGGCAACTGCCGATATAGCCCACTGTATGCACAATTTCAAAAACTGTTTAAGAAAACGTTAGTCTGGCAGACTCGGTTAGAATGGGGACAAAAATGGCAACATTTGTTACATTTTCAGCTGCTGTGGTTCTCTTTCACACTGCACTGAGTCAAACGAACCTGTCTTATTAAGGAAGCTGTTCCCCTCCTCACCTGCAGGGGCGCCGCACCAAGAACCACTGAA